>NW_012113697.1:2765892-2793253 GCF_000951035.1 Colobus angolensis palliatus
AGGTGGAGATTGTAGTGAGCCAAGATGGCGCCACTGCACTCCAGCCTGGGTGACAGAGCGAAAAAAAAAGAAAGAAAGAAAAAGAAAGTGTTCCATTAATTTTTCCCTCTAAGGGTCCAGAATAAGGACCACTGACGCAGACAGAGAACATCACAAGTGGGCTACAGTCTACCGGATCTGGTGATGGTGACTCTCCATCTCTTTCAGGTGTGGACACCCAAGGATGGCTTCAAAACCCTGCTCTGTCTGGTTTCTGGTCCCAGCCCACTGCGGAAACGTTCTTCATCACACTGGCCAGATATCAGGGTGCCGCCAACTCCATTTACCCTGACCTCTTGCACACTCTATTTTTTAATTAACCTTGGATCAGCAAAGCAATATCTGTTCTCCAAATACAGTCATATTTTATGCAAGCAGTGACAAGCTAATTAAGTTAATTATTATAACACCTATCTGTATAATGAAACTAAGGTTGGATGATTCCAGCTGCTTCTCCTTAAAGTGCATCCCAGTGATGATTAAAAAATAATTAATATTTCACCAAAGACAGGAACAAGAAGTTAATTAAAAGAAGAAGGTGCAGTCTTAATGAAACATATCCCATTGTGTTCACCACAACGCACTACAGCCAAATCCCTTCTCAGAATACAGAGGAACACCAATGAACATCGGGTCTTTCTTGAGAGCACTTAGAAAACATTAACATCTCCCATTTGCCACACGCAGCAAACGTTCCAGAAATCTCTTTTTGCTTTTAAACGAGAGAAAGAAAATTTATTTTTTTATGCAAAGTCAGTTGGCTGAAATAAGTTCCAAAGTTGGACCCGCAATTTTCCTTTTTTGGGGGGACTACATGATTCTACATGATTCATCCTATTGCTTCTCTGATAGGAATGCAGACACTCAAACAGGTCCCAACCACAGTGGAAGGCTCTAACTATTCCCTGTTTTCTCAAGCTGATTGTCCTGTTTTGCCTTGGTCTGTTTGGGCTGCTGTAACAAAAATACCATACACTGGGTAACTTATAAATGATAACCATTTATTTCTCACAGTTCTGGAGGCTGGGAAGTCCAAGATCAAGACACAGACAGATTTGGTGGTTGGTGACTGCCCACTTCTTATAGATGGCCATCTTCTTGCTTGTCTTCACATGGTGGAAGGGAAGAGTGAGCTCCTTCAATCCACTTCTACAAGGACATTAATTTTTTTCATGAGGGGCTCCATCCTCATGACCTCATTTCCTCCTAAAAGCCCCACCTGCAAATACCATCATCTTGGGCATTAAGGTTTAACATGTGAATTTCAGGAGGACATATACATTCACTCTACAGCATGTCTTCATAAAAAAAGAGTAAATAAGATGTCATAGCTAAGAAAATTTAGAATTTTACTTGGATTCAGCCCATTCAAATTACATATATTGAATTCCAGACACTGGTTTCCTCATCAAGAGAGACAAAATGCTTTTTCTGGCTGGCTAGGATTCCCAAGGCCATGCCTGCAGTCAACAAGATGGTTTGTTTGCTTGGCACGTAGGATGAGAAAAGAAGTGGGATAAATTTCTCACTCGGTGGAGAATGCCAGAGCCGCAGCCACACTTTGCATCAGCCAAATGGTTCTGCTGCTTAGGAAAATGAGACTGAAGTCATTTGCAGAGGAGAGATTAGGGATCAGCAAGGCTCTGTTTTAGCCAAAATTCAAACTAACCACCATCCCGCTCAAAGCTGGAAAATCTGGGTTTTTCTTCCTCCTAATACTCAGCAATTCTGTGTCCTCAGGCAGGATGCTTTTCTTTTTTGTGATTCTGTCTTGTTTTGCAGAAAATGAGGTGGTTGGACCTAAACTCTAAGTATAGTTTATTTCAATGTTATCATTCTACAGATATATCACCTGGAAGAGTTTTTTTCTTTTTTTTCCTTTTTATTTTTTAAACAGGGCTGCAGTGGTACCATCACAGCTCACTCCAGCCTCAACCTCCTGGGCTCTAGTGATCCTCTCACTTTAGCCTCCTGAGTAATTGGGACTACAGGTGCGCACCCTCATGCCTGAAAAACATTTTTATTTTGTGTAGAGACAGAGTCTTACTATATTGCCCAGGCTGGCCTTGAACTCCTGGACTCAAGTGATCTTCTCACCTCGGCCTCCCCGACTGCTGAGATTACAGATGTGAGCCACCTTGCCCAGCACTTTTGGAAGGATAAAATGAGATTGGACAGGTATTATGAAGCCTATTTTACAGATGGAAAAACTACTGCCCATAAATCTTCCTGAAATTTGTTCAAGTTAGTCTCTTCTAAACCTCACATTTCTGACTAAATGCTAGATATTCTGATTCCTCATTAACTGCTCAATCGTTCATGCTTAAAACAATGCATCCAGAAACATAGTTTCAAGTTCTTTTCCTCTAAGGAAGCCCCTCCCTAGATGTGGTCACGGGTCTGAAAGAAGCTGACACGGTGGGTAAACTAGCAAGATTGCAGTGTTTCAGCTGAGAAAAAAGGGTGGTTCTTGTTCTTGTTTTTGGATTTGTTCTTGCTTTTTTTTCTACCATGGGATGCTCCCTAACTAACAAGCAGGGGAGGGACTCTATGAAGGGCCACATCAAAGGGCCACATTAAAAAGCAACTTAATATAGTCCATCCAGATGGGACTTCGCTACAGTAACAAATCTTACCACGCTTATCATTAACACCTCATTTGGAGCAGGCTTTCCTGGTCTTCCTCTCAAGAAGCAATTACACACACATGTGCCCTGCCTTGAAACCCTATCCTGGCTTTGGGTTGCCGGGGCACAAGCAAAAGCTGGTGGAGAGGGGTTTCTTTCTCATTTATTTGGAATGGGGGATTTGAGTGCTGGTGTCACATGAAAGGTGAAGACATTTTGGAAGGGGCTTTGGTGCCTGAAGAGGGATGGGTGAGAAGGAGAGGGAAGGAGGCTGTTCCGTGGGGGAAACCCAGAACCCAGGCATCCAAATTGGATTCTACAAATCCAGGCAGAGAAATGCCCTTATCTTGAGGGTTGGGATGAGAAACAGCATCGTGTCCTCATAAGGGGTTCTCAGTTCCTGGTCTTCGAGGGAGGTCTCAGGGCACTTTTCTGTAGATAATTACTGTTTGAAAAGGACTGTGAAGTTGTTTCCAGACTCAGAGGAACAGGTCTGCATCTCTGGCAAGCACTGAGAAATCACATGCTTGTGTTCTACAGAAGGAACTTGGCAGAAAAGAATCTCAGGTTGGGCCGGGCATGGTGGTTCACACCTGTAATCCCAGCATTTTGGGAGGCTGAGGTGGGTGGATCCCCTGAGGTCAGGAGTTCAAAACCAGCCTGACTAACATGGTGAAGCCCCATCTCTACTAAAAGTACAAAAATTAGCTGGGTGTAGTGGCAGGTGCCTATAATCCCAGCTACTTGGGAGGCTGAGGCAAGAGAATCCTTGAACCCAGGAGATTGCAGTGAGCTGAGATTGTGCCACTGTACTCCATCCTGGACAACAAGAGTGAAACTCCAGCTCAAAACAAACAAAAAAAAGAATCTCAGGTTGGAAATCAAGACTGGTGGGCACGTCCTCAATACCTCCCTACGCTGCAACTCCCAGTGGTCCATTCATGCTCAACACAAATAAAACAGTTATTATCATTATTTCCATTTTACAGTTGAAGAAACCAAGTTCCAGAAAGTGTAAGCAGCTTATATCTAAAGTGACATTGATTTCAAGCAGCACAATCATGATTTAAATTCAAGCATCTCTGCTGGAGTCCTAACCTGTAGATCTTCCTTTCCCCTGTGCCCCCACCGACCCCCTACCCTGACTCCCCAGAAGCCTGCACCTTCTGGTGCAGGAATTCAAGACATTTAAGTACCCTGGATACAATAGGACTGAGTAGATTTGGCCCTATCCTGTATAGGAGGTCAAGATAACTCATCTATCAGAAATGAAATTAAGGGAGCTTGAGAATGCTTCTTGTTTCTCTAACAAAATGATGGCTTCCAGCCAGTCTCAATGGCTCATGCCTATAATCCCAGCACTTCGGGAAGCCAAGGCAGGAGGATTGCTTGAGGCCAGGAGTTCAAGGTCAGCCTGGGCAACACAGCAAGACCCCACCCCAATGACACCAAAAAAAAGTTAGCTGGGCATGGTGGCATATACCTGCAGTCCCAGCTACTTGGGAGGCTGAGGAAGGAGGATTGCTTGAGCCCAGGAGTTCGAGGCTGCAGTGAGCCATGACTGCACCACTGCACTCCAGCCTGGGTGATGAAACGAGACCCTGTCTCTAGAGGAAGAAAAAGAAAATGATGCCTTCCTTTCAGAAAGACATCCATGCCCTCTCTATCCTCACAAGCTGCTCTGTGTACATTTCTCCCCTCATTTGCAGTTGAGACTTTTTCTTCACGTGATGCATGGAAGAGTTCAGATGGTTATAGTCAATATGGGAAGTATGCACTGAACAGGGCAGCCTGCTGGGTAAGAGCGCGGGCTCTGGAGTCAGATCCTCTGGGTTCACATCCCAGCTTCCTCATGCAAGGCATTGGATTTTCAGCAAGTTACTTCACCCGTTTGAGCCTCAGTGTCCTCATCTGTAAAAGGTAGATAATAATAGTGCTGACCTCAAGGGGTTATTCTGAGAATTCAATAACATAAACCACATGAAGGTTTAGCATGCCATGTGGCATAAAGAGCTCAATAAATGTCTGTTGTTAGTCTTGTTACATTTCCACAGCAGCACCTAGTATAGTGTCTTGCTCCCAAGTGAATAAGGCAGAAGTCCTGCCCTCAGGTAGCTTACAGTCTAGTGACCAAGATAACATATATCACAGAACCACACATTAGCAGCAAGCTGGGTATGGAAGAGTGGTTCTCAAACTTGAGCATGCAGCAGAATCCCCAGGGGACTTGTTAAAATACTGATTTCTGGGCCCCAATCACAAAGTTTTTGTTTCCAAACGTCTGGAGTAGGGTCTGAGTATATGTATATATTTGAGATGGAGTCTTACTCTGTCGCCCAGGCTGGAGTGCAGTGCCGCGATCTCGGCTCACTGCAAGCTCTGCCTCCCAGGGTCACACCATTCTCCTGCCTCAGCCTCCTGAGTAGCTGGAACTACAGGCGCCCACCACCATGCCCAGCTAATTTTTTATATTTTTAATAGAGACAGGGTTTCACCGTGTTAGCCAAGATGGTCTCGGTCTCCTGACCTCGTGATCTGCCCACCTCGGCCTCCCAAAGTGTTGGAATTATAGGCGTGAGCCACCACACCAGGCTGAGAACTTATATTTTTAACAAGTTCCCAGGTGATGCTGCTGGTCCAAGGACCACACTTTGAGAATCATTAGTACAGAGACAAGAACAGGCTTCAGGAACACATACTCCTGAGTTCAAATGCTGCTCCTGCCCCATCATAGCTGCCTGACCCTGAGCAGGCTGATGGAGCTGAGCTCCCATTTCTCCTTGTGCAAGTGTGGTGGGAAGGTGAACGAAGAGAATGTATCTAAGCCAGCAGTCAGCATATGAGAAAGCAGGACCTCACATAACATAACTAGAGAAGTTGTACCAGGAGATAGAAGGAAACATTGACCCCAGCTGGGCAGAGGGCTTCAGGAAGGAAGTTGAATTTGAGTAGAGTTCTAAGCAGCTGAGAATCACAAAGATAATAACATAAATACCTTGAAGTCCTTCAGTAACAAACCCGGGAGTATTGAATAAGAAGACAATTAGAAGCATATTTAACTGAATTCTGATTGACTTTGGCCCTTCTCGACCTTGAAATATGAGGGATGGCAAATAGCCAAAACGCACTCCATTCTTTCCACCCATTATCCACATAAAAGACTTCCACATAATGTGGCTTCACATGACATCAGGATGGGATTTAAATTCCATGCAGCAAAGCACCAGGAACAGTTGTGCTACACCAAAGCTTTGCTTTTCTTTTTTCATAATTAAAAAATGAGTTACTCCTATTACCCAAGCTGGTTTACCACTGGCGCTGCGATCCATTCATTTCACTCACTCATTGTTACAATTCAACACTTCACTCACTTGCCGTTTGAAAATGTTGATGTAAAATGTGGCAGACATTTCCTGAACACACCAAAAATTTGACAACTAGCTCCCGGGAGAGTCATTTCAAATCGCTCAACGTATTTGCCCACAACAGAGTCCAGGGCCCTGCATTCATCCCGAGTCTCAGTGGTTAACAAGTTTCTCCTTCATGGACATTTGCCTGGGTCCTGAAGCCACAGAATATGGAGCAATCTGACGTCTGGCACCTCCTGCAAAGTGAAGATGCAGGCCCGGGAAGAGCAGAGCAGGAGAGGAGGGCGTCGGTTTCAGACCCTCCAGTGAAGGAATCCGGGCTTTGGTTGCATAAATTCTGAGTTTCAAGAGGGAGCCAAGTTAGTACAGCTAGAGGGGAGGTCCCTGGATTGAGGGAGCCATAAGTCTCATGCCCAGAGCTGAGACTGCAGAAGCCGAGAAAGGAGGATGACAGGAGAGGAGCCCGGGGATAAGTGGAAGCAATAAGCAATCTGCATTTCTTCCAGCCCAACAGCCCATTTGGCAGGTCACTGTATCTAGAAATGGTTAGCCTGATTTTGTCCGCCTTCAGGAGCCCTGCAGGGTTTCTCAATTGATATTTCACAAAGTGCTCCCGAATAACAGGCACTTGGAGCCCCTCTTGTTTCACAAATCAATATTGTCTCTGTTTCCTTGAGACCACAAACCAGATGTCCACAGGCAGCTATCTGCAACCTCCTCTGAGGTTCCAAACTCTTCTCCAGGTTCTGTCTTCCACAGTTTTTCCCTGTCTCCAATCTATCTTCTCCAGTCCCTACTGAAAGTGAGCACACAGATATGTCCTGCGTGTGCGCTTCTCCTCCCCTCTTAGATTTAAACCACAAACCCACTACCTACAACAGGCAGGGCTGAGCAAAAGCATGAGTTGCAGAAGCGGCGGCTCTTAACTTACAACACGCATATGAATCATGCAGGGCTGTCGTGAAAACACAGGCTCTGTATTCAGTGGGTCTGGGCTGGAGCCTGAGCTTCTGCATTCAGACACGTTCCCAGGTGACACTGCTGCTGATCTGTGGACCACACTTTGAATAGCACAGTTGTAGCTCATAAGAAATTCATAGAAACCAGATCAGAAGTGCCCTGTTATTCTGAGATATCCATCGCGATATGAAGAAAAAAAAAAATCAAATGTGTGGATTTCATGTTAGTGCTGGTTTAATGCAAATGGATTTTAGTAGTAGCTGTCGTTTTCATGTTGCTTGGGGTTATGGATGTTACTTTGTTGCATTTCCGGATTATGCTGACAGCAGAGAGGAATTATGTGAAAGGACACCCAGTGTGGTAGGGTGGAAACTTGCACAGAAGTGTGAATATGCAGCTGTTCCCATCACTATCTGTGTGCACTACACATGCCACTGAACCATTTGAAAAATAGAAAGAAATCATAATTGCCCTGCTTAACCTGACATGGCTGCTTTGAAGGCTGAACTAGACTATACATGAGAAATTTCAACACAGTTTCACATGATAAAGTATTGATAACTTCTCACTGGGCTCAGTGGAGTGCAGTATTAGCAAATACAGGATGCAAAATCATCTTCTTATAGAGAAAGAACTGCAAACATTTTCACTGGTCACATGTGGCACTGTTTGTCCCACATTGCATTTTCATACACTATCCCATTTTATTTTCCTTCTGGTCTTACAGCAGAAAGACAAGTCCTTACATTATAATAATAGCCTCCGTGTAAAATATGAAGTGATCAAAGGTCCTGGTTCATTTTCTTTTTTTTTTTTTTTTCCGAGATGGAGTCTCACTCTGCTGCCCAGGCTGGAGTGCAGTGGTGCAATCTCGGCTCGCTGCAACCTCCATCTCCCAGGTACAAGCGATTCTCCTCCCTCAGCCTCCCGAATAGCTGGGATTACAGGCACCCGCCACCACGCCCAGCTAATTTTTGTATTTTTAGTAGAGACGGGATTTCACCATGTTGGCCAGGCTGATCTTGAACTCCTGACCTCGTGATCCACCCACTTTGGCCTCCCAAAGTGCTGGGATTACAGGCATGAACCACTGTGCCCAGCGGCTCATTTTATTAATATGGTAATAATGAGATTTATACAAATCTGCTTATTCAAGCTTGGCCATCTTTCCAGCTGACACATCTCCAAAGACTGGCCCTTCTGGGGAAAAAAAAAAAGATTCACTTTAGCCTCATGTGAATTCTTTTCTCATAAGAGCCCTTAAGGAAATAACTACCCAAAGTGCCCCAGCCCGCACATCCAAGTGTTCCTCTTTGTTTGGGGGTGGATGGTACACTCTTGAAAACCTCCAGGAGGACTTGAAAGGAGAACATGAAAGGGTTAATGTTTCGACTGGACCATCTGAAAAGGAAGTCCGCCTTAATAAGACTGAAAGTCCAGTCCGAAATTATGTCTCTATGAATGTAATAATCCCTGGATAAGCATTTGCCAAAGGAACCAAGCTTCTGTGTCCAATTTGTATCACATTTAGACAAGCGATGCTAAAATCCTGGGCCTGTATATTATACAATTACAGAAATGTGATTTTCATTATGCTATTACAGTGCGAGTGGTTATTACGCAGGCCATACTTGCAGCAGATGTTTCTCCTAGCAGCACAGTTGCCACTGCTGCTGCCTCCTTCAGTGGCCAAAATGTCACCCTCTCCTCTCCTTTTTTCTCCGTGCCACGTTTATCCTGCTAACATAGAGTTGTATCAGGGCTACCAGGAAGTGCTCCTCAGCCTCCTGGATTGTTTTTTGATTGGGTTTGACTTCTGGGAGAAACTGAACTCCTGCAAAGCCCAGCCTGGAAACAGAATTCTCCCTCCCTGTTGTCATTAACCCTTTTCTCGGCGGGCAGCAATTCACACAAATGCAAACCAGATGGGTCAGTCGGAGAGCTTTTGCAAGAGGAAAGTACATTTTTATATGCGCCACATGGAAAATGAATAGGAGGTGTGTTTCATGCATTCGTCTCCTGTTCTGGGAAATCTGCATTGATCGTTATGTGATAGTGAATTGGCTGGAGGCTCGTACCTGGTGGGGGAAGAGGTCTTCACCCGTCTTGGATAAAGCTGACCTCACGGATGATCCTAACAGCCTTTGGAACCCAGATGTCACAGGTCAGACCAGGTCGGCCACAAATCAAAACTGTGGTTGATAATATCAGTCTAATCACTCAGCAACTATTTTTTTGTGTGTATTCAGTAGAGAAGGGTCAACATGCTTCAGAGAAGGTTCAGTGCCAGAATTTCAGGACAAGGTCAGAAAATATTACCTTCTCAGACTGAAGCTAATAAGAAGGAATGTGAAATTGGAGCAATTAGCCATTGGTAGGGGAACACTGCCTCTTGGCAACATGTTACACATAAGATTGAGATGTTCCCTCAGTCTCCACCCAGAAGCCACGTTGTCTCCGTAGCCATTTAAGAAGCGTGAAATTGGCCGGGCGCGGTGGCTCACACCAGTATTCCCAGCACTTTGGGAGCCCGAGCTGGGTGGATCACCTGAGGTCAGGAGTTCAAGATCAGCCTGAACATGGCAAAATCCCGTCTCTACTAAAAATACAAAAAAATTAGCCAGGCGTGGTGGCGGACACCTGTAATTTCAGCAACTTGGGAGGCTGAGGCAGGAAAATCACTTGAACACAGGAGGCAGAGATTGCAGTAAGCTGAGATCGCCCCATTGCACTCCAGCCTGGGCAACAAAAGCAAAACTCCATCTCAAAAAAAAAAAAAAAAAAGAAGAAGAAGAGGAAGAATAGTGAAATTTAAGAAACACAAGGCATCTATTATTATGAAGTTCTCAGAAACGAGGGGTGGAGCTGCCTTTGGCAGACAGGTCCTGAGAGAAGCATCTAGAAAGGGCAATTCTAGTGACCCCACCTTGAAGGAAATAATGCCTAGAACAACCAATGCCCTTTGATAAATTCTGTACTTAGTAAGCAAACTTCCCCCACTGACCAAGACCAGTTACCCCACCCAAAATGGTTCTCCTGATGAACTAATACATTAACTTTCCAGTAGGTGAAGCTTGAATTTGAGGAACAAATTCACACCAAGTAAGTCTGAATGTCCCTGAGTGATATGATTGGGATGTTGGTCTCCTCCAAATCTCATGTTGAAATATGACTCTCAGTGATGGAGGTGGAGCCTGGCGGGAGGTGATTGGGTCATAGGGATAGATACCTCATGAATGGCTTGGCACCATCCCTTTGGTGATAAGTGAGTTCTCACTCAGTTAGTTCACACAAGATCTGGTTATTTAAAAGTGTGTGGCCCCTCTCCTCCTTCTCTCTCTTTTTTCCTCCTTCTCTCCCTCTCACTCCTCTCTCTCTTGCTCTGTCTTTCACCATGTGACATGTAGGCTCCCCTTTGCCTTCCACCACGATGGGAAGCCTCCTGAGACCTCACCGGAAGCAGATACTGGCACCATACTTTTGGTACAGCCTGCAGAACCATAAGCCAATTAAACCTCTTTTCTTTATAAACTACTCAGTCTCAGGTGTTTCTTTATAGCAGGGTGAGAACGCACTAATACACTGGGTAAATTCATAAAAATGAATCCCGAACCAGTATGAATCATACCAAAAGTCAGACAACTTCATTCATTCATTCACACATGTATTTGATGAAATTGTAAAACATGACATCTCTGTCTTGGATATTGTGTTAGGCACAGAGATGCTAAGGCAAATTGCAATGTTTCTGCACTTAAGAAGCTTCCAGTGTGTTACAGAGTGTTTTTTACAGTGTGGCCAATAAAGAGTTATAAAATTACTCACAAACAGCATTGTAAAAAGTATAAATATAATAGAACAAAAACGTAAGAATAGGATATAAACTATTAGTGTTTTCTCACTTTTACCTCAACAACAACTAATTCTTAAATTCTCCAAACCAATTTGATGTCCAACCATTCAATTCAATTCCAACACTAACGACCTGGAGTCAGCACTAGCCCCACAGGTTAAAGGCTTAGCCCCACGAGACTACCCTCTACTTCAGACACCAACAACAAATGGGGTCTCCAGGCTACCTGGACTGATAAGACCCTGAACCATAGGATGTGGACCAAGCAGGCTGGACCCAACATGGCACTGGCTTTGACCTAGTTTCTCCTAGGACCTTATTATATGCTCATTAACATACTCAACACACATCCACTAGCGCCATGACAGTTCCTAGAACACCCATATCTGGTGTAAAACTGGGTGGTACCACGGTTCCAAGAAATCTCCTTTTTCCAGGAACTTTCACGAATATTCCACCTCCTGTTAAAGAAACCCATAAAAGTAATAACCCTTGCATGTAACTTTCTTCAGTACGCCTACACACTCATTTCTTGAGTGTGTCCTTTTGCTTTGCAATAAATCTCCATACTTTCACTATTTTCCAACTCATCCTTGAATTCCTTCTCATAATAGTGTCAAAAGTCTTTACAGTGGCTGGAGCTGAGGTCCCATCGGCATTTGGTGACCTCCCTCAGCCCACCAGGATCTTGATTATTTGCTAGAATGAGTCACAGAACTCAGAAAAATGCTATACTTACTATTCCAGTTTATTATCAGGAAGGCCAATGAAGAGCCAGATGAAGTATAGAAGGTCAGGTCAGGAAAGACCCAGGGCTGAGAAGCCTCCGTCTCTGTAGAACATCACCCTCCCCGTACATAGGTGTGTTCACCAACCAGAGAACTCCCCTAAACCTTGCAGTTCTGTGTTTTATAGAGAGGTTTCATTATGTGGGCATAATTGATTAAATCACTCTTCATTGGTGAACAGTGGAGGCTGGGGATTGCTCTCTTGGAGGCTGGGGATTGCAGCTGAAAAGTCCAACTCTTTAATTGTACAACTAGCCCTTATTCTAAAGCTATCTTATACTTCACCCCAAGAGTCACCTTGTTAGCATACAAAAGACATTCCTATCGCTCAGGAAATTCCAAGGGTTTTAGGAGTTCTGTGTCAAGAACGAAAAACAAAGAGAAAACATTTTTTATGATAACACCTCAGTCGGACAAGGCAGGAATTAGTGTTATTTTGTGGAAGTTTTGTTCTCAATTGTTCATAGATGTGTTTATGTGTCTTTCTTCCGGCTCCCGATATAAAAGAGGTTTCTTACTGTGGGTTATGGTAAAAGCATTTGAAAATCTAGCAGCTAGACATGCCTGCCTCCCAGATTGCCCTGTAAAGTCTGACTTGGTCACTGTTAAAACAAAACAAAACGAAACAAAACTTTAGACAAATTAAATGGACAGAGTTTAACTGAGCAAAGCACGATTCGCAATTTGGGCAACCCTTTCCTCTCCCAACCAGAATAGGTTCAGAGAGACTCAGCGCTGCTCTGTGGTCAGAGAGGATTTACGGACAGAAAAAGGAAAACGATGTACAGAAAATGGAAGTAAGGTACAGCGGCAGCTAAATTAGTTACAGCTTAGCCTCTGCCTTATTTGAACAGGGTTTGAACAGTTGGCTGCCTGTGATTGGCCAAAATTCCATGATTGGCACAAGAATAGGACACAACCTGTTTATACATCCACTTAGGTTCCAGTTCACTATGTAGGGAGCAACTTGGAGACTGAACGTAAAATATATGCAAGAAGACAGCTTTAGGGTAAGCTTAATGTAACAGCACTACGCTGGTGCTTCAGGAGGGCTGGTGGATGACATTTCTCCAATCCTTCAACTCCTCTTTCTGGATCTTCATTCCCCAGCTCCTCCTACAATGTGTAGGATCTAATTCCTATAATAAATCTCATGTTCCATGTGTTTTCTTAAAAGAAGTTTGGAAAACACCTTTCTGGAGGAGACATTATACAGTATTGTAACGATTTGTGTCTGTGTGCAAGGACTTCACAAAAACATGTAAAACATAAAAAGAAAGGCCAGACAAGTGACTTTAACAAGCAGGAAAAGCTTCTTATAAGAGGTAACATTGAACTGAGGCTTGAGTGATGAGCATACACCCATAAGACAACAGCTCTCAGAACAATAAATCTGCTTTTCTCTCTCCCACTAAGTGTAATCACTTCACTTCCATCCTGAGTCTATTCTGCATTTATCACTTGAAAATTCAGCCAAATATTCATCCAACTAATATGAAATCAGCTGATTCAGTTGCATGCCTGCATCCGTGTGTTGTTTCTGGTGAAACTGTCCCAGGAAGATGCCCCAAAGCCCAGGCACCCAGAGCCTACCTAAGACAGAGGTTAGACCAAGACAACAGAAAACCTATTCCCCAAATTAGAGACTTTAAAAGGTGAAACTTACTTATTTCTTGTAGGGCTATAAGTGCATTGACCATAAAGAGAGGAGGCCAGATGTCTTATTGGGTTCCCTGGAAACAGATTCTGGAATGAGTTGTATATAGAAAGTTTACTGTAGAAAAGACACCAGTAATGAAAGAGGGAAGGCAGGAACTGGCAGAGGGGAAAACTGACCCACAATGTAGCTGCAACTGAGGCCTCAGTCAGTACAACAGGGAGTTCTGCAGTTGGAGTAACTCTTCAGAGATGCCTCCAGTGGAGGTAAGAGGGCTGAACTTTTGTAATCTCGTTGTAGCCAGTTATTGACTTTGGGCTGAACCTGGAGACGGCATGTGACCTGGGGTAAAGCAATTCCCTGTAGCCATGGACAATTCTCAGTGATGACCATGACTATGAGCCCTCACGCCTATGAACGATATTCCTAGGAGCTAGGAAATGGGTATGTGAGCCTTGAAAAGGGCATCTGGTACAGCCCGCCAGGATCTAACACAACCCTATATTCTGGTTAACTGGCTTTCCGGTTACTGGCCTGGAACGCGTATGAGCTATAAAGACAACTTTTGTCAAGGTTTGATTAAGCCTATGTGAGTGTGTGACTCCTTTGTTGTAAGTACACAGAACTTAAAACAACATTAAGAGGAGAAACAGTCTGATAGGCAGGGGTAGACCCAGTCCTCTGACAAAAGAGATATTTCCAAGGCCATTCGAGAAAGAGGACAGCAGACCTCTAAAATTGCCAGATTCAAAAGAGTGTATGAAGAACCATCTGCCATTTTTGGATGGCCAGAGACAATTTTTTTCTGGTGATAATATTGTCCCTATTTTGCTTCAGGAGGCCATTTCTTTCTCGCCATCAGTCTATAAGGTTAGGATGGGCTGGCCCTTTCCCTTCATTCTATAGGTGGGCAAGGAAACCATGTTGGCAAATAAGAAGTCCCCCTACTTCTGGGACTGGTTCAGAGTTGGGCATACGATCCAAAGTAGCCGATCAAAGCTAATGAGCCTCATCCTCAGGACTTTTACTGGAACCTTTGTGAACAAGGCATTCCCTTTCTGGCAGGGATTCTAAGATAATAGACCATCTGCCTGGAGCTTCCATATCCATCTGCTCCCTCCTGGGTAGAGTCCATCTGAGAATTAGACCAACAAAGAGGAGCGTAGAACTCAGACAAATTCCTGGTGATATCTTTTGAACATTTGTGTTGCTATAAAGGAATATCTGAGGTTGAGTAATTTTAAAACAAAGAGGTTTATTTGGCTCATGGTTCTGCAGGCTGTACAAGAAGAATGGCACCAGTATTTGCTTCTGGTGAGGGCCTCAGGCTGCTTCCATTTATGCTGAAAGGTGAAGGGGAGCCAGAAATCACATGGTGAGAGAGGAACCGAGAGAAGGGTGAGGTGCCAGTCTCTTTTTATCAACCAGCTCTTGAAGGAACCAGTTGAGGGACAACTCACTCATTACCACCAGATGGCACCAAGTCATTCATGAGGGACCTGCCCCCATGACCCAAACACTTCTTACCAGGCCCCACCTCCAACACTGGAGATCAAATTTCAACATGAGGTTAGGAGGGTCCAACTTCCAAACTATAGCAAGTGCCTAGGTATTGTCATAACTGAAGATTCCCTACCAAGTCTGCCTCTGGCCCTCACACTTCATTGAGCTAGTAGCTATTCTTTTTCGCTGAAGCCTGTAAGTTGTTCTTTTCATTCTGAAAAGATTTCAAACCAATACCACGTGACACCTGAAAGGGAGTAGATGGTCTTACGAGTTCTCTCCCAACCTCTCTGGTCTCATCCATCCAAGCTTTTCACCCTTCATATGCACAATCATCCTACTCCTCAGGGTGACGTGGGGGTAGAGGAAGAGCCTGCAGTTTCATCAAGAAGCCAGTAGTGACCTAGGAAGCATTTATGAAAAAGTGGAGATTTGAATGTGGCTTTTAAAAATAGTCAGAGTAGGCTGGGCACAGTGGCTCATACTTATAATCCTAGCACTTTGGGAGGCCAAGGCAGGTGGATCACCTGAGGTCAGGAGTTAGAGACCAGCCTGGCCAACATAGCGAAACCCTGTCTGTACTAAAACTACAAAAACTGGCTGGGTGTGGTGGTGCACGCCTGTAATCCCAGCTACTTGGAGGCTGAAGCAGGAGTATTGTTTGAACCTGGGAGGTAGAGGTCGCAGTGAGCCGAGATCATTCTACTGCACTCCAGCCCGGGCAACAGAGCAAAACTCCACCTCAAACCAAACAAAACAAAACAAAAATAATAAAAATAATCAAGGTAGAGACAGAGAGGAAATAGGAAATAAAGTGCGTGAGAACTCTAGGGAAGGAAAAACTTTTCTTCTACCCTTTTAGGTTCTGTGGTTGGGCCTGAGAATTAAGTTGATAAAACACAGATTATCAGGGGAAAAGCATACACATTTTATTTTATATTAATATTTTGTGTGTGTGTGTGTGTGTGTGTGTTTTTCTGAGACAGACTCTTGCCCTGTTGCTCAGGATGGAGTGCAGTGGCATGATCTCGGCTCACTGCAACTTCCACCTCCTGGGTTCAAGCAATTCTTCTCCCTCAACCTCTCAACTAGCTGGAACTACAGATATACGCCACCATGCCTGGTTAATTTTTTTTGCACTTTTAGTAGAGATGGGTTTTTGCCATGTTGGCCAGGCTGGTCTCAAAATCCTGACCTCAGGTGATCTGCCCACCTTGGCCTTCCAAAGTGCTATAATTACAGGTGTAAGTCACTACACCCTGCCTAATATTAATATCTTTACGTGTACATAGAGACCTTCATATACAAAAAAAAAGAAAAAATGAGGATCCAAAGAAATCATTAGGCATGAGAGCTTATATACCATTTTAACAATAAACTGTGGAGAACTGTCAAGACAAAGGAAAAAGGGTTTGGGCGAGGGGCAGTAAACTGGGAAAGTGACTAGGAAATATACGGGGGTAACTAATAAAAAGTAAGGGTTATTTTAGTGTATTTCTTTGTACAGATTCATCTTGCCATCAGCTCTTCATCTCCAGTGATGAGAATGTTCTCCTCTTCTTAGTACATTAAGCGCATTCTTCATGGGAAATTTATGTCCTGTTTTTAGGTAAGAAGATCAGCACCTGCTGTTTCTCAACTGCCTTTGACTCAAGATGATCAACAGGCCTAAGTGGTACATTTGGGTCTGTTCTGATTCTTTTCACAAGCAATGAGGAAACTGTCTGGTCCCAAGTGTACGGCTAAGGAAACACGGAGAGAGGCAGTCTGATATGTGCAGTGACTCGCAGGAGGAAGGCCAGCATTAGCCTCCTTCAGCTGAATCCCTGCTCCAACATATTTGCTACATGACCTGGGAAAGCTCCTTAGGCTTCTGGTGTTTCAATTTTCTCAGTGACAAAACAGAAATAAAAATGACATTTACTTAATATAATTGCTGTGAGGATTAAGTGAGTTAAGGGTATATAACGTGCTTAGAAAAGTGTCTAGCACATATGAGATGAAGAATTAATACTAGCTGGTCCTATTTTTATTTGAATAGGAAGAAAACCTCCTTGTGTTGTGAGGTTGAAGAAGAAAAGCAGATGTGGCTGAGAAGATAAACGTGGCCCCCTGATGGGAAGTCTGATCTGGAAAGGTTGGCTGTCAGCTTGCATGTTTTTCCTGGGCTGTGTAATTGTGGTGGGCTCAACAATCCCTTCCCTTTCTTCTACAGGTGTCCACATCCTAATCCCCAGAACCTATGAGTACATGGCAAAAGGAATTCTGCAGATGTGGTTGACTTAAGAATCTTGCTATGAGGAGATAATCCTGGATTATCCAAGTGGGCCCACTCTAATCATAGGTGTCCTTAGAAAAGGGAGGCAGGAGAGTTCAGAGTCAGAGAGGGAGAGGTGATGGAAGCAAATTGAAGGGATGCAGGGCCATGAGCCAGGGAATGCTGGCAGCATCTACAATGTGGAAAAGTCAAGGAAACAGATTCTCTCTTAAGTTTTTGGAAGGAAGGTAGCCCTGCCAACCCACTTTAGTCTTTTGACATCCAGAACTGTAGGTGAGTATGTTTGTGTTGAGCTAACTGTGTGGCAGTTTTCCCTGGCAGCAATGGGGCATTAATACAGTGAGCATGCAGAAAAGTTAGGTTTAAGTCAGAAGTGGCAGAGGTCACCTGGGACCAGGAGGGGATGACAGGACTGCCTGGGAAGGGACACAGAGAATCATCCCGGGGGAGGAAACCTTCTATCTCCTGACGGTGGTAGTGCTTACTCAGGCATATGCCCCTGACAGAACTCATCCACTGCACTTAAAGTGGATGCATTCATGTATGGGAATGATACCTCAATAAACTTGAAAGCAAGTGTTTAAAAAAAAAAACTATTTTCAACTTCTGAATTCTCTAATCCTCCCTATTAAAAAGAGACGCAAGAATGCTAGATTTCCATTTTTATTAAGGAATCAGATCCAATGCCCTCACTTTATGGATCTGCAAATGTTACCAAAATGCCAGGGTTTCTGTCTAGGTCCCACTGCTCACTGCACAGAAAGCCAATTACTGAGACAACAAGTATTGCCAACTGGAGAAGACTTTAATCACCTGCAACAGCCGAGGAGAATGAGAGATCAGCCTCAAATCTGTCTCTCCAACAAACTAAAATCGGAGGGAAACTAATATGGCAGGGAAGATGGGAAAACAGGAACTAGGGAGGAATAAGGAAGCAATCAGAATGGATGAGGGGCCTGGCATCTCATTATCTGGATGCAGTGATTTGATGAGTTTTAGTCCCTTGCTTGATGGTTGGTTTCTTGAGGAGGAACTAAAATGAGACAAATGGAAATTTCACATTTCAACAACAGGAGGGTCAATTTCTCTGTTTATTCAAAAAAAAAAGTCATAAATATTAGTTCTATAAGGAAATTGGGCCTGTTTCAGAAACAGGGTCTCAGAGAGATGAACAGACTTGTCCCAAATCATACCTAGGTTCTGCCCTAACAGAGACAAGAGCTGAAGGATTTGACTCCCATCCAGGGCTCTTTCCCCACATGACTCTGCCTCTCTCCTTCATCTAATGCTGGGACACCCAGAAAAGTACAGGGAGGTGAACCTGCAATGTCCTGCAGTGGCATCCTCCCCGCTATTCTTTGAAACCAGAATCTTCCTGGTCCACATGTTCTCTCCCCAAGTGCTGAGACATCCCCCTTTCTATTTCCAAAAAGAACAGGGATCAAAGCAGCCCTTCCCTATCTCCCTGATGCGTTTTGGCTGTGTGCCCACCCAAATCTCATCTTGAATTGTACTTCCATAATTCCCAAGTGCTGTGGGAGCAACCCAGTGGGAGATCATTTGAAGCACAGGGACGGATTCCCCCATGCTGTTATTGTGGTAGCGGATAAGTCTCGTGAGATCTGATTATTTTATCAGGGATTTCCACCTTCGCATCTCCTTATTTTCTCCTGCCGCCACCATGTAAGACGTGCCTTTTGCCTCCCACCATGATTCTGAGGCCTCCCCAGTCATGTGGAACTATAATTCCAATTAAATCTCTTTTTCTTCCCAGTCTCAGGTATGTCTGTCTTTATCAGCAGGGTGAAAATGGACTAATACACTCCCCACTCCCAAGCACTCTCAGCATACAGCACCTAGTGGAGGGCAGAACAGTTACAAAGATAAAAGTGATTTCCCCTCGTAAAATTCCATTTTCCCTAAGTTAGGGAGGCAGCTTGCTTATCCCATCCCTGAGTACTTTACCCTTTACCCACTGACTCAGCTCCTGGCTGCAAAGGGATCCCACCAGACACATCATTAGGTACATCTGGCCACCACTAAAGTCCTGGAGACTCCTAACCTCTCGGAGGACTGTTATTTCTGCCATCTGGAAAATTCAACCCACCCTCTCCTACTTTGCAGAGCCCACTTCACAGAGATCCCAAAGCCCTTTCGTGCGTGCTATTCCACTTCCTCAAACAATAATCTCGAGAGGTAAACATCCACCTTTTAATATTGCAGACAGACAGACAGACAGGGACAGTTCGAAACAGAGAAGGTAGAGATAGGAAGTCAGGTGATGGAGGACTTCCACAGGCCCAGACTCTGCAGGCCAAATACTCTACTCAGGTTCCCACAAAGCTCTGGCCACCTCGAGTGCTGTGCTAGAAGCTTGGAACCTTCCCAGTTTCCATGGAGAGAAGGATGGGAGGCCTGGACCCCCATTATTCTTGGAGCCTCACACTATGCAAATGAGACCTCCCAGAGCACATTGACATCTGTTGGCACATTTAGTGCCCTTGGCAAGGAAGGCATCTAACATGCAATGAGGGTTGAATTCCTTTTGGATGATGATTTTCTCTATGTCAAGGTGATTTTTCTCAGCGGAAGGCTATGCGCTTTCCCCAGGAAAGCAGACATGGCAGGTGGACAAAGATTACCTGGAAATAGAATTTAAAGATTCTGATGTGTCTTTTTCACAGATTTCAGAAATTCCTAGAGTTGAAAGGGGTCTTAGTCATTCCTTTGACAAACTTTAGGTGCATCACGCAAGGGTACTAAGGGGACATGGGATATGTCCCTCAGAACCGATTCATGACACCACCACCAAGACACTCCTCTGAGCAAATTCTAATGCAGTGGCAGCGGTGTGGAAGGAGACAGGCAATACGCATCTCTGATGCTTGCAGGCTGATTCCAATCTACTGAATGAAATACAATTAACACTTTGAACTTTCTGGAGTCCAGATCCAAAGACCTTGAGTGCTCCTTGCAACTTTAAGGATATATGATATATTCTTTATGTGTATACAATTATATTGCCCTTAGATACTGCCTATCCTTGTTATGGTGCCACCACACTCCTCAGCCTCCCATTCTCCAGAAGCCAGCTCATTGTCTTTTGGCTTCTAAGCAGCAAATCATTAAGTCAAAGATCCAAAAGGAAGAGTTGTTGCCCAGAATCTTTAAAGTGTTTTTTGACAAAGCAAAGGATGGGATCAGGAGTTAGGTGGCATCAAGAAATAAAACACAGTGCTTTTTTTTTTTTTTTGCTTTATACTTGAAAGCAAGACTCCCAACTATGAGTTCCAGCATCAGGGCAGAATGCATGAGACCTGTTCTCTAAGTGCTGTTGCTTTCCATCAGGAGTCTGCACCCTGTGGTCTGATCACCTGGGAACTAACTAGAAAGGCAATTTCTGGGGTCCCACCCCACTCCTATTGAATCAGAAACATTGGGGGTGGGACCCACTAATCTGCATTTTTTTTTAATGGCGTCTCCCTCTGTCGCCCAGACTGGAGTGCAGTGGCGTGATCTCAGCTCACTGCAACTTCCGCCTCCCAGGTTCAAGTGATTCTCCTGTCTCAGCCTCCCGAGTAGCTGGGATTACAGGCACCCACTACCGTGCCCAGCTAATTTTTGTATTTTTAGTCGAGACAAAGTTTCACCACGTTGGCCAAGCTGGTCTTGAACTCCTGATGTCATGATCCACCCACGCTGGCCTCCCAAAGTGTTGGGATTACAGGCATGAGCCACCACGCCCGGCCACAGTCTGCATTTTAACAAGCATTGGGGTATCACTCAGTTTGAGAAACCCATTTTTCAGCCTTGCCTTTCCCCTTCCTGAGTTATAGGCCCTTTGAGAATCTGACTCAGGCTAGCAGCTCTCTCCAAGAAAAATGCACAAGCAAACACTTTTGCACACAATTTCGAGGGGGCTCAAAGACCACCATGAAGCCCATTCAGAAAAAAAGCCCTAAGGCTCTGGAGACCCTGGCTGAGAAGGCCCACTCTCACGATGGAATCATATATCCTTAAAGTTGCAAGGAGCACTCGAAGTCTCTGGATCTGGACTCCACACAGGTCAAGATGTTAATCATATTTCATTCAATCGGTTGGAATCAGCCTGCAAGTTCACACCAGCAAAGCAGGTGTTCAAGCCTGTCACTGTCATCACCCCCCCCCCAACCAAGTCCCGAACAACCGTCTCAACATCACCCCCTTCTGCCCCCAACTTCAACTTCACTGATTTCCGGAAGAGAAAGGCTCCAAACCGCCATCAGGGTGGCACTCTAAACGTTTCATAACAATTTCTTTTTTTTTTTTTTTTGTAAATCAAAAGCCAAATTTAAGAAGGGAGCAAGGAAGGAAGTTGGTTCCGGCTGCTGTTACAGAAAAACAGAGTGAAGCAACTCACATCCACCACTAGGCGGCGGACACTGACGCAAAGGCGCCATTAAAGGGCCCAAATTTGCCTTCATGCCTAAGCTTTTTCGCCCATAAAGTGTTAGTAAATATTTTCAGAAAATTTCACATAAAATCTAGTTTTCAGCCTCCATTGCAAAACGGTCCCGAGATCTGATACCGTCTGACCTGCATTTTACAGAGCCACCACTACCTGGCCCAAGACGGAGCACCGCCCCCCCTCGGATGGAGCACGAAGACTTGGCTTGCTCTGATCCTCTGGATCACCCATATTACCTTCCTGGCCCCTGCAGGCGGTAAACTTTGCCACTCTAATAGGCCAAAGCCACCTAAGACATCCGCAGGTGAGGGATATGGGTGGTTTGTAGTCAAAGATTGACTCAGAGCAGCAAAGTGAAAAGCGAGAGCTGCCTGCATTTTTCTGCTCTAACATTTCCCCCTGACTCTTGTCTCTTTGCCCTTTCCCTCCTTGGTTTTACGGTATGCATCCTTGTTTCATCTTTCACGCCCAAGACTGGGTGAGGTACCTCTTCCACGTGCCCCACAGCACACCATTGCTTCCCTAGCATAGGGCTTACCACGTGCCCAGTTTTTTCACTGTCTCTCTTATTGGTTTGTAAATTCTGTGAGGGCAGAAACCAAGACGATCTTGTCCACTATTGAAATGTTTAGCCCAGTAACCTGGCTCTTCAAAGGAATTCAACAAGCAAGAAAGGAAAAAAGAAAGGAAGGAGGAAGGAGTAGAGGGGAGAAGGGAGGAAAGGAGTGGGGGAGGAACAGAAGGAAGGAAGGAGTGAAGGGAAGGGAGGAAGACATTACCAATCGAGCATAGCATTCTTGCTCTTGAGCCTGGACCCTGAGACCTTCTCAAAACAACACTCCAAGCAGCTACCTCAGCCTGAGTTGGCACAGGAGATGCAAAATACTTTCTGCCTGATAGCTTGGGAAGAAGCTGTTTGAGAAGGGATTCCAGTAAGGAAATGACTGCCCTGCTTAAACCTTGGACCGGAATGTGTCATGGGAGATGGACAAATCCTTGTTGTTCTGGCAGGAACCAAACCCAACAGAAAAGAGAAAGGAAGGAGAGGCAGCTATTCAGCAAACAGAACATAGGCTGTCATGAAAAGGCTTGGTTAACTTCAGGCTATAGGTCACAGGGGTACAGTTGACTGAGGGATTTTACAGATGTATCTAAGTAATGTATCTCAGAGAAGCTTTCTGAGAACAAAGCCCCATGCTGGTAGGAACCCTTCCCGCTCCTGGGCAACTCAACTGCAAACCAGATGGAGAGGTGGATTGGGACACTTTTCAGAAATCTTAGCCCGTGGAGGAAAAACATGAGTGTACACTGCCCCCTAGTGTTCACTGTTGGTAACATGATGAGGCTCGGGAAATCATAAAAACCATAAACGTCTAATGAACAGATGCAAGAGAAGATAAAAACTACAATGATTTTATTTTAGCTTTTTTCAGTTAACTGAAACACACATTCACATGCTTATATATAAAGCATTGAGAAAAAGCCATAGCCAAGGAGGAGAGTCAAATCTCTAAAGATTCCAAACCAGATACTGCTGGCCAAGAACGAATGGATGAATTGGGAATTCAATTCAGGCCCCTTGGATCCCATCCAGATGTTCAGGCAGCTGGTCACACCAAGTCCCTTCCAGTCAATTACTTTTCTTGATGTTTCTAATCAACAGCATTATATATGTGATGCTATAAACTTTTATATTTAATATTAGCTCATAACTCAGGATCCCAAACCAGATGTTTTGGGTGAGAAAGAAATTGATGACTTATCAGGAGATTGAACCCAGGCCACTGGCTGTTCTCCAGGCATTCTACCAGCTGAGCTGCAAAGCAGGGTGGTTGCTACCAGCTCCCTTTAGTTATGAGGAGAGAGAGAGGGGTGGGTAGAATATGAACATAAAGCCGCATTCCAGAAAAGCTTCCATGAATTCTTTTTCTCTTATAAAACAGGAGCCTGTAGCATTGTCTTGAGTCAGTAATGGTCAGGTATATTCAAAGCTTTGAGCTCATCTCCCTTCCTTTATGACATTATGGAGGTGCAGGGAAGCAGGGACAGAAGGGAAAAGAAAGTAAAATATATGGCCAGGAAAAGAGATATGCTGACATGATAGATTGTCACCAACGAGGTGGGGTAATGTCTTAAAAAATATTAACCAATTTTTTTCTTCCCAGAAAAGTCCTCCTGTGCCTGTCCCTCACCAAACAGCTAGGCCCACTCTCGGGAGGGACTAGGCAGAAGAGAGAGCTGAGAACAAAGAAGTCTTCCAGGATTTGGTTTCAAAAGCCTAAGCCCCTGAGGAAATGAAGAGGACAAAAAGTTTGAGTGAAAGCTAAGGAAGGAGAAGAGAAACTCCTGCTCATTATCTCTCTTGAAAAACATCTCCCAATTTGTGGAGCAGGGATGGGAGAGATCGGTGGGTCCCAGAGACCTGGGCCTTGTGTCCAGCCAACTTCCTGGGTTAGAGGCCTGAGGAGGTAGCTGACCCCAGGCAGGGCAAAGCTGTGCACTGTGTCTGCCAGATGGGACCACAGTAATTCCAAACAAGATAAGCCATTAAAAGCACCTAGCAGGATGCCGAGTACACAGTAAGTGCTCAGTAATTTGTAACTGTTACTGCTTTCATGAGGGCACTCAGTTTTCCGGTGCTTTTAAAATCACCAAAGCCAAGTTCACCGCGGCGGGTGGAGGTATGCTTCCTCAGCCAGGGACAGCCAGCATCCACCAGGATTGCTCTTTCTACCCCTACCCCTCCTTGCGACATCAAACGAGACCACTTTTAACTCAGTTTCTTAGAAGTAACCAACATCAACCAATAGTGTGATGGATTCTGTCAACTTGACTAGGTCGTGGTAGCCAGGTATTTGGTTAAACATTAGATGTTTCTGTGAGAGATCTGTTAGGTGACATTAACATTTAAATCAGTGGACATTGGGTAAAGCTGAGGACTCACTGCAGTGTGGGTGGGCCTCATCCAATCAGCTGAAGGCTTTCAAGAAAAGACTGACCTTCCCAAAGGAAAAAGGAATGTTGACAGCAGGCTGTCCTCAGCCTTGAATAGCAACTCTTCACCGAGTCTCCAGCCTGCCGGCCTACCCTGCAGATTTTGAACTTGTCTATCTCTACAATCACTGTAACCAATTCCTTAAAATATTTATTAAAAGATTTCTATGTATCTGACTGGGCACGGTGGCTCACGCCTGTA
This sequence comes from Colobus angolensis palliatus, assembly GCF_000951035.1. Lineage (NCBI taxonomy): Eukaryota > Metazoa > Chordata > Mammalia > Primates > Cercopithecidae > Colobus > Colobus angolensis. Next base: position 2,790,609 of record NW_012113697.1, read on the forward strand.
ATCCCAGCACTTTGAGAAGCTGAAGCGGGTGGATCACCTGAGATCAGGAGTTTGAGACCAGCCTGGCCAACATGGTGAAACCCCTAAAAATACAAAAATTAGCCGGGCGTGGTGGTACATGCCTGTAATCCCAGCTACTTGGGAGGCTGAGGCAGGAGAATCGCTGGAACCCAGGAGGTAGAGGTTGCAGTGAGCCAAGATCGCGCCGCTGCACTCCAGCCTGGGCAACAAAGCAAGGCTCCGTCTCAAAAAATAACAAACAAACAAACAAATAAATAATAAAAGATTTATATTTATATTTATATTTATCCATCATCTATGGTTCTAGGTATATTTAAATCTATCATCTATTTACCTCTATCTAGATAGATGATACCGAAATCTATCATCTATTTAGTCTATGTATCTATCGTTTCATCTTCACATCCTATCTGTTTCTCTGGAGAACCCTGACTAACAGCAGAAGGATTCCACAAAAATGTCATAGAATCCACACAAATACGTCTTTCCTCATGGCCCTATCACTACACTGCTAGACTGAAAGGTGAATACTGGATGTGTAGTGGTGAAGTATTGCCAAGGTAACTATCTCTTTAGGATGCAATGTCTTCATCTAGATAGCTGGGAGATGAGATTACACAAAGAATGGCAAATAGATTTCATTTACATGCCATCTTCAGTCCATGAGTAGTGGTTTCCAGAAACACTGTGTTGATTTGTTCCATCTATGGCAAAAATTAGAAATAAATAAATGGGCTGGGTACAGTGGATCATGTCTGTAATCCCAACACTTTGGGAGCCCAAGGCGGGCAGATCACCTGAGGTCAGGAATTCAAGACCAGCCTGGCCAACATGGCGAAACCCTATCTCTACTAAAACTACAAAAATTAGTCAGGCATAGTGGGGGCTGCCTGCTGTCCCAGCTGCTTGGGAGGCTGAAGCAGGAGAATGGCTTGAACCTGGAAGGTGGAGGGGGCAGTGAGCCAAGATCACGCCACCGGACTCCAGTCTGGGCAACAGAGCGAGCTTCCATCTCAAAAAAAATAAAATGAGAAAAAATAACACTGTGTTGAGAAGGATGCTGAGGTGCTGTGTGAAGTGGGGATGGGCGTGGGGAAGGAAGGGTGCCATGACCGGTAGCTAAACATGCAGAGTGGGGGTGATTTGCCCACCTGTGTTCATATGAAATCTGACGTCTCAGCAGCACTTGCAAAAATTTTCACCCTGCTTAAATGCTTTCATTTCTTCTTGTTGAGACTCCACGTGCTACTGGTTTTCCAGTGACTCACTGGCAGCTCCTCCTTGGCCTCCTTTTCCTGGCTCCAACTCTTCTGCTTAAGTTTCAATATTGGGAATGTCACCGTCTCCAGGCTGGGCCTGGGACATGTCTTCTTCACTATATGAGATGACTGTCCCTAGGGGACCTCAGCTAGCCCCATGGCTTTATACAACATGCAAATGTCAATGAACCACAGTTTTAGGTCCCGAATCCTCAATTCTCCTAGAACTCCAGAGTCAGGGGTAGAACAGAGCACGTGCTGGGTCTACCTACAATTGGCAATCCAAGTATGACACGTGAAAGGCAGAACGCTTGCTTTTTACCCAAAATCTGCTCCCCATCTGTCTTTTACTCTCCCCACAAAAGGCAACTTCATCAGCCCACTTGGCCAGGTCAAAACCTTGGAGCTCTCCTTGATTCCTGAATATTGTTTCCCCCTGACTACACCCGTCGTCCATCAGCAGGCTCTGAGGGTTCCGTGTAAAACCAGGTCCTGATCTGCGCACTTCTCTTCATCTCTGCCATTCCCACCTCCATTCAGGTCACAAGCCGGCCCCTACAGGCCCACTGTGCCCCTGTGTCCTCCCTGCCTCCTGTCCACACAGCAGCAAGAGCCAGCCTCTGAAGATGAAAACCTAATCATTCCATTGTCTGCTCATATACCCTCTGGAGGCTTCCTGTTCCCTTAGAATGAGATACAAACTCCTTGTCCTTTGCCCCTATTGAAGCCACAGTCTAGAAAGACATATAACAAGTAAATGATGACAACTTAGTGTATTAACTGCCAGAAAAAGAAATGGGAAAGCATTCTGAACCTAGGGAAACTGAGAGAGATTGAGAGAGGGAGGGGGAGAGAGAGAGAGAGAAGAAAAGAGGGAGAAAGAGAAGGAGAGGGAGAAAGAAAAAAGGGATGCGAGGGAGCAAGGGAAAGAGAAAGTGGGGGAAAGAGAGAAAGGGGCCGGGCATGGTGGATCACATCCTAATCCCAGCATTTTGGGAGGCCGAGGTTGGCAGATCACTTGAGCCAAGGAGTTTGAAACCAGCCTGGCCAACATGGAGAAACCTCATCTCTACTAAAAATACAAAAATTAGCTGGGCATGGTGGCACAAGACTGTAGTCCCAGCTACTTGGGAGGCTGAGGTGGGAGGATCGCTTGAACTTGGGAGGAGGAGGTTGTAGTGAGTCGAGATCTCACCACTGCACTCCAACCTGGGCGACAGAGTGAGACCCTGTCAAAAAAAAAGAAAGGAAGGAAGGAAGGAAGGAAGGAAGGGAGGAAGGAAGGACAGAAGGAAGGAAAAGAAAGAAAGAAAGAAAGAAAGAAAGAAAGAAAGAAAGAAAGAAAGAAAGAAAGAAAGAAAGAAA
>NW_012113697.1:2793423-2798994 GCF_000951035.1 Colobus angolensis palliatus
AAAGAAAAGAAAGAAAGAAAGGAAGGAAGGAAAAGAAAGAGAGAGAAGGAGAAAATGGGAGAAAGGGATGGGGAGACAGAAAAGGGGAGGGAGAGTAAGGAAAAAAGAAAGGAGAGGGAGAGAAAGAGAAAGGAAAAAAGGAAGGGAGGAAGAGAACGGGAAGGAGAGAGGGAAGAGAGGGAGCAAGGGAGGGAGAGAGAGAAGGAAAGAAAGAACAAGAAGGAGAGAAAGGGAGGGGAAGAGAGAGAAGAAAGAGGAAGAATGAGGGAGAAAGGAGAGAGGAGAGAGGGAGGGAATGAGGTGGAGGGAGAGAGGGGGCTGGAAAGAGAGGGAGAGGATGGGGGAAAGGAGAAGGATGGAGAGATGCCTATTCCTTACCTCTGCTACCTCCTTTCATCCTCATGGCAATCCTGGAGGGCAAGGTGCAGAGTGGCTAAGATATTTGCCCAAGGTTACCTGGCTGCTCTGGGTCAGGTTCAGCACCCCAAAGTCCATGAACCCCTGACTGCACCACATCGTCTCCACAGAAACCAGCCGCACCACCTTCACCCTCCTCCCTGGACAGCTCCTGACACCCCGGGTTGTTACTGTCTCTGCACGGGACACCTTGACACACCTGGGCTCACCTCCAGGGATACCTCCAGGGAGCTCGGGATCCTGCACTGGCATTTCCCAAATGCGAGTAACATAAAGAACCCAATTAAATGAAAGACACACACATACACACACTTACAAACACACATACACATGCTCACACACACAAACATACATACACACATACACACACATATATACACACGTACATGCAATCACACATACACGCACAACCCACACATACACACATACACACACATACACACCTACATTCACACATTCACACACACACACACACCCCACACATACACACATACATACACACACAACACATACACACATACGCAGACACACACAGACACACATAACACATACACACAGGCACACACACACACGTTGAGGCCCCTGAGAACGCATCTCTGAGCTCCAGTTTGAGTGAAGAATTAAACAGTAAACTCTGGTCCTTTTGGGGATCATGTGGCACCATTAGCGCCCTAAACAGGAATGCAAATGTGGACACTGACTCGAGGGGCATTCCTAGTTATGTAAGGCTCCCCCTCAGCCCTGCAGTGATTGTGTGCATGATTTTACAATACCTTCAGTGGAAAGTGCTAAACTGAAAAATTCCAGACTTCTCAGATCCCTGAGAATAAATCAAACTCGCAGGGATCTGAGATCCCGCCTCCTGGCTCAGCCTTCCCCAGGACCGGCGCTTCTGCGCCCTCTAGTGACCACGGGCGCGCATCGCACTCCTCCAGGACCCGATTCTGCGCCCCCTCCTCTGCGCCCCGTCTTCTGACCCGGGAGAACTGGAGGCAGGACTGCAGGATGAAAGGATGAAAGGATAAAAGGAAACCTCCAACGTCCTTCATGTTGTGATTTTCGCCGATTGCCAGCCTCCTCGCCGACCCTCCTTCATCCTACTTCATCCTGAATGTATCCTATAGTAACAGCAACTGTTTGAGGCGAAATAGTGGCTTGGGAGGCACGTGAACTCAGCAACTAAGCAGCCGGGGTGTGTATGCTAACTGCATCACTTAGTTTTGTAATCTTGTGCAAGTTAAGCCCTTTCAGCCTGTTTCTCATCTGTGCAATGAGAATAGCAATAGGCTACACCTCACAAGAGCGCTGGGAGGAGCAGGTGATTTGGACACGTGTGTGGAAAGTGTGCTTATGATGACGTGAACCCTCAGTGAACTGCTGCGTATCCTATCGCTTCTTGGCACACTCCTACCTTTCCTGTTTCCATGCTGCCCGCTCTGGATAGAAGAGCCTTCCTCATCTTGCCATCCTGGAAATCTCTCAATTTTTTCTAAATCCTAATCGTGCCATATGTTCTGTGAGAAGCCTTCTCTGACACCATTCCTTCTTTTTTTTTTTTTTTTTTTGACGGATTCTTGCTCTGTCTCCCAGGCTGTCGCCCAGACTGGAGTGCAGTGGCATGATCCCGGCTCACTGCAACCTCCGCCTCCCGAGTTCAAGCAATTCTCCTGCCTCAGCCTCCCCAGTAGCTGGATTACAGGCGCCCACCACCATGCCTGATTAATTTTTGTATTTTTAGTAGAGACGGGGTTTCACTATGTTGGCCAGGTTGGTCAAAACTCACCTGTTGAAGCTGTAACCCCCAGTACCTCACGATGTAACATTTGGAGATAGGGCCTTTAAGGAGGTGATTAAACGAGGCTGTTAGGGTAGATCCTAATCCAAGCTCACAGGTGTCCCTATAAGAAGAGGAGAGTAGGACACATGAGACACAGCAGGGCATGTGAGCACAGGGGAAAGACCACATTAAGATACCGCAAGAAGAAGGCCATTTGCAAGGAGAGAGGTCTCAGGAGAGAGAGACCAGCCCTGCCCACACCTTGATCTTGGACTTTCAACCTCCAGAACTGAGAAAATTGATGTCTTGGGGAAGCCACTCAGTCTGTGGTATTTGGGGATGGCAGCCTGGGGTGACTCAGGCTGGGCAGATGCTCCATGCCCTCAGTAAACACTAACTGAGCTCCACGAATTCCTGGGCACCTGCTTGGCCCTGAGGCTCTAAAGGTGACAAAGCTTGGGTGGCATTAATTACGGCAGAGCTGCAGCCTCTCCAAGCCTGAGCCAGGCTGAGTTACTTTCCTTTCTTCTTTCTTTCTGGTTTCTGGTGTAGCGTCATGCATCACTTAATGGCAAGGATACGTTCTGGGAAATGTCTTGTTAGAGAATTTTGTCACTGTGCAAACATCACAGAGGGCACAAACACAAACCTACATGGTGCAGCCTACTGCACACCTGTGCTGTATGATACAACCTCTTGTGCCTAGGCTACAAACCAGTGCTGCATGTGACTGTACTAAATACCGCAGGCAATTGTAACACAATGGTAAGTATTTCTGTATCTAAATCTATCTAAACATGGAAAAGATACAGTGAAAATGTGGTATAAAGAATTAGCACCTAAGCCAGGCGTGGTGGCTCACGCCTGTAATCCCAGCACTTTGGGAGGCTGAGGTGGATGGATCTCCCAATGATGGGAGTTCGAGGGTAGCCTGACCAACACGGAGAAACCCCATCTCTACTAAAAATACAAAAAAAAAATCAGCCGGGTGTGGTGGTGCATGACTGTAATTCCAGCTACTCGGGAGGCTGAGGCAGGAGAATTGCTTGAACCCAGGAGGCAGAGGTTGTGGTGAGCCGAGATTGGACCATTGCACTCCAGCCTGGGCAACAGGAGTGAAACTCTGTCTCAAAAAAAAAAAAAAAAGATTAGCACCTGAATAAGGCACTTACCATGAGTGGAACTTGCAGGATTGTAAGTTGCCTAGTGTGCATCAGTGAGTGGTGAGTGAATGTGAAGGTCTAGGACATTGCTGTACATGACTGCAGACTTTTTTTTTTTTTTTTGAGACTGAGTCTCGCTCTATTGCCCAGGCTGAAGTGCAGTGGCATGATCTTGGCTCACTGCAACTTCCACCTCCCGGGTTCAAGTGATTCTCCTGCCTCAGCCTCCCGAGCAGCTGGGGTTACAGGCGCCTCCCACCACGCCTGGCTAATTTTTGTATTTTTAGCAGAGATGGGGTTTCGTCGTGTTGGCCAGGCTGGTCTCGAACTCCTGACCTCAAGTGATCCACCTGCCTGAGCCTCCCAAAGTGCTGGGATTACAGGTGTGAGCCATTGTGCCTAGCCCAAAGTAACTTTTGTTTCAAAAACCAATTCTCCCTCTGATGCATTGTGGCCATCAAGTTTGGAGTTGTTGGGTTTCTAGGACTCTAAACCAGAAACACCTCAGACCCAATGAAGACAAAAGCATCCCTGTCCTGATTCTGTTACAACATTTTCTTGTGTGCCCTGGGGCCCCATCCTAGTGCCCAAGACACCAACTTTCTGAGCTTTCTGAGAGCAAGACCTTGTTGGTCTTTCTGTACACCAAGGTTTTAGTACGGGATCTAGAACCCTAGAACAGTGTCTAGAAACTCATGTGTGTGTATGTGTGTGTATGAATGTATTGAATGAATCAATGAATGAACGTCTGTGTGGAGAAGGTCAGAGGGTATTTGAGACAGAGCCCCAAAGTATGTGTCCCTTGGTCAGATCACCAGATCTTGAGGATCCCAGGAACTGCCCCAGCTTTGTAGGTACAAAAGTCTGATTTATGAATACACCCAAGAGATGGCCATAGATGAGTGGACTAGCTTATGGCAACCATACTTACAAGCATGTACGGCAGAAAGTCAAGTTATAAATTATACCTTTGTAACTACAGGCATATGAAAATGTACTGCTCCCAGCATTCACTGGCCAGATGATTCTGCCTGGCAGCCATCTCTTCATAGAACCCCCTAGAATAATCAGAGGGCTCCAGGAAAGCCTGGACTTTTCCATTTCAAGGGCCCTTTTGCAATTTGACTTTGATACTTCTCCCCTCAAGAGGTAGAATAGAATTTTCCTCCCTTTGAATCTAGGTGGGTGCTGTGTGTGTCTTGCATCGACTTCTGGGCCTAATTCTTCAGAAGCACCGCAATTTCACTTCCTCCTCCTGGAGGCTGACCACTATTCAAAGCTCAGTCTGACTGCTGAATGCGGACCGTCTACATGGATGAAGAGGCAATGGGAAATGAACCAAAGCACCCCCAGCAGAGCCATTACCCAGGACCCACACCTGTGAGTGGGGCCATGTTAAAGGTTCCACTCCCATTGAGCCACCCAGCAGCCACTGCAAGGAGCAGAGAACTGCGAGCAACAAAAGGACTGAAAGTTATTTCAAGCCACAAGCTGCCCATATACAAAATGAATAACAAAAAGAGACTCAAAGCAAAAGGAAGCGGCTGGATTATATTGTTGATATCAATGACTTCTGAAAGTCTGTCACCTCGATTTCCACTTTCTCTGCTGTCCCGATGGTCAGGCTGCCTCTACTCCAGCAAGTGCAGAGACGCTTTTCTGTTTCAGACTCTCTGAACTGTCCTTTTGGAGTTACCAGTCAAACCAATTGCCTTCAGAAAACACATTCATTGTTGTCTTGATTGAATTTTAGGTCCTGCTTAGTTGTAAATTGAAAACCTCATTTAAGCTACTGGCTTGTTTCTAATTTCCTGGTATTTATCGTCTGCCACAAGCCAGACTCTGTCCTATGAGCTAATGACACAGCAGAGAACCAGATAGACAAATCGCAGGCTCATGAAATTTACATTCCAGTATAACCTCAGATTGAAGAAGTACTAGCTATTGTCTTCATATACCAGGAATAAAAATATGACCCAGAGTATAAGCACAGAAAGGTACACTGGGCCCTAGAAACAACCTGAATACCATCCAGCCCTCAGAATTTTATATAAGTAGATGACCAAAAGTGATTCCTCCTATAATTTTGAGATAAGTAGTTTGAGATTACCCAACAGATAGACATGAACATACGGCACCAATAAAATAGAGGAACCAGTGTTTTGTGTGTGTGTGAAATTTGATATATTTTTAAAAAGGATCAAAGCACTCATC
>NW_012113697.1:2799340-2832374 GCF_000951035.1 Colobus angolensis palliatus
AGCCAGGATGGTCTCGATCTCCTGACCTTGTGATCCGCCCGTCTCGGCCTCCCAAAGTGCTGGGATTACAGGCTTGAGCCACCGTGCCCGGCCAACATTTTGTATTTTAATTTTCTATCATTTACTGGGTGCCTCTTCTGTGACAGAGCCAAAGGGCTATTGCTATATTATCAGGTGACTGAATTCTAAATATATTCTGAAGTAGGAGATACTGTTATTGCTGTTATTACTCACGTTTTGCAGATAAGAAAGCTGAGGCTCTGAGAGGTCAAGATCACGCAGCTAACGAATGAGTCAAGACTCTCTTGCTTTAGAGCTTGTCCTCTACTCTTGCTTTTCTTTCCAAAAAACACTAGTTTTTGTTTGTTTTCTTTTGTTTTGTTTTGAGACAGGCTCTTGCTGTCACCCAGGCTGCAATACAGTGGCGCGATTTTGGCTCACCGCAACCTCCGCCTCCCGGGCTTAAGCGAGTCTCCTGTCTCAGCCTCCCTGGCCTACACGCTCGCGCCACCACGTAAAAATGATCACATTCTAACACTACATGTATGCATACGAATTACAATGGAAACAAAATTAGCAAAAGCGCCTATGCTAATGCTCAATACAATTGATGTCCTCACATTTAATCCTCACAGCCACTACAATCACCTCAAAATCAAACTCTGAGGGGCTGACGTGCCCTGAGGGCACAGCTCTTATCTGGTGGCAACAGGCGCATCTCAGCGAAACTCCAAACTCTTAACACCCGCCTTCCCCAGAAAGGCTTTTCCTGACACTGTGCTTCCGGAAGTCCCGCCCCAGGAGAAAAACAGCTTCCGGAAAAAATGGAGGCCAGGAAACCGGAACAGAACAAGGGGCGCGGCCGCTTGAGACGCTCTAGTATTCCTCTACTCTATGGCCGCTGATAATTGACAAGTCCCGAGCAGTAAGACTCCTTTCTATTGGGTGAGCAGCCTCGCGTAGGCGGGCAGCTCGGTGCACGGCGCGCTGACTGGCTGAATCCGCCACGCGGAGCGGCTGGGCGGTGCATGGGGCGCGCGGAGTGAGGTGACGGGTGGCTTTTCTTAGTTTTAGTGAGGACGGGCGCATGTGGGCGCTTTGCTCGCTGTTGCGGTCCGCGGCTGGACGCACCATGTCGCAGGGACGCACCATATCGCAGGGATCCGCCCGCCGCCAGCGGCCGCCCAAGGACTCGCTGCGGCACCTGCGCACGCGAGAGAAGCGCGGCCCGTCGGGGTCCTCCGGCGGCGCGAACACCGTGTACCTGCAGGTGGTGGCAGTGGGCAGCCGGGACGCGGGCGCCGCGCTCTACGTCTTCTCCGAGTTTAACCGGTCAGTGCGCCGCGCCTGGGGTTCCCTCAACGAGCCACGCCCCGTCCCGCCGGGCCCTCAGTGCGGTGCAGCCTCTGAGCATCGGGGCACCTCCCAGGGCTTCGGCTTCCCTACTTCACAAATGTGGTTCACTGTTGCGGGGGTTCGTAAAGTTATGGTGGTTGGGAAATCCCAGATTCTTTGCACTCATGTGATTTCTGGGGGTCTGGGAAGAACTTCAGACTTGGGTCAGAGCATCCTCTTCCCAACCCTAGGGCCCGGCCTGGCTGTCAGCACTTTCGGAGCTCCACCTCTCCTATGGAGGACTCAAAACCCACCATCCTAATAGCAGAAATGTGGTTCGGTAGTCCAACATGGACTTTTAATTTTTTTGTTCTTTTTTTTTTTTTTCCCCAGCGTCTACAATAAAGCATCTAATTGGTGTCAGTTTAGTTTACAGAATAAAACCTTCTGAATGTCTTGTGTCATGTTTGTCTTTGTAGATATCTCTTCAACTGTGGAGAAGGCGTTCAGAGAGTCATGCAGGAGCACAAGTGAGTCAAGTCTCTTGCTTTTGGAGGGGGAGTTGATTACGGAGCTTGAAAGCTGAAATGAGAGGCCAGTTGTTTTTTATAGCAAAAGTGGTCTTTGTTCTCTTCATGTTATCCTGTTTAAATGTTTTCGCATTCTTAGGTTGAAAGTTGCTCGCCTGGACAACATACTCCTGACTCGAATGCACTGGTCTAATGTTGGCGGCTTAAGTGGTGAGTATATTCTTTGCAGTTTCAGAGGCTGGTGGGAAGTCTCCAGGAATTTAACCTGCTTGACCATTTTTCCGAGTCTGGGGTGGGGTGGGCAGCTCGACTTTTTTTTTGTCAGTGGCGTAATCTTGGCTCACTGCAACCTCTGCCTCCTGGGCTCAGGTGATCCCCTCACCTCAGCCTCCCAAATAGCTGGGACCACAGGCCCGCCCCACCACACCTGCCTAATTTTCTTTGTATTTTTTTGTAGCGACTGGGTTTCGCCATGTTGCCCTTGCTGGTCTCAAACTTCTGGGTTCAAGCGATCCTCCTGCCTTGGCCTCCCAAAGTGCTGGGATTACAGGCATGAGCCACGGCACCTGGGCTGGAATTCTTTTTATAGCAGCCCTGTCAGCTGCAGCACAGAGCATTAAAAGCTGTGACTCAACAGATTTTAAGATGGATACCCCCTCTCAGTGTTACCATCCACTTAGTTTCTTGGGTTGTGGGGCCAGAGATTTGTGGCAGTAAACTGGAGAGTCTAGTGGTGGTGATTATAGTTAATGTTTACCGTAGACGCATTGGCAGCCACACACATACCCACTGTCCAGATTACCCTGTCATTTACGTCTCTCAACTGGAAGATCAGGATTGTGTTGCATCCAAATTCTGTGGCAGCCACACACATACCCACTGTCCAGATTACCCTGTCATTTATGTCTCTCAACTGGAAGGTCAGGGTTGTGTTGCATCCAAATTCTGTGGGCTCGGTGGCGTGTACAGGAAGGAGTGAAGTGTTAGACCAATCTCCCTTCTCAGGACTGAGACTAGGGTGAGGCACTTAGGGTGCCGCTCCTCACTTTCATGATTCCTTAAATTTTGCACACTGGGTGCCTCGCTACTTCACACTAGTAACAGTTCAGCCTATTCTAGAGGCATTTAAAGAATATTTGATGTCCGTTACACCTCTGGCTGGCCTCACTTCTGCTCTGTACATCTTCCCTGGTGATACTTCCAAAGCTGGAAGGAGATGTAGATAAATAGCTGGATTAGTACAGGGTGCTCCTCCTGTTAGTGACTACAGGTCAAGTTGATGAGAGATCTGATTTTATGCATCCTTTTTAGGAATGATTCTTACTTTAAAGGAAACCGGGCTTCCAAAGTGTGTACTTTCTGGACCTCCGCAACTGGTGAGTCTTTCCTGACACATCTTTCAAAACACAACCTTTCCTTTTATAATGTCAGTAACAAGAATTTTCGTTTTTGCAAATCAGTCTCCTGCCTTCCAGAGATACCTGGTCGTTGAAACGTTTCCCCTTTCAAGTTAAAATGAGTTCAAAGCCTGATTAAGTGTGTGACCTTGAACGGGTTACTTTACCTTTCTGAGCTTTAGTTTATTGATGATCTATAAGATTACTATCATGTTTCATAGAGTTGTTAAAAATTAAATGATGTAGCCTGTATGAAGCACTAGATTGCTTTATTAGATGTATGTTTGGCACCAAGTAGGCACACAAGAAAGGATAGCTTTTGTTTTATTCAATAAATTTCTGATGTCTTCTTACCTTTCAAACCAGTTTATTACACTCATGAGAGTCGTGTATGTTGTTGAATATAATAGTTCATTTTCCAATTTTTAAGAAGAAAGTCACCAAGACCTGTTAAGTCTTTCCCCAAAATAACGTCTGAAATTCATCCATTTGTCTCTTATCGAGGCCTTCCTTATCTCTGTTTTCTGCACCTGTAAACTACAGTAGCCTCCCATATCCATTCTCGTCTTCCTGTAATCCATCTGCCACACAGCAGCCAGAGAAGTCACATTAAGACAGAAAAGTAGTGTGTCACTTGCCACCCTAAAGCCTTTCATGGACTCCCCATTGCAATACAATCCAAAACACCTTGATATGGCCCACAAGTCCTGTAGGCCCCAGCCCCTACCCTTACTTCCATCTGTACCCATTGCTGAGCTGTAGCTGCATGGGCTGGCTGACTCTTACACCCCTCTAACTCTCTGTCCTCTTCAGGACTTTCGCCCTTCCATAAGTTCCCTCTGCCTCTTCTAATTGCTGCCTGTATTGTTACTGAACCTTCAGGGCTCAGCTAGAGGGTCATTTACTCCCAGAACTGTCTCCTTCTCCAGACAAGTTGGATCCCGGCCCTCTGTATTTTTCATTTTCCATGCAGAGCACTTAGCATAATACCACTAAGCTGTTTGTGTTATCATGTTTCATTTTGTCTCCTCCACTGGCATGACTAGAGCAAGGACTCCATCTCTTTTTCCTGCTGTGTCCTTGGCATCTGACATGATGGATACTCAGTAAATATTTGCAATAAATGATGTTCAGAATACTTACTAAGCTTTGTTTTATGTTGATACCTATTGGTAACCTTTTAAATACTTGAATAGTTGCTGTGTTCTACATTTGTTCAGCCATAACTGCTCATTTCTTTGCTTTTCATTAGGAAAAATACCTCGAAGCAATCAAAATATTTTCTGGTCCATTGAAAGGAATAGAACTGGGTATGTCTTTGTGACTCATTATCTGCTATTTCTAACTCATATATGCCCTGACCTCTCAAATTAGAATCCATTAAAAAATCAACATTAAACCTCAAAATCAAATGCTTTGTCACCGTGAGATTTTTTTTTTTTTTTGGATAGATGGAGTCTCGCTCTCCCACCAGGCTAGAGTGCAGTGGCGCGATCTCGGCTCACTGCACCCTCTACCTCCTAGGTTCAAGGGATTCTCCCGCCTCAGCCTCCCGAGTAGCTGGGACTACAGGCACACACTACCACGCCCAGCTAATTTTTTGTATTTTTAGTAGAGACGGGGTTTCCCCATGTTGGCCAGGATGGTCTCGATCTCTTGACCTTGTGGTCTGCCCACCTCAGCCTCCCAAAGTGAGAAAGTGAGCTATCACACCTGGCTGGAGATGGGTTTTCTAAATAGTGACATTTTCTGTGCTCCCACCTCATGCTGCAAAAATAGGGGCCAGGTCGGCAGGAGTGATTGAACAGCCGATGCATGCCTGTGTACATGCTGTGTAGCATTCTCCATCCAGACAGCAGGGCTCCTGCCTCAGTTCCAGAGGTGCTTCTCCTCATTGAGTTGCTTTGAATTGGGGACGGGGGTGACGAGGGGCTCCTAAAGGTTTTGTGGCCAACTTTGTACATTGAAACGTGGCTCCAGCTGTGTAGCGGATGGCAAGACTCTTGATGGGAAGAGGCCTCACTGAGGATGCTAGCAGGGCCCTTGTCCTGGCACTGGTGTGCATCTGTGGCTTATTAATACTCCTCTTTTATAGAAACACTAATACTTTGTTTCAAAATATACATCAGCTCTTCTGGTTGAGATGATGGGTTCCCTGGCTTCATAATTCTGTTTGTTAACTTGGGCCTCTGAAAGTCGAGTACTAGTTTCTTGTTTTTACATTTTTAACGGATAGTCACCAATGATTATAATGTCTTTTCATCTGGCTGTAGTAAACATAAATGGCTGACCAAAATACACTTTTATTTATTTCCTAAAAATGGCAATCTCCTTAGAAAGTCTGGTTTTCATGTCAGATTCCCACTGTAATTCTGAGGCAGTTCAGTTGCTCAGTGGTTGGTGATCCTGGAAATTACTCTTCCCACACATCTTCACTGATGCAATCGCTTTGCTGTTGTGTGCTTTTCTTGTAGCTGTGCGGCCCTACTCTGCCCCCGAATACAAGGATGAAACCATGACAGTTTACCAGATCCCCATATACAGTGAGTATGAAAGCCAGGTTTCCCAGGAGGAGGGTGTAGGTCCGAGTAAAGAAAACATGGCAGCCGGGCGCGGTGGCTCAAGCCTGTAATCCCAGCACTTTGGGAGGCCGAGGCGGGCGGATCGTGAGGTCAGGAGATTGAGACCATCCTGGCTAACACGGTGAAACCCCATCTCTTCTAAAAATACAAAAAATTAGCCGGGCATGGTGGCGGGCGCCTGTAGTCCCAGCTACTCGGAGGCTGAGGCGGGAGAATGGCATGAACCCGGGAGGCGGAGCTTGCAGTGAGCCGAGATCGTGCCACTGCACTCCAGCCTCGGCGACACATCCAGACTCCGTCTCAAAAGAAAAAAAAAAAAAGAAAACATGGGTGAACATACAAACTGAACACTTGCTTTGGGCACCCTGTTTTGTGTTCTGAGCATGATTAGAAAATTTAGCTGAGGAATTAAAATGTGGCTCCTGCCCTTAAGGAGCTTATAATCTTACGGATAAGCACGTCTAACTCACGCCTAATGTTAGTGATTATGCTTTGGAATATTAGATAATCAAGCACTCTCAGTAAATAGATTGCATTCGGGTTTGCACATTCATTGCTTGGAGGTTTTTCCCCACAGGCGTAAGTACCCTCTTGATCAGAGGATCATAAAGAGGTTTGCACAGATAGATTTTTAAAAATAAATAATGATTACAGGAACTTAAAAGGGGGTTAGAAGCTCCTACACATTCTGAAGTACCAGGGCCAGATAATGTGGTCTTAGCTTAGGAAAAGAGTCAGTCTTGCCCTTGAGCTTGGCTAAAGACATTCTTGTCTGGTTTTACTTACATGTGAAGAGAGTACCAAGCAGTAGGGGTATTTCCTTGATAGTGCTAACTATTGCAATGCTTACCAAGTAGTGCTGATGGGTAACAGACCAGAGCACCCAGCAAAGGCCAGAGAAGTCCAGAACCTGGCAAGGAGATGAGGCTTATGCCGACTGAAGGCAGAAGGTAGCAGGGAGGGGAGGAATGAGCCGGAGCAATGGCACAAGTGCTCCTAGGCCAGTGCTGTGACCAGCTGATCAGCAGTCCCATTGCCTGACTCGCTCCTCCTGCTCAGATGCCTTCTCACACAGCCCTGCTGTTGCCACCTCCAGCCTGAGTTGCATCCCTCTGTTGTCCATTTCTAGCACCCTGTTCTTCACTCCATTGCATGTGACAGGTAACTTTCACGTGTCGTTTGCGTGATCAATGTTAACATGCTCAGTTTTGCTGACCATCGTTTTTTCAGTGCCCGGCAGCCCATAATGAATGAACTTATGTTCATCGTCATTGCAGCCGTGCTTTAGCTTCTTAGAGCAGCGAATTTTTTTCCCTTGATCTTGAGCCTTAACTAAATGTAAAACGAGGCTCCCTCTGGAGATAGGTACCCTTTAGGCCTATGTTTTTTAGTGGGAGTGATAATAAAGACGCATGTCTACAACTCACATGCTGTTTAGATAACACATTGTTGAGCTGGTACCATGGCCAAGGCTGTGAGCTAAGCGGAAACGTAAAGATTAATGGATGTAAGTGCAGCCCAGAAACCAGGGAGGAAGTTAACTAACTAGTTATTTCCTACTGTGTAGTGAAAGGTGTGCTGATTTCATTGGCATTCTAGCATTCCCACATATAAACATCTGGGCCTCAACTCTCCGCTCACCTTGTGCAGTATGTAATGTGGTGGTGTCTGTACTGACCAGGTGAACAGAGGAGTGGAAAGCACCAACCAAGGCAGAGTCCAGAAAGGCCTCTCGGCAGGCTCAGCCCAGAACGATCTTCAGACTCCGAGTCAAATGAGAATGAGCCGCACCTTCCCCATGGTAATAGTATAAACAAAACAGAGCGGCGGAAAAGCTTGTGTTTTCTTAATTCTCTGCCTCGTAATGCTTGAAGAGAGTCGTTATTATAAGAAAGCCACGTGTGTAAACAGGTACTTCTTCTTGGGCTTGTTATGACTTGGCCCGTGGGGGGAATGAGAAGGTTTGTTGTGAAGGTGGCAGCCTGAAGCTTTAATAACAACCACTCCACAGTTTTGGCCACCCAGGGTCTGGGTAGGCCCAAAACTGTTCTGTTTTCCTAACGGAGAATAGGGCCTGACAAACGGATTCGTTTTGTATTTTTCATTAGTGTAACTTTCATGCAAATTTGCTATTAATGTGGAAACTATAACTGCTAAGCCAATGAGACAGTCAAATCAGTGAGAGGATCTGCACCTCCTTTTCCAGAATGACAGTCCACTGGGAAACGGAGTTAAAAGTCCAAGAGTAGATGTAGCTCAGGAGTTTGCTGTTTTTTTTTTTTTTTTTTTTTTTTTGAGACGGAGTCTCGCTCTGTCGCCCAGGCTGGAGTTCAGTGGCGCGATCTCGGCTCGCTACAAGCTCCGCCTCCCGGGTTCCCGCCATTCTCCTGCCTCAGCCTCCCAAGTAGCTGGGACTACAGGCGCCCGCCACCTCGCCCGGCTAATTTTTTGTATTTTTAGTAGAGACGGGGTTTCACCATGTTAGCCAGGATGGTCTCGATCTCCTGACCTTGTGATCCGCCCGTCTCGGCCTCCCAAAGTGCTGGGATTACAGGCTTGAGCCACCGCGCCCGGCCTGGAGTTTGCTGTTCTTAACAGAAGACCAGCATTGGCAAAGCTCAGCAGCTCCTCTTTCTGTCCTGAGGTCTTGTCTAGTGACAGAACCGGCTGACCCCTATATGCTGTCCTTATTTGGATGGCACTGGGTGAAGACTGACCCCAACATTTGCTCTGCAGGCCTTTGAACTTTTGTGTTATTTCATGTTATATGCATTATAAAGCACATTACAATATATTTTTCTCTCTCTTCTCCAGTCCTAGGTGAAATGTGTCATTTAAAAAAAATTTCACTTGTCATTCTAAAGTTTTTCTGGCGAGAGTTTTGTGTTTTTCATTTACCCAAAAACATCTCCACATAAGTAGGGGGAGAAAAGTCTTCTTGAGTGTATTAGTGTCTTCAGCCTTTGTATTGGGACAGTAGTGTCCATTTAATTTTTATGCGGGGTGAAATTAGGTATCAGGTCATAATCAGTTTGTGATGTCTTGACAACTTTCACATTTACCTTGTGATAATTAAATGTGTTTTTCCTCAGGTGTTAGCCAGAGAAGAGGGGTAAGGGACCCTTCCCTGGTCGTAGCTTTCATCTGTAAGGTAAGGGAGCTTTTCTGGAGGGCTGTACCTGACTGGGGGCTTGGTCAGCGACCTCTGGTTTGCACTTTTTCAATAATTTGAGGCTAGCTGCTCCTGTTACCTGAGACAAGAAGAGATAGCAGATCTTCAAAAAAACTGAGGGCAGTCCAGGTGCAGTGGCTCACGCCTGTAACCCCAGCACTTTGGGAGGCCAAGGAAGGTGGATCACTAGGTCAGGAGTTCGAGACCAGCCTGACCAACATGGTGAAACCCTGTCTCTGCTAAAAATACAAAAATTAGCTGGGTGTGGTGGCGTGTGCCTGTAATCCCAGCTAATTGAGAGGCCAAGGCAAGAGAATCGCTTGAACACAGGAGGAGGTTGCAGTGAGCTGAGATTGCACCATTGCACTCCAGCCTGGGTGACAGAGCAAGACTCCATCTCAAAGAAAAAAAAAAATTCTATAGAAATGATACTGGCAATGAGCCTGCAACAAGTATTACTACTGACCTTTCATAATTGTCATCACTTGTAGGTTTCAGAGTTTAGATGCTCTGTTTCTCAAAATAACCCCATACTTTTACTTCCTTTTAAATGTTTTTCCAGTACCCTGTCAGCCTCCATACTTTTTTTTTTTTTTTTTTTTTTTGAGAGTAGAGTCATGCCGCCCAGGCTGGAGTGTGCAGTGGCATGCAACCTCCACTTCCTGGGTTCAAGTGATTCTCCTGCCTCAGCCTCCCAAGTAGCTAGGATTATAGGTGCATGCCACTACAGCCAGCTAATTTTTATATTTTTAGTAGAGATGGGGTTTCACCATGTTGGCCAGGCTGGTCTCACTCCTGACCTCAGGTGATCCACCTGCCTTGGCCTCCCAAAGTGCTGGGATTACAGGCGTGAAGTACCATGCCTGGTCCATATTCTTTTATATTTGCCAACGATTGGTCCGTTTAGAATTCAGAAATTATTGAAGGCAGCTGTGTTTGTTTTCCTTCAACTGCATCAGGCCTTTATTTGAAGTCAGTTTTAGCTCTGTTGTACTTTATTTCATTCCCCTGCAATAGCTAAGGTCTAACATCAGATTGGAATATTAGCTAGCATTCACGAAGGCCTAGATCTGTAACTCTGCAATTGGTCAGATTCCATTAAAAATTTTTGTTACAATAAGCTGTTTGTAAGATCTGACTAGTGGCTTATTTTTAATAGAATTCCACATTAAAATTTTATTAATACAATTTGCAACAAATTTGTCTGTGAAAAGATTTCATTGCCTTTTTGTGGGCTTAGATTATTTTTTAATGTTGATTTTGAAATATATTTGGAATTTTTATCTAAATTCTACAACCTACAAGTGAAAATAATAATGAAAGTAAGTAGTAATTTTAGTGGCAAGATCATTGCCGGTATCATTTCTGTTGATTTATTTGAATAATGTGATTTTCATAAAAGTTAAGTACTATTGTTAACAGGCTTATTACTTGTATGTTTTTGAGTTTTAGACAGCAAAATCATTTTTTAAAGTTTTAAAAATATTTTTGATAATGTATGTTTATACTGTCTGGTTTTTAAACTGTTTTATATGGTAATCTTTAAATCATATTCCTGCTTTTTCCTGAATAGGTAATAGTGAGCATGATGAGAAGTGACAAGCTCACTTTTACACACCCGGGCGGTTGCCCTATTACCAGGCAGCCGTTCCTGGGGGCTGCCAGCTGCCTGCCCTGGCTTTTCCATCTCCTTCCTTGCTGTCTTCTGCTGCTGCTTCTGAGGGCTGCTGTCACTGGATTAGCCTGTGACCCGTTTCCCCTCTTCTAATTAATTTGCCGCTCTCAGGTGGGGTTTTGGAAAGCAATAAAGCTGAGCTAGGTCAAGTTCCAGGAGTCTCTTGGCTTGAGGACCTGAGAAACTCATCTGATGGAAGACCTTGGCTTTACGCAGCTGGTGCACTGCTGGAGCGTTGTTGGCTGCGTTCTGGCTCTCATCGGTCTTCCAGATACTCTGCATTCTTCTCTGCATTCCTCAGAGAGAAACATATCTCCATGGGTTGAGTTCAGCTCCAGGGAGATGGGTTTCCCTGCCTTCAGTCTGCAAGTACCTTTTTTTTCTTTCTTTTTTTTTTTTTTTCCATTTTTTGAGACGGAGTCTTGCTCTGTCACCCAGGCTGGAGTGCAGTGGTGTGATCTTGGCTCACTGCAACCTCTGCCTCCCGGGGTCAAGCAATTCTCCTGCCTCAGCCTCCCGAGTAGCTGGGACTACAGGAGCACACCACCACACCCAGCTAATTTTTGTATTTTTTTAGGAGAGACGGGGTTTCACCATGTTGGCCAGGATGGTCTGGATCACTTGACCTCTTGATCCGCCTGCCTTGGCCTCCCAAAGTGCTGGGATTACAGGCATGAGCCACCACGCCTGGCCTTTTTTTTGTTTTGTTTTGTTTTGAGGTGGAGTCTTGCTCTGTCGCCTAGGCTGGAGTGCAGTGGCACGATCTTGGCTCACTGCAACCACCACCTTCCAGGTTCAAGTGATTCTCCCAAGTCAGCCTCCCAAGTAGCTGGGATTACAGGTGCTTGCCACCACGCCCGGCTAATTGTTTTTGTATTTTTAGTAGAGACAGAGTTTCGCCATGTTGGCCAGTCTGGTCTCAAACTTCTGACCTTAGGTGATCTGCCAGCCTGGGCCTCCCAAAGTGCTGGGATTACAGGCGTGAGCCACCACGCCCGGCCATGAGTTACTTTTTAACTTCAGGGAGTTAAAAGAAGATGCACATAGTTGATGAAGATTTAAAGGAGAAAATGAAAATCAAATGTCATTCAGCACTCAAAGGCCTACATGTCATTTCTGACTTTTTTCTGTTACTATGTGTGAAAATGTTTTTTTCCCTATAAAATGATTATGAAGTTTTCTGATAGAATTATTGTTTGCCTTTCTAAAATAATAACATATTATAGTTGTTTTTTTTTTCTTTTTTTGAGACAGTCTCTGTCGCCCAGGCTGGAGTGCAGTGGCGTGATCTCGGCTCACTGCAAGCTCCGCCTGCTGGGTTCCTGCCTCAGCCTCCCAAGTAGCTGGGACTATAGGTGCATGCCACCATGCCCGGCTAATTTTTTGTATTTTTAGTAGAGACGGGGTTTCACTGTCTTAGCCAGGATGGTCTTAATCTCCTGACCTCATGATCTACCCACCTCGGCTTCCCAAAGTGCTGAGATTACAGGCATGAGCTGCTGTGCCTGGTTTATTGTAATTTTTCTCCAAGATAAAAGCAATGATGTTATATTGCCAAATAATTGAAAAATACAAGAGAAATAAAAATCATCCATCCTTTTGTTAGCCTGTCACTGTCATTGAAATATTATGTTACATGGCAGTTTGCTTGCTGGTTACTCTGTTAGGCAGTGCTCTGGTGACATTCCTTTAGCTATGGAGGAATGTAGAATGACAGAACAGTGTTTCTCCTCGATGATACTTGAAGGATATTTATTAGCTTTCATATTGAATTACATTTTATTAAATTTATAATGAGTTAATGCTGGGAAATAAAACACTGATTTAAGTCATTTTGGCTTTTAGTACTAAAGCATTTGACAATAAATGACTTCTTCAGAATATGGTATACCTTCTGAAAGCAATAAACGTGTTTTAATGAATTGTAAGCAAATAACATTATTTTATTTTTTATGGTTTTTGAGACGGACTTTCACTTTTGTTGCCCAGGCTGGAGTGCAATGGCGCAATCTTGGCTCACTGCAACCTCCGCCTTCCGGGTTCAAGTGATTCTCCTGCCTCAGCTTCCTGAAGTTGCTAGGGTTACAGGCGTGCACCATCACGCCTGGCCAATTTTGTATTTTTAGTAGAAACGGGGTTTCTCCGTGTTCGTCAGGCTGGTCTCAAACTCCGCAGGTGATCCTCCCGCCTCAGCCTCCAAAACCGCCTCAGCCTCCGAAAGTACTGGAGTTACAGGCATGAGCCACTGCGCCCAGCCAACGTTATTTTTTTTTAATCTGGAAAAATACACTTCTAAGAAAATTGATTAAAACCAAACTTCTTCATTAGCCACTAAAATCACATTTATGTTCTCTTTGCTGCAGCTTCACTTAAAGAGAGGAAACTTCCTGGTGCTCAAAGCAAAGGAGCTGGGCCTCCCAGTGTGAGTGCGGGGGGTGAGGCTTCTTAGGACCCACTGGGTACACCTTTCCACTTAAGGAAATCCCATTTCACGGAGGCCGTGCCTCTTCATTTCAGTGGGACAGCTGCCATCGCTCCCATCATTGCTGCTGTCAAGGAGGGGAAAAGCATCACTCATGAAGGAAGAGAGGTGAGATGCCTGGTTTTCTTGATGATTCAGCAGTTACAGGTAGGGTCTGGAATGCTGGGCAGATCTGTCTGCTTCAGGCCCTACAGACACCACTTTTGAAGGACGTAGAACAGTTTGGACATCACTCAGCTAAGTGACAAAATGGCCTCTTTTATCTGTGCGTGTCCCACATGTCAACACGGCTGCATTCGAGCATTTCTGTAGATTGTCCTTTTAGGATCTGGTCATCCTCCTCCTTAAAGGGTGCATGCTTTCCCTGGTACTTGAGCTCAGGACAGTGTCTAACAACAGACCCCATATGGATGGGCCTGGGGTTTATGGTCCAGAGGAATGTCACCTTATTCTTTGTCAAGATATTTCCTCTGATTTCTAAGGAGATTAGGACCAGTGGCCACAGACTGAAGAAAACCTTAATACCAAGTCTCCTTTCCTGGCCAGTGCAGGCCTGAAGTGCCTCAGCCTAACAGTTACCTATTTAGGTATCCACAAAGAGACCAGAAGGGTGTTGATGGTGATGTGTAAAGTTGGTTTTGTGCTTTGTTTACCTCTCAGCCCACTGGATAGGATATGTCATGTTAGCAGTTGCGTTGAAGGCAGTTCAGTTTGGTGGCTGAGCTGTGACCCCAGTGGACGGGCTTACTTGATTTTGCAGATTTTGGCTGAAGAGCTGTGTACTCCACCAGATCCTGGTGCTGTTTTTGTGGTGGTAGAATGTCCAGATGAAGGCTTCATTCAACCCATCTGTGAGAATGCCACCTTTCAGAGGTAATGAGGGGTCTCTAGGGTGGGAGAAGTGAGAGCTGAAGCACAGCCCAGCATCGACATGGGCATCTTGTAGCAAGAGCCGTGTTTCTGGGAAGGCCCACTGTCTGGGTTTACAGTTCAGAGGCCAGGACTCCTGCCTTAAGTCACTGTTGGTAGTTGGTGGGCTCCAGTGTCCACAGCCTCAAAGTGAAATTAGAAAAGATTGAAACCTAGAAACCACTGAGGACTCGAAATTCAACTAGAACTCTTACAGCTCTTATACTAGAAGAAATTCGAGAACTTTTTTGAGTTCTAACTAATGCCCAGATTATTTTGAACTGAATTAATTTTCTTCCATTACCTGCATTGAAACAAATGAGGTGGGTCAGAGTGTGTGAGACTGTCGTGGTCAAGAGTCTGTGTTATGGGATGGAATCACAGCTGGGGAATGTCTTTTGGGTCACCAGCCACTCTCTTTTTGTCCTCCATCAAAGTTAAGCAGTTA
The DNA here is from genome assembly GCF_000951035.1 of Colobus angolensis palliatus. Classification (NCBI taxonomy): domain Eukaryota; kingdom Metazoa; phylum Chordata; class Mammalia; order Primates; family Cercopithecidae; genus Colobus; species Colobus angolensis. The sequence goes on from NW_012113697.1 coordinate 2,813,871, forward strand.
TGCAATTCAGCTTTCATCCCAGGTGGAATCATCTTTGGCCCACGTATCTGAGTTTGAGTCTTTTCCCCCACTCGTAATGGTTTACCTGTATTTTTCCTGTTCCTAGTTTGTATATACCTGGATTTTTTCACTTGTTTTTTTCTACTTACCACAACAAATCTTTTTGGGGTGCTGTACCCCTTCCGAGTCAGAGTGTTAGGAGTTCTTTCGTGGTCCGCTTTATTCTTTGTGGGTGAATGTGGGTGCCCCGGTAGCCCAGGCTTTGTATTTTAATCAAGTGTTGGGCAGCAGAGCCCAGAAGTCATTTCAGTGAATGAGGTGTCGTTTGAGAGCCATGTGCGTGGTGATGGTGGGGTAGATAAAAATAGCTACCGTGTGCATTTCTTTGTAAGGGGAACTGGAGGGAAACGCATCGGCATGTTAGTAAGTGCTCTGTTGTCCAGGTGGTGGAATTTCAGACGATTTTCATTTTCCGTGCCTGTGTCTCAGGTCCTCTGGAAGACAGACACCAAGGTGACATTGGAGGTGTAGGCGGTTTATTCGAGGAAATGCTCATGAGAGAGAAAGGAGAAAGGGAGCAGGAGGAGGCAGGGAGAGCCTGGGTCCGGCTTTGCAGGTCAGACCCCTATAAGGAACTGCAGTGCTGAGAAAGGATCAGCCAGGCCAACTGGAAGACCCAGAGCAGAGCTTGCCAGATAGAGGAACCCCATGTCCATTGGAAATGGCCCAGCAGCGGGCTCTGCTGTGAGAGCATGGCCTGGGTGTGGAGCCTGTCACCTCACTGCAGTGCCCGCGGAGGGCCGCACGATGCCCCTCCCTAACTGCATGGTCCCTGTCTTTGTGTGTCCTGAGTCTGCATCACTTTATAAAGCCCCACTTTTCTGCCCAGGTACCAAGGAAAGGCAGATGCCCCCGTGGCCTTGGTGGTTCACATGGCCCCAGAATCTGTGCTTGTGGACAGCAGGTACCAGCAGTGGATGGAGAGGTATGGAGCCCAGCCCAGCGGCACTTGGGGTAACTCTTCTGGGCAGTGGTGGATTCCCCTCTCCTCCCCTCTTGCTCTTTCAAACGCTACCTACCCTTCTGCGCCTGCCTAAACTTTCTGTGGGATTCCTGCCTTCCCAGAATTCTAGGCGTCCCAGATCTGTGCCACGCTTGTGAAGACAATGCACCGCTAGGTGGCGCAGTGTCCACACGATTCCATTTATTTTACACCCTCCACACTCTTCAGGGTGTCTGAACAAATACTGCCATTTGGTTGAGGATTCCATCAGTGAATCCCAAAGAAGAGATTGCAGATATAAAATGACAGCTTCCATTTACTGAATGCCCACTTTGTGGGAGGCAGTGTGTGAAATACCCTTCATTTCACTTCATTTCCTCTAGGGACGTCCCCAGCAGCCCTGGGAGGTAGATGTTTAGTCACTGGAAGGAGAGGGAGCTTCGCTTTGTCCTCAGGACATCGCTGGCCAGGGCCAGGTGGAGGCGTATGAGTTGAGCTCGGGTGCGGGGTGACCTTGGGCTGCTTTTTGGCCCCTGCCTGTGTCTCCCCACGTGGTCCCTCTACCTGCCCCTTGCTGCATGGCCTGCTCTCCTGCTGTCTCTTTCATTCCTCAGGGTTTGAGTTCCCTATTTGTATGCCCTGGACATCTTCTTTTTCTTGTTTTTCCTCTCTCTCTTCCCAGCACACCTGAAAGGCAGCTGAGCTAGGGAACACCGGGCTTTGAGCCAGCAGGAGTGGGACCATATTTGGCCATGTAGTAACACTGCTTGGGGCAAGTCACTGAAGTGTTTGAACACCTCATCCACATTACCACTCCCGAGCTCAGCACAACTCCTCGGGGAACTGCTTCCTAACAAACGCTGCAAATGCCGGGTCTGTTTCATCGCAGGTTTGGGCCTGACACCCAGCACTTGGTCCTGAATGAGAACTGTGCCTCAGTTCACAACCTTCGCAGCTACAAGATTCAAACCCAGCTCAACCTCATCCACCCAGACATCTTCCCCCTGCTCACCAGTTTCCCCTGTAAGGTAGTGTCTCAGACCGGCCCCTTGTCGGCCCAGCTATCACCCCCTTTCTTTCTCTCCATGAATCCATTTTGTCTCTTTCAGGAGGAGGGCCCCACCCTCAGCGTGCCCATGGTTCGGGGTGAATGCCTCCTCAAGTACCAGCTCCGTCCCAGGAGGGAGTGGCAGAGGTCCGTGCCATCTTGAACTAATGGAATCGTCTCAGTCGGGTTGGGAAACATTTCTGTAAATAGCCACATAGTAAATGTTTCAGGAGGCTCTCCAGACCATATGGTCTCTGTTGCAACTATTCAACTCCGCTTTGAGCACAAAAGAGCCACGGACAATAAGCTAATGAATGGGCTTGGCTGTGTGCCAATGCGAATTTCTTTAGAAAAGCAGCCTACTCCAGGCTGGGTTGAGGTGGGCGGATTGGGGCCAGTAGTTCTCCTTTTCTAAAATTGCCTTGCATGGAAATAGCAGTGATAGAGCTCATGTGTTTCACAGTATAGAAAATAAGAAATGTATGATGAACAAAGTCACCCATAATCCTGTGGCCCAGAGATAATGGTTGGTAACATTTTGTGCTTCTTGACTTGTGTGTGTGGGTTTATGGCCTGACCGTCTTTTCCTGTGTCACTAAATGGTCTTAAGTAACAAGATTTTTATTGGTGTTCCAAATAGGGATGTTTCCTCATTTGGGGTGTTTCCAATTTTTGGCTGTTTTAACGAAACAATAAATGTCTTATATATACATCTTTGATGGGAAGTCTGTTCCCTTCGAGTCATTCCTAAATGTGGGATTACCGGCCCAGAGTGTGACACTTGTTAAGGTACTTAATAAATGTAAAATGCCATCTTGAAAGCCTCTTCCAGTACACTCCAACCAGGAAAGTGAACAGCCTTACTGCCCCACATCTTAATTGTCATTTTTTTTTCTTTTTGAGATGGAGTTTCACTCTTGTTGCCCAGGCTGAAGTGCAATGGTGCGATCTCAGCTCACTGCAACCTCCACCTCCTGGGTTCAAGCAATTCTCCTGCCCCAGCCTCCTGAGTAGCTGGCATTACAGGTGCCTGCCACCATGCCTGGCTAATTTTTTTGTAATTTCAGCAGAGACAGGGTTTCACCATGTTGGCCAGGCTGGTCTCGAACTCCTGACCTCCCAAAGTGCTGGGATTACAGGCATGAGCCACCACGCCCGGCCTGTTTTAATTTTTAAAGATCTGAACCTTAATTTTAAGTTTCCTGCCCACTCCACAGTGTTTTTATTAGAATAGAGCATGTGCTGGATTATGACTGGATGCTGTGTGCTGTTGAGGTTGGATACTTGGGGCCCTTTAAAAGACTGTAGTAGCAAGACTCGGGCCCACAGCGACAACACGGGGTTAAAGAACCTGGTGTCCATTTATCGGCATCTGCACAGGCTCTTAACACACAGCAGCGATTCCCAGCCCTAGCCGACATTCACATTTACCTCATGCTTGTGAAAAATAATGCATAGGGCCTGCCCCAGACCTAGTGAATTGGATCTTGAAAGTTAGGCTTGGGACTGACAAGCTCCCAGATGATTTTAATGCTCTGCCAGGTTGAAGAGCTGCCTGTCCAAGAAGTTGTCACTCCGTGTCATCTGGGGCTTGCTAGAAAAGTGAGATCTCAGCGTAGAGCTGCTGAATTGGCTTCTGCATTTTGCCAAGTTCCTGGATGTGAACATGAGTTTCAGAGTCACTCCTCTCGGGGCTCTGCTTCTCAGCTGGGACCATTTACCCCTTAGAGGATGTTTGGCAATGTCTGGAAACATTTTTGGTTGTCACAGCCTAGGAAGTAGAGGTTGGGGTCCTGCAGCAGGACAACAGCACTAGCCACAGAGAAAGAAAAAACCATCTTGCCCTGAGCATCAGTAGTGACTGGCCCTGAGGCAGAGCGAGGCAGCCTCCAAAAGGCGGTGGAGCAGAACTGCCCCAGATCCTAGTCACTTACCCTTCAGTGTTGATCGGAAGGAACAACTTCCTGCAGATTGTCCCCCTGAATTTATTCTGGACATCCACATTAGGGTCTGCTGAGGCCATATATACCGTCCGTCACCTGAGATGCCTCTCTCTCTCCCTGCAGGGATGCCATTATTACTTGCAATCCTGAGGAATTCATAGACGAGGCGCTGCAGCTTCCCAACTTCCAGCAGAGCGTGCAGGAGTACAGGAGGAGTGCACAGGACGGCCCAGCCCCAGCAGGTGAGTGGGAGCCCGCACAGCAGCCTTTCTTTCCTGGGCTCTCCCCCTGCTGCTGTTTTCATAGCATTGAGTAGAGTGCTGGCGGGGCACTTTCTAACCTGGCTTTTCAGTTTAATCCAGGGCTTCTCTACTTTGGCTGTATGTTAGAATTATGGCCATTGGAGGTGGGGGCTTTGTGGAGTTTAAGAATCCCAATTCCTGGCTGAGCGTGGTGGCTTATGCCTGTAATCCCAGCACTTTGGGAGGCTGAGGCGGGAAGATCATGAGGTCAGGAGATCGAGACCATCCTGGCTAACACGGTGAAACCCAACCCCATCTCTAATAAAAATACAAAAAGTTAGCCGGGTGTTGTGGTGGGCGCCTGTAGTCCCAGCTACTCGGGAGGCTGAGGCAGGAGAATGGTGTGAACCCGGGAGGCGGAGCTTGCAGTGAACCAAGATCGCGCCACTGCACTCCAGCCTGGGCGAGAGAGCGAGACTCCGTCTCAAAAATAAAAAAAAAGAATCCCAATTCCACCCAGTCAGAGCATTTGGCGATGGCGCCCCAGTATTCTTGACAAGGCACACACTGAGTGAAACAGTTTAGTGAGCGCCTGTGGAAAGAGCTTTGAACAGGGACTTGGCTGGCAGGGATCTCGTCCTGGCTTTATGGATGCACATCCCTGGAGGATCTTGGCCACGTCACTCAACTGAGGCTGAGGGCTGGGCACAGGCTTTGGAACCATCGGGTCTCGCTGGATTTGAGTCCTGACCCTGCCTCTTACCACCTTCACTGGAAACCTGGGCCTGTGAGTCTGTTTCTCCCTTTGAAGCAGAGCATTTCCTACCTGACAGAACTGGGAGGATGAGACCGAAGTGCATGGTCTTGCAGTAAGAGCTGGATGCAAGGCACACTCTGCTCTCTTGAAATAAATGACAGTTCCCAGCATAAAGAAATGTCATTTTTTACATGTAAAAGAATGACAGCAATTCTTTTGAAGAAAGGACTGGAGAATTTACTTGTTGTTCTTCTCAGCCCTTTGGTGACAAATAGCCTGTGGGTCCCACACTGGTGTGAAGTCCTTTGTGTAGGGGCAGTTGCCAGGGGCCTGCCAGTCCCCTTCCTGGGAAGCTGGACGGAACTGTGTTGCTTACCCATCTGTCTTAGTGTGTTTTTTATTATTATAAAAGAATATGTGAGACTGGGTAATTTATCAAGAGAAGAGGTTTATTTAGTTCATGGTTCTGCAGGGTCCCGGCCCTAGCTCCCAGTGAAGGTTTTCATGCTGTGCCATAACATGGCAGAAGAGGGCAAGTAGGAAGTGGACGCTTGTGAAGATGGGAAAACCTGGGCTGCACCCTGGCTTTATAACAACCCCCTTCCCCGGGAACAAATCCATTCCCTTGAGAAGTACTCCAGTCTCCTGAGAGCCAGTAGTTAACTACTGCAGCTCCAAGCCACTCAGGAGGGTCCCTCCCCGTAGCCCAAACACCTCCCACTAGGCCCCGCCTCCCAACACCGCCACTCGGGGGAGCACGTTTCCACGTGAGGTTTGGGGACAAACCAATGATACTCAAACCGTTGCACCTTCTCAGGGCTGCATGCTGGCTCGCTTTTGACCCAAAGGAACAGATTGTTTCACATGGATTTTTTCACAGAGAAAAGAAGTCAGTACCCAGAAATCGTCTTCCTTGGAACAGGGTCTGCCGTCCCGATGAAGATTCGAAATGTCAGTGCCACGCTTGTCAACATAAGGTATGCTGCTCTCCCAGGAAGCATCCTTCCATCAAAGGCGTGTTTACTTTTTAAACAAAAGTCCTGCTGCACTCACCAGTCGATTTGAAAATGCAGTGGTATCAAGCCCTGTCACTTGTCGTGTCGCCTGGAGTGTCCAGGAGAGGAGCGTGGCCTTACTGCATTTTGTAGCCTCAGTAGCAATGTTTTACCCTGGGAATCACCACAGTTCATCCCATGATGTCTTTTAATAAAAATAGCTGATATTACTGTGTGCACTACACCTAAGAAATCCTCTCGTCTGATTTTTACATTAATCCTGTGAAGTGGTGAGTAACTCCCCGTTTTGTTGATGGGTGAACCGATGCTCAGAGAGGCGACTTGCTGTAGTTCCTGCAGCTGGTAAGTGGGCATCTGAAGTTTGAGCGGGGACTTGGGGTCTTGATTGCTACCTGGTGTTGTCCCCCAGCTGTCTGCTGCTAGTATGGTAAAAAGCTTTAGGGTTTTGCATATTTGTGTTCACCCCCTTTATTGGATTCCCCTTGACATGTTTTTTAGTCGATTCTCTTGGGTTTGCCTGGGGTCATTTATCAGCAGAGAGATGAGTCAAACGCGTTGTGAAATGTACACGTTACCTCTGCAGATAGTATGAGAAGAAAATAAGATTGTGCATTAGTAGGTTTGTTTTTACATTTTGCTTTGTCATCTTGGATGCTAGTGATGGATGAGAAACAAGCAAATAGTGCATTAAATACATACAGCAGTGACGAGCTGTGCCCTGACATCAGAAATACACAATCCGGGGTGTGTTTCTCTATGGTTGAGGACATGCAATAAAGCAGCTTGGAGTGAGCCGGCCTCTGCCGGGGGCTGAGATCTTGGGGGAAGAAGGGCTTTTTGAGTTGCTGACCTGACCCCCCCTGCGAGTGGCTTTTGAACCGGCTGAAGCTAATGGGAAGGTGCTGTTGCCACCTTGTGTCCCGACTCCCTTTTCCCCAGAAGGTCACGTCTCAGCACTGAGGCTTCTCTCTGCAAAATGGGTGCAGCCCTCTCCGTCTTCCTGGCTCCTCCCAGAGAAGGAAGAAGGCCAGAGCAGGTCAGCACTCTCTGCCTTGGAGCAGAGCTTCTGAAATAGACTGCACATCAGAATAGCCCAAGAAGCTTGTCAGAGTCCAGGCTCCCAGAGCCCTGCCTAAAACCAAGTCAGAAACCCCGAGTGACACCTGGGAGTCTGCGTTAACTAGGTCCATGAATGAAGCACCTGCAGCCCGCCCTGCCCCAGCTGTCTTTGAGGACATGAACTGAGGAAACCCCGACTGCATGCAAAGGGGGAAAAGTCTGATGGCAGCTGGACCTAGAAACAGCAGTCTCATATGGCTCAGTGTCTGTCCTGGTATTCTCAAGGGAGGCTGTGGCACAGTCAGTCTGTGTAGTCAGATTCGTTGTTGGGACTAAATGCTTTAAGCCTCCTATAAACTTTTTTTTTTTTTTTTTTTTTGATGCCCAGGCTGGAGTGTAGTGGTGTGATCTCGGCCGGGTTCCACCTCCACTTCCCAGGTTCAATGATTCTCTGTCCTGGTATTCTCAAGGGAGGCTGTGGCACAGTCAGTCTGTGTAGTCAGATTCGTTGTTGGGACTAAATGCTTTAAGCCTCCTATAAACTTTTTTTTTTTTTTTTTTGATGCCCAGCCTCTGTGTAAGTATACTTGAAAGGGTTTCAGGGTTCCATGGATAATTCTTTGCTGTAAAGAGGATGACACATGTAAAATTACCTTTACGGTTCAATTAATTGGCTTTTATATTAGCTCCTCAAAGAAAAGCACGAGAGCCAGAAATCTCTACAGCTGCTTCCTGGTCTTGTCCAAAGCAGACATCAACCTCTGAACTGTCAGCAGCCCTCCCAGTGGCGGTGACTCTCTTGCTCTTCTCTTCTGTAGCCCCGACACGTCTCTGCTACTGGACTGTGGTGAGGGCACGTTTGGGCAGCTGTACCGTCATTACGGAGACCAGGTGGACCGGGTCCTGGGCAGCCTGGCTGCCGTGTTTGTGTCCCACCTGCACGCGGATCACCACACGGTGAGTGCTGGGCTGGACCACAAAGCAGGAGCCTGGAGGAGGCACTGCTACACTGAGTTGGCCCTTTGGCCGCATCTTTTCCTCTGCTTCCCTAACTTGCCCAAGCTTTTGTTACTCATCTCTAGCTAGGAAATGGTCTTTTACAAAACTCAACATAGTCCTTCTGTGCCACAGGAATGTCTTCTATTTCTATTAATTCCTTTCCTGCAGCGGGACAGGTTTGGGTTTACCCAGCCTGCCTTGAATTTTGAATCTCACACGGCCTGCTCAGAGGAAGCTTTGGCCAGATGCAGGAGGTGTGGCTATGAGACCCTCACTTTGGTCTCCTGGGGTGCTGGGCCCTGGGCCATTGCCCTCTTCCCAACACGGGTCCCGTTGCTTTCTGCCTGTGACATTTCAGGGTCATGGCGCAGGGGGCTTAGCATGTGCCACCCCCACTGCGGCTCTGTTAGAGGCTGGTGAGTGACATAGGGCTGGCAACTCCTGCAAGAGGGAGGGCTGCAGACCCTAACCCAAAGGAGATCGTCCTCGGGCCTGGCTAATGCATGTTTCCTGTTTCCTTGCCAGGGCTTGCTAAATATCTTGCTGCAGAGAGAACGAGCCTTGGTAAGTGCGGCACTTCATCTGCGTTTTGAGTTCCAGTGGTTTACACATCATCCGCCATGCCTCTTGGCCTCCAGCGTTTATTGAGATGTTCCATTGTTGAGTCAGCACTTGGATTTTTTGTTTCAGGCGTCTTTGGGAAAGCCACTTCACCCTTTGCTGGTGGTTGCCCCCACCCAGCTCAAAGCCTGGCTCCAGCAATACCACAACCAGTGCCAGGAGGTCCTGCACCACGTCAGGTGAGCATCCAGGGCAGCCTGGCCCCTGGCTTGTTGCTCGCTTCCACCTCCTTCGGAAGCTCAAGGTTGACCCTGGGGCAGTTACCATTATCCCCCAGCAGCCTTGCCCTTGCCATTGTCCCAGAAGGCAGAAGCAGGAGAGAAGTGCCCTGGCTGAAGGACAGACACCATTAGATAGTTCCCATGTCATGCTTATTTTCTTAGAAGCATGTCTTCCCAGTGCTCATTTGAGTTCTGAACTGCTTTCTAAACATTGACCAGCTTTTCTTCATGAGACAGTTCCGGAGCCAAGCACCCAAATACTGGCTAGCACAGAGACTGTCCATACCAGGTGTGTGGCCAGCGGGAGGTGGCGCCATCCTCATCCCAAGGGGAAGGAAGGAGTCCCCTCTGCTGGAGTCGCCCGTGGCCTGTGCTGCCTGAGCCAGAGGCAGCATTCACCTGCTGGGTCTCTCCCAGTGGCCCAGAGGCTTGGGTTTGGCGCTTTGCATTTGACAGCTGTTTCTTCATCTTAGTGACTATGATTTCAATCATGTTTCCACCTAAGAATGATTTTGGGGTTCTCCAGCCAAAGACTTAAACTTTGGTTCCAGATGTCCAAGAAATGTTTGTTATCATTTTAAATGTTTTGTCTTTTTACAGTATGATTCCTGCCAAATGCCTTCAGGAAGGGGCTGAGATCTCCAGTCCTGCAGTGGCAAGCTTGATCCATTCGCTGTTGGGAACATGTGATTTGGAAGAGGTAAGGGGCACCGCCGCAGGCGCTGTGGGGGCGAGGTGGGGGGCAGAGCTGCAGAGCCCTCCAGCCCCGCCCTTTTAGTTTCAGACCTGTCTGGTGCGGCACTGCAAGCATGCGTTTGGCTGTGCGCTGGTGCACACCTCCGGCTGGAAAGTGGTCTATTCCGGGGACACCATGCCCTGTGAGGCTCTGGTCCGGATGGGTGAGTACAGGAAGAAGCCAGCCACCGTGAGGTTGCTCTGGGGTTTGTGTCGCTGGAGGTGAATGCAGCTGAGCTTGCGGGGAAACAGCAGCAGAGGCAGGAGACTCAGGTCCCCGCCCTCAGAGTCTCTGGTTGTCATCCTAATAGGCAGACCCAGGGCCAAGGGAGCTGAGTGTTGACGCCAGGAAACAGCACGTGACTGAGGCCTGTGTGCTGCTCTCGCAGAGAACTCCGCCCTGATCCTTGTGCTTTTTCTCCAGGGAAGGATGCCACCCTCCTGATACATGAAGCCACCCTGGAAGATGGTTTGGAAGAGGAAGCAGCGGAAAAGACACACAGGTAGCAAAGGCCGGTTAGTCCTTGTCACCCATATCCTCTCCCTCCCCTACTACGTGACACTGAGCAGCCATCATCTGTGTCTTCACCGATGTGGTGCTGCCCTGCTTCCTGTCAAGGGCTCTGGGGGCTTCCCTGACCTGTGGCAATGCTCACAGGCCCTTGGCCTTTATTTTTGCAGAATTTTCTAGGCAAGGTTCTAGAGTGAGGCAGTTTTTTGAAAGCATTTAGAAATAGCTGAATAAACTCTAAGCCATGTCAGAGAATTCCCAGGGGAAGGTGGGGGCTGGGGGACCGAGTCTTGGGCTGTTGATTTCAACGAAAGAGTGCATTACCCCAGGTGGGCCCTGTGCTTTCTCTTGGGCGCCCTCATGGACAGATTTGGCAGCCAACACAGAGGGTGGGCTTCATTCAGGGGAGTGTGTGAAGGTTCTGGCCCTCAGGGGAGATTGTGCTGGCTACGGAGGTGCCCGTTAAGAAAACCCACCAGCTTCCCCAGGTACCCTGGCAGTTGACTGCCAGGGTCTGTGCCATTCTTTGCAGTCTTGCACTTGGGTTCAGCTTCAGTCTGCTCTGTCCTTTGCCCGCAGCACAACGTCCCAAGCCATCAGTGTGGGGATGCGGATGAACGCGGAGTTCATCATGCTGAACCACTTCAGCCAGCGCTACGCCAAGGTCCCCCTCTTTAGCCCCGACTTCAATGAGAAAGTGGGAATTGCCTTTGACCACATGAAGGTCTGTATGTCACGTGGGCAGCACGGGGCGGGGACGGGGCAGGGAGACGGGATTCTACACACTGAGTAGGATGGTCAGCTGGAGTTAGCTTTCTTCTTTGGGGCCACCGTGGGAAGAGGGTATCTACCCGTCACTAACCAGGTCAAACCACACTGGGTTTGCTGGTGAGACCCACTTCCTGCAGGGGCCAGCTAGTCTTCAGTCTCAGTCCACTGGAAATTTCTTAAGAGTCTTTTTAGGCCGGGACTGCTCACACAGTCAAGGCATGTGAGCCTCAGCACAGACCTGTGAGACAGGTGGTTGCCTCTTGTGAGTGGGAAAGCCAGGCCTGAGCCTTGGCCTTCCGGAATGAAGGGGCGGGGCCCAAACCAGGCCTCCTTTTTCAGGAGCTTGATTTTGAGAGCATCTGGACTGCTTTCCCTTCCCTCTCCGGAGGCCCTTAGCCAGGCCTGGGGAGACTGTCCCTTCTTTAGAGGGCTCCCTCCATGCCATGCTTTTTTCCATTTCAACTGTGACCTGTTGGCTTGTGCGTAAGGAGGGGGCGTTGGCGCTGCTGTGTGAGCGCATGACTACATCTCTCCCAGCTCCTGTCCCCACCTCTGCCCCTCTGAGGCAGGTCCTTGTCTTCTGTTGTGTCTTCTAGGTCTGCTTTGGAGACTTTCCAACAGTGCCCAAGCTGATTGCCCCACTGAAAGCCCTGTTTGCTGGCGACATTGAGGAGATGGAGGAGCGCAGGGAGAAGCGGGAGCTGCGGCAGGTGCGGGCGGCCCTCCTGTCCAGGGCTCTGGCAGGCGACCTGGAGGACGGGGAGCCCCAGCAGAAACGGGCCCACACAGAGGAGCCACAGAGCAAGAAGGTCAGAGCCCAGTGAAGATCTGGGAGTGACCCTGAACTCTGAAGGCTGTGTGTCTTGTGCCCCACGCACACACCCGTATCTGCCCTCCTTACTGGTAGAAGCTGAAGAGCACGGTCCACCCAGGAGACAGCTCAGGATAGGTGGTATGGAGTTGTGCCGAGGCTTGGACTCGCAGATAAGCACTAGTCTATAGACGCCTCTTAGGACTGGTGCCTGGCACAGCCGCGGAACAGGAGGCTGCTACACGGAAGCAAGCAAATGAACTAATTTCATTTCAAGACAGTATTTAAAGAAGTCATGGAAACAGACGGCAGCACCTTTCCTCTCATCCAGCAAAGTGATTCCCTGCACGCCAGAGACAAGCAGAGTCGCAGGAACACTGGGTCTAAGTGTCCGAGACTCAGCGAAAATAGTATTTCAGCTGCAATAAAGATTGAGTTTGGAATTGTGAGTTCTTTTGCTTCCTTCTGCTGCTGATACAGAGCAGGGTCTGCCGTGCACCGCCTCGGAGAAGGGCCTCTGTGCTGCAGCGTGGCAGCTGCCTGGTACCCGGCTGGCTTGGAAGTCAGCGCCCATCGTGGTGAGCACCTCTGGAACCTGTCCTCAGAGAGCCACCCTCGTTCGCCAAGTCTTTTGACGGAACTCAAGCTGTGCCAGCTCACAGCAGGGCATGCTTCCCCTATCAGTGAGAGCCTGGCCGGGCTAGTGTCAGTGGTCAGGGAAATGGAAGTCTTCTGGTGGTTCTGGGTAAAAAAGTGGAGACAATAGATTTGCTCTGTTGTTTCTATACCGAGAGTGGGGATCACTTTGCCCTTGAAGGTTTTGAGAAATGGCACACGGAGCTGGTTTCTTTTGTCCTCTTTGTGGGATTTACAGACGCAGATGAGTGCTTGACAAATGAAGAGCATTTTCCAAGTCGAATCTAGTACTTACTGTATATTCTCCCTACCCGGGAGAATGTGAAAAGCGCTTTAAAAACTCAAGTGACAAGGGAGAGATCAACCAGCGACTTGCTTAACACTAGTGGTGACCTTCAGGTGCCAACCGGGCGCGCATTCGAGATTGACAGCCACGTCCCCGCAGGTTTATTAAAGCCAGAACAGATGCCAAGCTCAGGGATAATAAACCTATTTTAATAACATTACTTTTGACAACGATTTGTACATGTATTTAAAGATAACTTTCAACCCCCACCCTTACCCCAGACTCCCATTACAAATTGAGGCGTGAACTGCCCTTGCCAGGAAGTGAGCAAAGCTGTAACATCAAAAGTCTGCACATCCCACTCTCAGAGGAGGGTGACTTTACACTGTTGGGAAAAATAACTAAGCATTTAAATTTTTCATTGTACACCTGTACATTGGTTTAGATTGAATGGCTCAAATTAAACAAATATAGAGAGATTTCATATATACAAATATTATATCATGTATAGGTATATTATATCATCTATTTTAAAAGGATAAAATTTTAAACTTTGACTTTGCATGCATGGCCCAAATCTTTTCTCACTCCCCTAATCCCCAAGTGTGAAGAGGCTCCCCGGTGCCCTCCCGGCCCTCGTCCCCGTGACCGGATGGGACTTCATGAGAAGGGATGAGCGGCTGACGCTGGTGAGCAAAGCAGGCCGCACCGCAGGCCCAGCCCGTGAGCCGGTGTCTCCGTGGCGGTTTCACTTTTCCTCCACATGCTTTGGGTAACATAATTATTGCTATTCAGTCTGAACCTCCAGAAAGAAGAGGCAGGCTCCAGGACCCCACAGACTAGTGAGCTGGGTGCCTTTAGGTACCTAGGGGAGTAAAATTACTCTCATATAGCCAATATATTTGGGGACACGGAGGCCACCTTTGGGGCCTCCAGACACCGTCAGGCTTGTTTTATAGATTCAGAAGTAGAAAATGATATAGGAGCTTTCAGTCACACAGTGGAAAAAAGAAAACTGTTAGGAAGTGAAACAAATTTTTGTTCTCAGTCATTTACTTTGGAGCCCACTGATGGGGGCAGCCTGAAAGGTTTTCCAGTGGCACCCCCCTCCCCGAGTGGCTGGCAAAGGTCAGTGCCCCAGGACTGCTAGAATCCCGGACCTGGTCTAGTTGTGGGTGACAGGGGCCCTGCTGTCCTGCTTCCTTTCTGTGGCCATTAAACTGCTCCTGCAAGACCTGCCATGAGATGTCCGAGGAAAAGGTAGCAGCCCTCGGGTCTAACCAGGCAAAGTGAGCCTCTCCCGCACCACTCCGACCCTGCAAAGGACGTTCCTGACCAGCCTTGGATGGAGATAGGGGTGTTGCTTGGCATGGAGGCTGAAAGTGGATCAAAAGAGGCACAAAGTCAAAAGGCAAAGGTCAAACAAAAGGCCGAAGTCACCACCCGAAAGGAACAAACAAAATCTGCACCACCAGCATCACCACACGGACTGGAGATCACAATTTTCTGCCAAACTCCAACCTCGCGTTGGCAGTGGCAGGAAAGAGCCGGCAGAGAACACTTGGCAAGCTCACGGACGCTGCTCCTGGCGGCGTTCCTAGGGCCTGTGATGTATGTACACGCGAGGCAGGATGGGCGGTGCCATGTCAGAGGGCGGTGCTCTCAGACTCCTCCTCCGAGTCCCTCTTGTCAGTCACTGAGTGTCGCCGCATGTGCTCCAGGGGACTCAGGCGGAGCGTCGACCCGAGCTCTATGTGGATCGAGGGAATATCAAAGTGGACAAGATCTGGAAGGTGGCAGAGAGAAAGGCGGTTGAAAGGGGGCCTCCCGGCAAATGAGAACCTAGTTGCAGGCAAACAGTGTCAGCCTTAGGAAGCAGGGGTGGTGGTATTCTAGGGATAGATCATTTGGAGGCTGGTTTAAGCATTTTGTTGCACAATCAGGTTGTGGTCATGCCTGCTTTGCTTCCACCTCGTAAGTTGGCAGAACCAAAGCACCCAGGATGTGCCACCGTGGTTCAGACAGGAAGGCCAGAACAGCGCTTCCCTGCCAAGCCACAGGGTCCTTTATTCTTGTTAAGAAGGATGCTGAGTAAGTCTCAATGACATCTTTTTGGGGATGTATATCAGATTGCATTTCATTCCCCAGAATCTGCAGGGACAGGACGTGAGACAGTGGAAAAGTACCCCTTTCTCCTCTCAAGTCTATGAGTGAATCGGGGAACCCTGAACCAGTGTCCTCACTCTAAGAAATGGCTGCGTTTTGGATGGCTGACATGGGTGGAGTAGAAGGTCTCCCTCAGGACCCTGGTCGTCATTGATGCCAACTGTCCCTGACTGCAGGAAAACCCCCACCTCTGGTGACATCCTTATTAGGAGCATTAAAAGGTCATTTTTTTCCCGGCAAGATGAACAAGAGAAACGTACTCAAAATAACAGCTCAGTGTCTGGACATCTGTGAGTCGGCAAAGACGACAGAAGTCCTTAGACTGGCAGCTGAGTGGACACAAAGTCTGTTTGCCACAGCATGTTAAAAATGGCCTTGCTGCTGCAGCCGCCGCCCTGGGGGGCACACTGACAAGGCTGTGCTTGCTGACTCTTCCGGGATGTGCTACATCAGAGAGCCAGAGAACCACAGATCCCCTGGGTTCTTTACTCTCGTCATGCTGTCCCCCTCCTTTGCCTGCTTAGTTTTTCTTTTTTCTTTTTTTTTTTTCTTTTTTGAGATGGAGTTTTGCTCTTGTCGCACAGGCTGGAGTGCAATAGCACAATCTCAGCTCACTACAACCTCTGCCTCCTCAGTTCAAGCAATTCTCCTGCCTCAGCCTCCCGAGTAGCTGGGATTACAGGCGCCCACCACCATGCCCGGCCTTTTTTTTTGTATTTTGAAACTGGGTTTCACCATGTTGGCCAGGCTGGTCTCGAACTCCTGACCTCAGGTGATTCACTCGCCTCAGTCTCCCAAAGTGTTGGGATTACAGGCATGAACCACCACGCCCAGCCTGCCCGCTTAGTTTCTGGCCCTCACTTAGCTTTGCGAGGCTGGGAGCAGCACTTCAGGAGGCAGAGGAAGGGAACAAATGTTCAGACTGAGGAATACCATACTAAGTGTACAGACATACATTTGGACACTGTCCTGAAAGACATCATACAAACATGGAAGCTCTGGGACAAAGGTCTTCCCTTAGCCCCACCCCCCAGGCAGCCCTCATGTCCTTCCAGTCTTCGTTTTGCTGCCTGATGGAGAAGCAGAGATTTAGGGGATGGGGCTGGAGGAAGAGCCAGTGCCACTTATTACTCTGAAGCAGGTGGCCTCAGGCCCACCTCTGCCTTTCCCCGGCTGCTTGGGTCATGTCTCTGCACAGGTGTGAGGCTGAGTGGCCCTGGGCCCACCTCGCTGTGCAGGGTTCGCTATCAGGTAAGAACACAAGCTCTCCCGCTTAGATTCAAAAATCCCAAATGTGCCAGGCAGGAAGAGCGTGAGCTTGGACAAGTTTCCTACCTTCCCTGTGCCTCAGCAGTCACCTGGGAATAATACAGGGCGGTGATGAGTTTAGATGGACCCAGAACAAGCACTTGTGTGAGCCGTCATACCTTTATCCTTGTTGATGCCTTAAAGAGACTCCTAAGGGAGAAGAGTCACTATGCAAGGGAATGGGATTCGGGGGAAGAAGCCCTCATCAGCATTCCTGGGAAAAGGGGCACTGGCTGCTTGTTTCCAGGACACTCTGGAAGCACCTGCCACGAGAACTGTCTGTTAGCACTAGACACCCTGGTGTCTCTTGGTAGTCTCTGCGGGACCATGGGCCAAATCGGGGGGAAGACCTGGTTTACTCTGGCCACCCCTACTTACTGAGGCAAATACACCAAAGTCCTGGCTTCCTTCATGCCCTTCCCTCAGTTATGCTTTGAGCATTTACTTTTTATGGGAGGAGGAGACCAAACAGATACTGATATAAATACTCCCTCAGATTTGACTGAGTTGGATAGAAAGGATCTGTCTGGCCATATCCACTTGGGATGAGGGAGAAGGGGAGCAGGATGAGCTCTGATACGGATTCTTCAGGATTTGCCAGCAGTCTCAGCCTGGAGAAAGCCAGACGTTAGGATCTAAGTCTGGAAGGGGAGATCTGCTGGTGTGAACTCAGGGCCACAGAAAATGGGGTCCGAGCCTTGGTGTGGACCCTGTGCTGGGCTGCAGCAGGTATGCCCTCCCCTCAGGACACCTTCCTAAACAAAGGTGAGCAGGTGCATGTCCCCCAGGGTGCTGGGCACAGGCGTCTCCAGCACAAACGTCTCATAGGAAGAACAGATGTGTTACCGCTCCACAGTCTAAACCTGAGGGAGAGCGGAGGAGGAGGAGCTGCAGATGTGATTCTAGTGAGAGAGAAGGTACAGAAAAGGGGTTGGCTGGGTTCTCCCCCAGCAACTCCTAATGAAAAGAAAGAAAAAGAGGCTAGGGGTCCCCCAAAGCCAAATAAGCTCATGATCAGCTCATCCTTGCTGAGGCCAGGGAAGGCTGGAGAGTGAAGCTGCCATGCGGATGGTCTGAGCCACATGCAGAGAGGAGGAGCGGAGGGGAGGAGCGGGCAGCTGGCCTGGCTAGCTAGCGGGGTGGAGGGGCGAGGCCGGGGCCAGCTTACCCTGAAAATCCCCCTCACACGTATCCAAAACTGCGCCATTCATGTCACACAGCTGCAAGAACACAATGATAGGATTCGGAGAAAGGAATCAACATGACAAAACATGAACGTCACACATACACACACACACACACACACACGCACACACACACACAAAAAGCTATGCCAATATCACAGTCCCAGGCAGGCCACACCAAACCATGATGGATTCTACACTGGCTGAGACCTGAACGTACAGGACAAAACAGTCTGCTGCCAAAAGGACATTAAAACAGGGTCCGCATAGGGCGAGGGACGTTATGAATCCTGAAGGTCAGGAGTTCTTCAACCTGCGAGATGGAACGTGAACCACTCCGCTTCTCAGAGCCCTCAAGGCACTGTCCTCCCGGGCCTTCTGTTGCCCACTTTTGTTCCCCAATTTCTCCTCTCCTTCTGCTCTTTTCTGCTTCTCCATTGATATCTTCTGTTCATTCTTTTTTGTTTTTCTTTTTTTTTGGAGACAGAGTCTCTCTCTGTCGCCAGGCTGGAGTGCAGTGGCGTGATCTCGGGCCACTGCAACTTCCACCTCCCAGGTTCAAGCGATTCTCCTGCCTCAGCCTTCCAAGTAGCTGGGACTACAGGCACGTGCCACCACGCCTAATTCTCCAAGGCCTCCCAAATCTCTGGGATTGCAGGCGTGAGCCACCGCGTCCAGCCATCTTCTGCTTCCTCTATTGCTTATGTATTGACACTACCTTATGTCCCTTCCCTGGGGTGGCTGGAAGAGTCAGCAGATGCGACACATTGGGAGGAGTGGCCCTGGAGACCTGGTGACCTTCAGCTCCTCTGCAGCTGTGACCTTCCCCGAGGGCAGCAAGCGTGTGCCCGCCCATCATGGGCTGCTTCAGGAGACAACGCCTCAGCACCAAGACCCACCAAGATGGGAGGGGTGCTCACTGCATTTTCCAGGGAGAAATTTGCTTAATTTTTAATAAGCCTCAGGGTAGATGACAGCAGCTGCACCTTCAACATTAATTACATCCAACAATAAAGAAGCCAAATCACCAGATGGCTCTTCCCTGTAATATTTAAATCTGACCCAGCACACAGTTGCAAATTGGACTAGCCTTTTTTTTTTTTGAGACGGAGTCTCGCTCTGTTGCCCAGGCTGGAGTGCAGTGGCCGGATCTCAGCTCACTGCAAGCTCCGCCTCCTGGGTTCACG
>NW_012113697.1:2832424-2835317 GCF_000951035.1 Colobus angolensis palliatus
AGTAGCTGGGACTACAGGCGCCCGCCACCTCACCCAGCTGGACTAGCCTTTTCAAAGACAGCATGGAGCTGAACCCCACAGGGTCACTGCTTCCATCTAAACATGGAAGAAATAAATCACTCTTTTGGAGAAGGACATGGAGGGAAAAGTACATGATCCGTGAAAAGTCCCAGTGCACCCTAGGACAGCACTGTTCTCTGAAATGAGTGAGTGGGTGTGTGGTGTGTGGTGTGTGTGTGTGTGTTCCAACCCAAGCTGCCTCACCTTCTGCTACTTGGGACAACACTAGGCACACATATGCTCCAGCTCACCGCCATGCTACTGCACTTTACTAAGTGGGTTGGCTCTAGCCCAAGACACAGCTCAACCCCTGTGCCTGTCTCCCTGAACAAGGAAAATGCTCCAATGACTTTCAGCAGCCACCACAAATATGCCCCTGACTTCATAATCTTACGTGGTTGAAGTGTCTGGGGAGATGTTCCAAATACGTCCCGTTCCTTCCAGCCAATGAACGGTTTTGGCTAAACGTAGTGTGTGTTTGTGATTTTGTGCTTACAGATTTTTCTGGGGGAAGAGAGTTATCTTTGTTTCTAAATTTAAATCCAAACTAAATTAAATCGTTGTGGGTTCGTCCAATCAGCTCCTCGGGGAATTGGCCGGGAGGGGAGCCTGGGGGAGGGGAACGGAGCCATGCGGGTTTTCTGAAATTCACCCTTCTCTAAATATCTATCTAGAAGCGTATTTTTCTAGCAAGGTTTACTTTACTAATAGTGAAAAACATCTTTGGTTCTTAGCCCATTCTCCAGATAAGCATTTATACCTGGAGCTTGGGCTCTATCCAGGGAATATCTGAGTTTTGATGCTGTTTTGTGATCATAACCAGCTTCCAGCCTCTCCTGAGACCCCACTCCAAATGACTCAGTGTCTTCAACCCCCGATGTTAAGAGCAAAAACAGAACTCCAGGCTGGTGGGCTTTGACTGAGAGAGATCCCATAAGAAGCCCCCGTTTGGGACACGTGGATTCCAGGGTTGCTGTCCATTGGTGGGCTTCTAAGGAGATCTCAGGAGCTACCCCTGGTGCCAGCCCAGTCATCTCAAAGCACACAGGAATTTGTTCCCTGGCAGTGACACTAGCAATCCCTCCCCTAGGTACATTTCACTAAAGTTCATAAAAAAAAGGTGAGGGAGCCTGTGGCTTGGTTACCTGTAGACATGCTTTCCCCGGGGGACATGCCATCTAGCACGGGGGGCTCCGTGGACTGTGGACTAGAGGCCGAGAGGTTGACTGTGGGAGGCTGAGGAGGCGGCAGAGTAGGTCTCTGTCGGGGCTTAGGAGTGGGCCGCGATTTGCTCAAAGTGCTTGTAAAGACAGAAGGAGAGGCCAGGGGAGGAGCTGCAGCTGGGGAGAGCTGGCCCGAGGCCAAGGAGTACCCCTGAGGGTAGCTCAGTCCATAGGGCGAAGGGGTGCTGGGCGGGGTGGGGGACAGGCTGACTGGGGATGGCTGGCCAGCAGACTGGTCTGCTACAGCCCCCGGCTGGCCAAAGGGGACCTTGGGTGGAATTGGTGCCAGCTTCTTTGAAACTGAAAGAGAAAACACAACAACAAAACACCAAGTTGTTAAATGAAGCCACTGTGGGGCCTGTTCACACACCGTTCAGCGTTCAAAGCTGTCCCCACCTCCTGCCCCTCGCCACCCACCCACACCTCCCTGCCCTGCCCCCTGGCCTCTCGCCACATTGAGAGCACCCAATACAAGTTTTAAAAATTAACCTAGAATTGCAAGTTTTCCTATCTTGCCATCTGTTAACTAATTTCTCCTCCTCTTTTCTGGATTTCTGCCCTGATCTACACATGCACACCCAGCCAAACTAGAGAACAAATTTCCCATCCACAGGAGTGGGCTGCCTTCCCAGTGGTGAGACATATTGCTGCTACACTCAGAGCAAGAGTGAGTCAGCGGGGCAGGGTCCAGCACAGGATGACTCCAGTTCAATTTGCTGTAATGGACAGTGGAGCCCTGACCCAGGGGCAGGTCCTCGGGATGGAAAATTGACTTTTGGCTGAACCTGTCCAGTGGTTTCTGGCTCCCCTAACAATGATAGGTGAGCAAATCCTCCAGCCACACAACCCCTGCTCCTCCATTACTTTATATGCTGTGCCTCAATCCTGCATCCTTGCTGCTGAGGCTTTCTTCTCATTCTTGTTCTTTTCTTTCAAGAATTGTACCCTCTGGTCTGTGGATTGACTGCATTTTTCGTTGTGTTTTTTTTTTTTTTTTTTTTTTGAGACGTAGTTTTGCTCTTGTTGCCACAGGCTGGAGTGCAATGGCATGATCTCCACTCACCACAACCTCCGCCTCCCGGGTTCAAGCAATTCTCCTGCCTCAGCCTCCCGAGCAGCTGGGATTACAGGCGCCCGCCACCACGCCCATCTAATTTTGTGTTTTTAGTAGACACAGGGTTTCTCCATGTTGGTCAGGTTGGTCTTGAACTCCCAACCTCAGGTGATCTGCCCGCCTCAGCCTCCCAAAAGTGCTGGGATTACAGACATGAGCTACCGCGCCCGGCCAATCGATTGCATTTTTCAAAGCACATCACTGCCCTGACCCCCTTTGCCTTACCTTCATTTCCCTTTTCCCAATCACCCTCTAGGATGACAAATCCATTATACCTTTAATTGAAAATGAATTGGTAAAGACAACAAATTCAAACGTCCAGGAGATACTTGATGAGCAAATATCTTTGAGATAGTGATCACTAACCTGTTAGGCTTAAGTGAGGACTGGCTGTGTGCGGGTCTGATTCCTTTTTTTTTGAGACAGAGTCTTGCTCTGTCGCCCAGGCTGGAGTGCAGTGGCGCAATCTCGGCTCACTGCAAGCTCCGCCTCCCGG
>NW_012113697.1:2836127-2836824 GCF_000951035.1 Colobus angolensis palliatus
CAGCCTATCACTGGCGTTAGGAGGTTGGTTGGCTGCTCCAGGAGCCCTGGCTCTCCCACTGGATAAGACAATGACTTAGCCATCACCCCTGTATTGTAGTGCTGCAGGGCAAGTTAAAAGGCTTTTTTTTTTTTTTTTTTTTTTGTAGATAGAGTTTCGTTTTGCTGCCCAGGCTAGAAGGCAAGCGGCACAGTCTTGGCTCACTGCAACCTCCGCCTCCCAGGTTCAAGCAATTCTTGTGCCTCAGCCTCCTGAGCAGCTGGGATTACAGGTGCCCGCCACCATGCCCAGTTGACTTTTTTATGTTTTAGTAGAGACGGGTTTCACCATGTTGTCCAGGCTGGTCTCAGACTCCTGAGCTCAGGCAATCTGCCCGTCTCAGCCTCCCAAAATGCTAGGATTACAGGCATGAGCGACTGCGTCCAGCCAATTAAAGGACTCTAAAACAAAGACGTGCCCAGCTGGGTGCGGTGGCTCACGCCTATAATCCCAGCACTTTGGGAGGCTGAGGCGGGCGGATCACCTGGGGTCAAGAGTTCGAGACCAGCCTGACCAACATGGTGAAACCGCATCTCCACTAAAAACACAAAAATTAGCCAGGTGTGGTGGCGGGCGCCTGTAATTCCAGCTACTCGGGAGGCTGAGGCAGGAGAATCGCTTGAACCCAGGAGGCGGAGGTTGCAGTGAGCTGAGATCA
>NW_012113697.1:2837069-2843726 GCF_000951035.1 Colobus angolensis palliatus
TGCTCTGAAATGCTGAAATCTCGTGCCACCACTTTGGCCCAACTCCTATTCAACCTTCACCATGTCGTTCCTGCTGGGCCACCCGTCCTAACTCCTGAGTCTAGAAAGCATGCTCCCAGGTATCCTCACTGGGGATACCCTGAGTGTCTCCCTGCACAGTGCCAACACCTTTGCCTTCTCATTGCCTTTCTCTCTGGAAAGCACAGAGCTCTGTACATAGCAGGACTTAACACATTTGTGTAGAATGCAGAAGGAATGAGTAGAGATCGAATAAGATCCACGGGCTTGAGGGCAGACAAAGAGAATGAAACTGCCCCTGCAGATGGGAACTAAGGGGGCTGGAAAAAGGCCTGTCATGAAGGCACGTGTGGATGAGCTAAACCCGGCCCTATTCGACAAATCCGGGAGTTACAAGCCGCTCCCAGAAGTGCGAGTGGTCTGAATTTATAACACACACGATGATGTATTATTTCAGACGAGTGAAAGACTTTGCAAAGAGATGACACAGGTAAGAACGAACCAAAAAGGTTCAGATACGTACGCTCAGTACAGCTCCCCATTTATGAAATGTCACACGGAGCAGACCTTTAGCTTGTAGGAGCAATTCTCTAAAGAGATAATAACTGGTCAGTGTGGGCATTCTCGGGCCTTCCAGAGCAGAAGTATTCAGGGCTGAGACTCAGGTACTATAGGACCTATCCTGACTCCCTCCCGTCACCTTGTATGAGTGATCTAGGGGTAGGCAGCTGTGCAAGGCTGCCCTGGGGGAAAGGAGGCTCCTGTAGATGACCCTATACAGCTTTTCAAATGACAGAGGTAGGGCCTGGCAGGTCTCTGGAAAACACACATCAGTGTGGATAATGAATTTGGCCCTGGTGACATCATTTGGTGTATGGGAAGCACTGTCCTCTATATGCCCCTAATGAGCCCACCTGTCCAATGAGTAAACTGAGGAATAATAGAGAAAGGATCCCTTTTAACTTCCAAAGCTCTAATGCCCAGATGGGAATTAGTCACTAAACCATGCAGTTTCTCAACATCCAAGTTAATAGAGGAAAAGGAGTCTTCAGGGAATGACACAGCCACCTCCGGCCTGAGACCAAGGAGAAGGAAAGCAGGGCCATACCTTTCCGGAGGGTGTGAGGACTCTGGTCTGCAGGCGGCTGGCTGGGGCTGGGGCTGGTGCCTGGCTGAGCTCCTGGTTGAGCCCCTGGTTGAGTCCCTGCACAGGCTGTCCCTTGGCTGGAGCCTGGACTTCCTTTCTGTGCAGACCCTGGAGAAAGTTCCTTGCTTTTTGTTGTGCTGAAATGAAAGCATATGAGACAAAAGAGAAGCCCGAACTCAGTGAGCTGCAGCACCACTCTTGCCGATGGCCACCGTGTGTGTGCTTCTGGGCCCCATGCAAGTATGTCCCAGCTCTGGTGTCTCGACCACTTCCCAAAGCCTTCGCAGGTGCCCCATGGGGTGACTGTCCTTTCTGGAGCTCTGACGGCCTGGGTTCCACCCCCATCTCTGTGGCACTTGGCACTCACTGCCAACGCCCTTTTCATGCCTCTGCCCTCCTCTATTCAAGGAGATTGTGAGCAACGTGAGGGCAGGGGCCTGAGCGCCTCCACTGTATCCTGCCATCAACCCGGGAATTCTAGAACATTCTCAAACTGGTACACCAAAGTGGTTTTCCTACTAGAGCCAAGAGGACTTCTTAGGGCCACTGTGCCCAACGAGTGCTGATGACACGGACTCCTGCTGCCAAGCTTGTGACCCAGTTCTGCAGCTGTTGGCCCTGAGCCTCTAGCCACCTCACAAGACAGGAGGTATTCTAGGACTCATCCTCAAACTCAATACCCATTCCAGCAGAGGCTAGGGTGGACAGTGATCCAGGCCATGCCCTTATATGGGAGCCAGTTCGAGTCCCAGTCCCAAGGCTTCGAGAGAGGTGAAGGTTGATGGCAGTGAGGGCTCTGGTCTCTGACCCCTGGAATTGACAACGAGGCACCCTAGGCCACCAGGTCCTAAAGAGGATTCATCGTTACTGCAAGGCTGTTCCTCAGCGTTCTCCTAAGGATGAAGCATGCATTAGAAGACACCTCACTCCACACCACAGACCAGGGATTTGCCCTCCTGACATGCTGATGGTACATATGACTAATTGATCTCCATACTTTCCCCACAGTGTTCTCAATCCTTTCCAAGAAAATCCTCCCGGTGGCCTTTAGTGAATCAGGGGAGATGCCCCAGCGTTGGGAGCTATCTGCCATCCTTGCTAGAACCTACCTGGATTCTGATGCCCATAGGTGGGGCGTGAAGAGTCTGGGAACCGAAATCCTCTGCAATGGCTGTTTCTATCCCACAAAAGCAGGTGCAACCTGGGCCGGGTGCGGTGGCTCACACCTGTAATCCCAGCACTTTGAGCACTTTGGGAGGCCGAGGCAGGCGGATCACCTGAGGTCAGGAGTTTGAGACCAGCCTGGCCAACATGGTGAAACCCCGTCTCCACTAAAAATACAAAAATTAGCCAGGTGTGGTGACACGTGCCTGTAATCCCAGCCACTCGGGAGGCTGAGGCAGGAGGATGGCTTGAACCTGGGAGATGGAGGTTGCAGTGAGCTGAGATTACGCCACTGCACTCCAGCCCAGGCAACAGAGTGAGACTCTGTCAAAAAAAAAAAAAAAAAAAAAAAAGGCGGGCACAGCCTATTTCTTTCCTAAACTGATCTAGAAACTCCAAGTGTTAATTTGGAGAAAATTCCAATAGGAACAGAGCATTCTTGTCCACTGAGGTGAGAAAGACTGGGAGCAGGGAGCTGGGCCGGAGAAGCCCACAGCGTCAAAACACAGATCGTCTTCCTCATGCAAATAAATAAAGGAAAAATCCCATTTAATGTGGAGGCACATTCTCTCCCACTTGGGATGAGTCTTACACACTAAACCTAGTTCCCCAAGGGGCAAAAACCATTTTATTCAGAGGAACCAAAAGAGTAATAATTCCTTTCTCTATTCTGTTAATGAAAAACAGAAACAGAAAACCCTTGCCTCACTCAGGCTGGACAAGGACCTCAGGCTCCAGGTTACCAGGTACCCAGGCATCAATGCCAAATATCTACCTACCCTTCCATCCATCTCTGCCACTATCAAGAGGAAGGCCAATCAAGCAACCAAAAACATCTCATAACCAGCAAACCAAAAAATTGCTTCTTGTGAGTGGGTAGACTCTTCTTCCTTCCTTTGCACACACATCTATCCAAGGATCTAGGAATGAGCTCTTCCTTCTGTTCTCTGCCACTGGACACACAGGTTTTTTTTTTGGATACAGAGTCTCGCTCTATCACCAGGCTGGAGTGCAGTGGCGCAATCTCGGCTCATTGCAACCCCCGCTTCTCAGGTTCAAGTTATTCTCCTACCTCAGCCTCCCGAGTAGCTGGGATTACAGATGCACGCCACCACACTCAGCTAATTTTTGTATTTTTAGTCGAGGTGGGGTTTCACCATGTTGGCCAGGATGGCCTCGATCTCCTGACCTTGGAATCCACCTGCCTCGGCCACCCAAAGTGCTGGGATTACAGGCGTGAGCTATCACGCTTGGCCCTAACACACTTTCTCCAGCACAGAAACAAGTATTGACCTACTTAGTCTTGTCCTCTCTCTCCAGCAGAGGCGCAGCTGACCCAATGGGGAGAGGTGGGATGTAGGGTGGCTATTAGGGATACTACATGACCAAGGCACGCTTAAGGCACGTTTGAGGGCAAGTTAGCGCTGAAGAAGCATGACTCAGCCTGTGAGCTTGGTGCCAAGAAGCAGGAAGGAGAATTTTGGGGTTAGCATTCATGCTAAGCAGTTGGGCAGGAGGTGGAGGCAGAGCCTGGCTGGACAGAGCCAGGGAAAGAACTGAAGGCAGGGTCTGGAGTGGGGAGTGGGAGGGTGGGAACCACTTAGAGGGAAGGAAGGGCCTGCCATCCTCAGGGCAGGAGAAGCCAGAAAGAGAATCCGGTCACTCAAGGGAACATCATCTGGGTTGCAAACATCCAGGAAACAGACAACACAACAGACCAAAACAACACAAACAACGGACCACCTGTTTGTACTGGGAGAAATCCATGCAGGGAGAGAAGAAAAAGTGGTGTAAAACAACAGCAACAAAAAGAACACTAACATCCAAAGAAAAGTTACAAAACCGGTCAGCCCGGGCAAAGACATTTGGCCACAGAGCAATGTGAGTGACCTTTAAAATAATCTAAACCAGAGGGTGCCATTCCCTGCCCACAAGTGACTCTGCAAGGCCACCCATCGAGAATGTTCCTGGAATGCCTTCAGAGCCTGGGGGAATCCATCTTCAAGGAGCACTTTTTAGAAATATTATTTATATGCCAAATACCATATGGCACTGAGTCCCCTTTCTAAGATGGGAAACTGGGATGGAGTCGATGAGTGTCCGAAAAGGAAACGGTCCCAGCCCATTTCCTGCCTGTGTGTCTGTGTCCTCCTGGTCGGCCTCACCTGGCCCACCACTCTCAGGCTCTGCTTCCCCAGTGAACTCGCTGTGCCTGCTTCTGCATCTCTCAGGTCCATCTGTGGTCTAGCAAGTGCACAACCAGGACCGAGCATCCTCTGAGTTGAAGTCATCAACAGCAACTCGGCATATACAGGGTCAGGTGCCCCCTCCTATGCTCTAACACTATTTATCCCCCTGTCCCTTTGTCATTTCCTGATTTCACAGTGAAAATACTTTTTTTTTTTTTTTTGACACAGAGTCTTGCTCTGTTGCCCAGGTTGGAGTGCAATGGTGCCATCTCGGCTCACTGCAACCTCCGCCTCCTGGGTTCAAGTGATTCTCCTGCCTCAGCCTCCTGAGTAGCTGGGACTATAGACATACGCCACCACACCCAGCTAATTTTTGTATTTTTAGTAGAGATGGGGTTTCACCATGTTGGCCAGGCTAGTCTCGAACTCCTGACCTCAGGTGATCCACCCACCTCAGCCTCCCAAAGTGCTGGGATTACAGGTGGGAGCCACCCTGCCCGGTTGTGAAAATATTTTTTACCCATTAAACAAAATGAAACAAAACTAAAAAGCCTGGAAGCCTCTGATGTAGGGGATTGGTGTGGGTGTGGGTGTGTGTTTGTGTACCGGTGGTGATGGTGTGTGAGGATGTGTGTCTATGCGTACGCATGTGTGTTTGGAGAAAGATTTGAGTTAGAAGATTCAGCTTCCCAAAGTCTCCAAAACTTTTCTGGCAGCGGTCACAGAAGAATGCCATGCCCTCTAACAGAGACACAGTGGCATCTGATTTCATGTTGCTTTTCTGGTGTTCTAAATTGCTGTTTGAGAAAAGATAGAGACAAACAGCAAAGTTGTTTCAAAGTGGGTGCAATTCTCACTTCCAGAATCTGCCTCCCCCATCATGCCCTTTTCAAGGAAGGGCCAGGTACTGTCTCCTCCTCTGCCACCCTGGGGATGCATAACCAAGTGCTGTCATTATTTGTCAGGGCCTGTTTGCTCACTGGAACGTGAACTTTTTAAGGGCAGCAATCATGTCTTTTTATCTTTGAAAAGAGAAAGTTCTCAGTGAATGTTCATCAAGCTAGCCATGGAATGCTTTCCTGCCTTTTTCCTTCCCCTAAAATAATGGCAATTCAAGCATGTGGCAAGCTGCGAAGCTCATCAGGCCCAGTATGACCGCCACCTCCATTCCTTCCCTGACTTGCACCAATTTTAGCAGCACAAAAAGAAAAAAAAAAAAAATTGGCTGCTATGACTATAAAGAGGCGGAGGAGAAACACAGAAATTGTAAACTTTGAAACAGGATACAGTGGTCCCCCTTGCCCGTGGTTTTACAGTTTCAGTTACCTGTGGTCAAACGTGGCCCAAAAATAGGTGCATACAGCTCAATAAAATATTTTCAGGCTGGGCATGGCGGCTCACGCTTGTAATACCAGTACTTTGGGAGGCGAAGGCGGTGGATCACTTAAAGTCAGGAGTTCGACACCAGACTAGCCAGCATAGTGAAACCCCATCGCTACTAAAAATACAAAAATCAGCCAGGCGCGGTGGCACATGCCTGTAATCCCAGCTACTCAGGAGGCTGAGGCAGGAGAATCACTTGAACCTGGGAGGCGGAGGTTGCAGTGAGTTGAGACTGTGCCACTGCACCTCAGCCTGGGTGACCAACCGAGACTCCATCAAAAAAAAAAAAAAAAAATTGAAAGACACCACATTCACATAATTTTATTACAGCATATGCTTATAATTCTTCTATTTTATTACTAGTTATTGCTCATGTCTTACTGTGCCTAATGTATAAATTAAACGTTATCATAGGTATGTGTGTATAAGAAAAAATAACACTATGTATAGGGTTCGGGACTATCAGCTGTTTCAGACGTGCGCTGGGGGTCTTGGCACGTATCCCCCACGGATATGGGGGACCACTGTAACGTCAAAGACAGAGGAAGGGGAAAACAGAGAGTTGGGGAACCTAAGACTCCTCACCCCGCCTTCGCAAGCTGCCACCTTCTGCTTGCTTGTGATGTTATGCTGGGGAAGCCTGGACTTCATGTGATAATCCAGGCAGCCGTGGATGACTTACTTGGTACCAGCGCGATGCAGAAGCCAAACGTGAATGCTTAGAAATGGGGGCGGGGACGTGGGAAACGGCGAAAT
>NW_012113697.1:2848171-2860935 GCF_000951035.1 Colobus angolensis palliatus
AGGGGCGCGGCCAGCTCGGCAGGCGGGGCGGGAGGCTGCATGGAGGGCGGGGCGCAGGACGCTTTCCGACCGGCCGAGGAGCCTCTTCGGGCCACCCAGTTTGTGTCCATGACTCTCACGCCCATGCTGGCGAGGGACACAAAGACACCGCTTACCCACGCGTGACAGATTACAGGTGACAGGCTCCCTCCCCCACATTCAAGCAGGTCCGCGTTGGGAGAAGAGCAGCGCAGCTTTAGCACCCCGGGGGCCCGGGAAGCGATGCATTGGGGGCTGTGCTCCCGGCGCCCTGGCTGTTCCCGGAGGCCAAGACACAGCCCTGGGCAGCCCCGGCCTGGCAAGAGCGGCCCCTCACTGAGGCAAGGAGCAGGGCACAGTCGGCAGCGCTGGCGACCACAAGCTGTGCTTCAACCCTCTGCCAAAGCCAGCTTAGGATGATGGCCCGGCAAGCTCCCTGGGTGTAAACTGCCAGCCTTCCTCACAGCGGTATGTGGCCTAACTGGGGGGCAGGGACACTCCTCCCAAGTGCAAGACGAGGTGGGAGGGGCAGCGAAGGGGGGAGCGTGGAACTGACAGCAGGAGACATCTAAATATGCATCCTTCTTTTTGTAACTTGGAGTCTAGCCCCAGCTCCACCACTGCTGGGACCCTGGCCAGGTCACACGTCTGCAGGCCGCTCCCGCTTGTCTACACAGCAGGGAAGGGGCTGCTTGTGCCTATGGTCCCTCTGCGCTCTGATTCTATTTTAATGATGGGCACACAGCTTCGAATCAGTCGGCCAAGCAACCAGACGCGGCGCATTCACCCTCTGGTGGAACTCACTACGATGCATAGGTGGCTCAGCTGAAGAGACTGAGCATGGCCTCATAGCTACCAGAGGATACCATACCTTTGGATTTTCCTAAGGCTGCAGGGACAGAAACATACAGATATTAGTTTCAAAAAATCTAGGCCTTCCTTTGGACATAAAGGTTGTCTTTCTGCAAGGGGTCTCTCTCCACGGTCCAGGGTCTTGGGGTGGGATTTGATTGTGCTATAAAATTAATACAATTTAGTTGGTCTCTCTGAAGTTGGTCTCTCCTATTTGTGTAAGTGCATGTCATAGCCTACCATGCACACAGGTAAAGAGAGCAGTTGAAGAGTTGATACCGGTGTGGCATGGGGAAGAAAGAGGCAGAAGGGAGAAAGAAATGGGTAAAAGTATTCATCTGCTCACTTTTTTTTTTTTTTTAATTTTACTTATTTATGGCCGGGTGTGGTGGCTCACGCCTGTAATGCCAGCACTTTCGGAGGCCAAGGCGGGCGGATCGTGAGGTCAGGAGATCGAGACCATTCTGGCTAACGTGGTGAAACCCCATCTCTACTAAAAATACAAAAAATTAGCCAGGCGTGGTGGCGGGCAACTGTAGTCCCAGCTATTCGGGAGGCTGAGGCAGAAGAATGGTGTGAACCCAGGAGGCGGAGCTTGCAATGAATCGAGATCGCACCACTGCACTCCAGCCTGGGCAACTGAGCGAGACTCCATCTCAAAGAAAATTTTATTTATTTCTTTATTTATTTGAGAGAGTTTCTCTCTTGTCACCCAGGCTGGAGTGCAGTGGCGCGATCTCCACTCACTGCAACCTCTGCCTCCTGGGTTCAAGTGATTCTCCTGCCTCAGTCTCCCGAGTAGCTGGGATTACAGGCACCCGCCACCACGCCCAGCTAATTTTTGTATTTTTAGTAGAGAGGGGGTTTCACCATGTTGGCCAGGCTGGTCTCGAACTCCTGACCTCAGGTGATCCACTTGCCTTGGCCTCCCAAAGTGCTGGGATTACAGGCGTGATCCACCATGCCCAGCCTTATCCACTCACTTCTAAGTTACACAGCCTAGAAGGTGGTTAGTTCCCTTTCCTCTGGTCTAGGAGGTGCTGCTGCTGTCATCCTCAGCCAAGGTTTCATTGACTAAGGTAAGGGCTCACATTTCTAGCATTAAGGGAAAGACAGACATTCATTCAGGGAGAAAACATACACTCCCAACGAGCATTTGTCTCTGTCACGTATCTGCACAGAGGGATAGGTGTATGAGGGCTACGATGTGCTCTCACCTCCTCCCTGCCAAATGGTCACCTACGCTAGTCAGAAGCACAAAACTATTACACCATGAAGTCCTGCTCACCTAGAAAGGTCATATTTACCTTGTAGAGGTGCAACAAGATTTAATAGCAGCAGAAGTTCAAGTCAGGAGATCTGGTTGTAGCAGGTAGGATGGTGGGATTTAGGTGCTTTACGGAAATATGGGGAGTGATGCTGAAACCAAACACACAGTGGAATGGGGATGGCTTCCTGATCCCCTTCCTTTCTAGGACCACCTTCTCACGTCTAGTACCATTGCTGCTATTTCTCATCTCTGCTGGATGGCTTCAAGGAGGCACCAGGGATGGAGGGAAAGGGGAGGGATGTCTCTTTCCCGAACCCAATAGTTTCCAAAGTCATCCGGGGTCTGAGAACCTTCTACCAATAAACAAACACTTCCTACAGGATATCCAGAAATGCTTTTGGAGGCCACTTGAAACTCTGGGACAGAATCTGGTTGCATCTCCTGGTATTTAAAGCAGGCTGCCGAGGATCAGCAAACTGTGGTCTGCAGGCTTCAGAATGTATGGGAATGAAAAGAACAAAGAGCTTAACATTCCTCTTGGGGAACGGAACTGATACCACTTAGTTGCAATGGCTGGTGAGGATTGCAGGCAAGTGAGACGTTTCACACGGTGACCAGCACAAGGAGCCCTAAAAATGTAAGTCCTACCCCATCTTCTCTTCCTTGCCCCTTTCTCTTCTACTTGAAAAAGGTTTTCCCACGTGGTGAGAAGGTCTGGGTCAGAGTTGGTGGGGGGTACCTTCTATTTCCCCAACAGTACCTTCTAGCATCAGGAATCTCAGACATCAGCCTCCTTGGTGATCTTCTGGTTTACCAAGGGGAGGTGTCAGGTGGGCATGGGGTAGGTACTGGGTGAGACTTGCTAAATAACACTGGCAAAACTTCAGAAGCTGAGAAATATGAGTTCAACATGCTACTTCTCCTCTTCCAAAGAGGCTACAGTGCCATATGCAATCACGACTTTCCCAGCTGAAATGACTTTATCGTAAGAGGGAGCATCAGATGTTCACTGTGAATTCACATCAAATGTTCACTGACATTTTCAGACAGCAATATAAATCTTTACACAGTAAATCAATCACAAAGGTAGCAGCAACGCTCTTAGAAGCCTAAAAGTGCATTTACCTTCCAAAGCAAGATGGTATACGTAAATGTTCAAATGTCTAGATAAAACTCAACCTGAAGACAGAAATAATAAAACTGCTCAGTGTGCTGCCAAGAAGGCGTATCTACTCACAGGTGGGGGATTCAACCAAAAGGTTATATCAGCAGTTCACAAGCTTCTGTTCATTGTCTTATTTCATAAAGAAACAGTAGCCAGAATCAAGGCACCGCTGCTGTTTCTTAAGAAAGGAGCAACACAGAAGTGGAATTAATAAAACATATCTGACTCCAGCAGACATCCCTGCATGGATACCTAAGGACAGACTAGATGGCAAAGATTTCCCATGCTTCTGCTGAAAACTGAGAACAATTTGGCTTTTCAATCCCTTTATAGTTGAATCTAGGTGGAAGCAAGATGCCACAGGCCAGCAAGAATGTCTGTGAAGCACAGGGTTTAGAAATCAATAAGCAGGAGGCACAAGGCCTCCTTCCAGCTTTTCTGTGACTCCTGGTGGTAGGAGGTAGGGAGCCTACAGAATCTGGGGAATGGAACCTGAGATGATTTTCTCCACTGCTTCTTTTCTTCTTTTCTTTTCTCTTCTCCTCTTCTCTTTTTTCTTTTCTTTCCTTCTCTTTCTTTTTTTTTTTTTTTTGAGACAGGGTCTTGCTCTGTCGCCCAGGCTGGAGTGCAGTGGCATGATCGTGGCTCACTGCAGCCCCAGCTTCTCGGGTTCAAGTGATCCTCTCATCTCAGCCTCCCGAGTAGCTTGGACTACAGGCACATGCCACCATGCCTGGGTAATTTTCATAATTTTTTTAGAGATGAGTTTTGCCATGTTACCCAGGCTGGACCACTGCTCTCTTTTAGAGTAAGACGACGAGGGACAGGGAATCCAGAGTTGTCACCGCTCATCACTGGGATGCACGGGGCGTGAGTCAGGTGACAAGTCCTCACTTTGGCAAGGTAGTCCCACTGGAGAACCATCTTCCCTGCCTGCCAACATCTTATATTTGCATAGGATTTATCATAATGCACACGTGGGTATTTTTCATGAGACAGTATTATGGAATAGGTTCTGGAATGACCTGAGTCTCTAGTCCCAGTTAACCATTCGCTGACTCAGTAGAGCTCTCTCTTCATCCATAGAATGGAGCTAATACCTCCCTTCCTGTTTCCGGCATTTCCATGAAGACAGTTTATCAATTGTTGAGTGCTAAGATATATTTAGCATACCCTTGCACCATGACCTGGTGGCAGAAGCTGAGTGGTCGGTCATACAGTGGGTTGTAGCAGGGTCTAGCTAGCTAAGCCAATGGTGTTTTATGGTGTGGACAAGCTGGAGATTCAGAGAATCAGATGACATCTTGATGGAGGGAATATAAAGGCCTAGTATCTGGCTCGTGTTTTTTGGGTATAACGTGGTGACTCCACACCCTCTCCAGCTCAGGACAGTAGGGCTTTGAAAGCAGAGAATTTGGGTATGAATCCTAGATTTTCCAATGACTAACTCTATAATATGGAGGAGTTCTATCAGATTATCCTCCGATCATCCTTTGTAAAATGGAATAATATGCTTCCTTTCTTTCAATTTGTTGTAAGGAGCCAATGAAACTGTGGCCATAAAGCCCTTAGCCCTGACTAAGAAATCAGTAAGATGTAGTGTCAGTGATAATGCTTTGTGCTTATAGGTACCAAGTGCATATGACTTGTTTTTAAGAATCTCCTCAGAGAAAGAAACAGAATGAACACAAGTCTAAAATATGTTGATAAAAGGGGGAAGAGGACACTCCACTGATTCAGGCACAGCACGATAGAGATGCTAGGAAGACCCCATCTGGCTCATGTCACCCAGATTTATGGGGTTTCCCATCAGATTTCTTCCCTTCCTAACAGTGGCCCTAAACATCAAAAGATTTTTGGGGTGAGTTCTCTGATAGAAATAGAGCATGGAGGCCGGGTGCAACGGCTCACACCTGTAATCCCAGCACTTTGGGAGGCCAAGGCGGGCGGATCACGAGGTCAGGAGATGGAGACCATCCTGGGTAACACGGTGAAACCCCGTCTCTACTAAAAAATACAAAACATTAGCTGGGCATGGTGGCGGGTGCCTGTGGCCCCAGCTACTCGGGAGGCTGAGGCAGGAGAAAGGCAAATGGCGTGAACCCAGGAGGCGGAGCTTGCAGTGAGCCGAGATGGCGCCACTGCACTCCAGCCTGGACTACAGTGTGAAACTCTGTCTCAAAAAAAAAAAAGAAAGAAAAAGAAATAGAACAGGGAACAAAAAATGGGGACTGGAGGTTATTATCAGTCCCATTTCCCTAGGTTTCTTAGTCTTGCAGGGCTCTGCTGAGTTGGATGAGCCAATCTGGGTTTCAGAATAGGGGATGCTAAAAGCCTACGTAGATGATTCCAGGCTTAAGGAACAAACGAATAAAGAGGGGATGCCTGCAAACCCTTGTAAGTCTTACTGCCCAACTCAGGTCATTGGGGCAGTAAAGGAGGCAGGAGTCATCTTGTCTGTAAAGTTCTTTGGAAAACAAAATACACTAGGGCGCAGAAGGCTCAGCCTGGAATGGTCACAGCACTTCCTGCTTACACAGGGTTTTCTACCTCCTGGGGAGCCTCCTGCAACCGTCAGCTGTCCTTGGCTGTTAGGATATTTTGTGCTTTGTCCCTAAGCCCTTGGTGTTTGTATATTTCGTGCTTGTAGAATTAGCTCAATTGCTCATGGTAAGGTGGAGACAGATAAAAACATGCAAGCACCTGAGGTGGCAAGGAAAAGGCTTGATCAGGACACCTCGTCAGTGGGCTCCGCCATGTTGCCACCTTAAAAACATGAGGATGTCACTAAAAAATCTGCTTGCTGTACTAACAACAGCTAACATTTACCGTGTGCTGAGATTTATTCTAAACACTTTGCAAGCACTATTTCATTTAATGCTTAGAATGACTCAAGTTGGTGCTTACCATGATTTCCCCATTTTGCATATGAAGAAACAGAGGCATTCAGAGTTGAGCAACCAGGATTTGAACTCAGAGAGAGCCTGATTCTAATGCTCAGACTCTGCTTATAGGGTTATTATTTTCACACAATGTAAGCAGGGACAAGTAGAAAGAGAAGAGCTATAAATGGCTCCTTGATGCTAGAGATGAAATGGCATGCTTCCTTTAAAGTCTACAACCTCGTAGACCACATAGGGAAAGGATTAGGCCCGGGACCAGTGGAACAACGGCTCAGGGTTCAAGAGGGAAGCAATGAAGTGATGTGTTGGTGAGGAGGTGCTCAGCGATCAACTAGAGCAGCCAAGGGCAAACTGGTGGAAGATGTTGTCTGCTCCCTTCTAAGCCCCACGAACTTAGAAAATGGGGTCATGCCTTTTACTCCAAGTGAGAAGGTCACTGGTATTGTGATGGGCCAAGCAAGGAAACCATGTAAGAAAAATGCCTTCCCAGGCACTCCATGATGGCAGGGTTCAGAATAAGCCTGTCTTTGTTCAGGAATTGAGGCAGGAGGGGAGCGTGGACAAATTCAGTTCCAGATATTGCAACCACTGTGAACAACAGTCTACTGCATATCAGCCCACTAAAAGTTATGGGTTATGCTATTCGGGAGGCTGAGGTGGGAGGATCATTGAGTCCAGGAGTTTGAGATCAGCCTGGGCAACTGAGCAAGACTCTATCTCAGGAAAAAAAAAAAAAAAAGCAAAAAGAGCTGTGGATCAGGATCTTCTGATTCACACTCCGAAGTCTAACCCTGGCCAGTGTCCAACCACTGACACACCCTGGATAGAGACCTTACAAAAATTAAAGAGAAACAAAGACCTGCCCCAGCAAAAAAAAAAAAAAGGCAAAGGCGGAGTAGGAGAAAGAAGAAGAGGGGGTAAAAAAAAAAAGGAGAAAAATAAGCCAAAAAAATATAAAATTTGGAAGATCCCAGCTCCAAGAAGAATAGGTAGCTATAGGTAGAATACACTTATCACCAGGCAGAATTTTGCTATGGACCATTCTAGCTGAGTTGTCTGGGGTTAGCAGAACAGATCGCTAAAGAACAGACATCTGCAGTGCTGTTTTTGACTCCCGGTCAGGAAGAATCCTAGCCAGAGGAGGTGTCAGCCAATATATGGCTGTGAAGTGTTCGAGTCTATAGAGATTTGGAAGGTTTTGGTTTTTGTTCTAGAGATCAGTGACATTTGGCAAAGGCTGGCCAAGAAAGAGGGGGCAGGGAAACCTGATAGTTTTCCAGATATCCACAGAAGCTTCCCGAACACCCATTGTAGACATGCATATTCAGGGACTGTAAGATGAACTGTGGCAGGCAACCACAGGGTCAGCACATGATGTCCTGGACAGTGAAGGTGAATGAAAAGGAGACCCAAAGCTCCTAAGACTTAGCCTGGCCTACACACACCCAGTAAGGCCTGAATTCAGTATTTTCCAGCTTTTCTGGGAGTAACTCCTCCCTTCAGTAAGTAGCAACCAAGTACCTTACCCTCTCTGGTACACATAAAGGCCAAGTCCTCTGACAACATTTCACACTTGCCCAGCATCCAACAATGTCTAACTCCAGGGGAGAAGGCTGATAAGGAGCCTGGACCAAAAACCTCCCTCTCCATGTAGACAACCCTAACCCAAAATAGGAGTCACATTTTCCATATTCACACGCAGACGACTTTCTAGGTAAGTTTGTCTTATCATAGGTTCAGGCTCTGAACTAAAATTATTGCATTACTTATCCATGACATAATCTGTTTCAGGGATTTTTTTTTTGAGACAGCGTGTCACTGTGTTACCCATGCTGGAGTGCAGTGGCGCTATCACAGCTCTCTGCAGCCTCCACTTCCCAGGCTCAAGGGATTCACCCGTCTCAGCCTTCTGAGTAGCTGGGACAATAGGTGCAAGCCACCACGCCTGGCTAATTTTTAAAAATTGCTTGTATAGGCCAGGCGCGGTGGCTCACGCCTGTAATCTCAGCACTTCGGGAGGCCAAGGAGGGTGGATCACGAGGTCAGGAGATCTCAGGAGCTTGAGACCATCCCGGCTAAGTCGGTGAAACCCCGTCTCTACTAAAAATACAAAAAATTAGCCGGGCGTGGCGGCGGGCGCCTGTAGTCCCAGCTACTTGGGAGGCTGAGGCAGGAGAATGGCGTGAACCCAGGAGGTGGAGCTTGCAGTGAGCGGAGATCGCGCCACTGCACTACAGCCTGGGCGACAGAGTGACACTCCGTCTCAAAAAAAAAAAAAAAGTTTGTATAGATGATGTCTCGCTATGTTGCCCAGATTGGTCTTGAACTCCTGGCCTCAAGCGATCCTCCTGTCTCAGCCTCCCATAGTGCTGGGATTACAGGTGTGAGTCATTGCGCCTGGCCTCAGGGATTTTAATGTGTTGTTCATCTCTCCACCACAGGATCGACACAGGACATCCATGTCTGCAATTACAAAAACAAGTCCCTTGGGGCACTGGTGTAGTTTATCTCAAGTTTTGTGATCTACTAAATTTGGGAAATGATGCATGCTACAGCCCCCTGTGGAGGTCTGTGGCTTGTAACAGCGTGTTAAAGACTCTAAAAAGTCATGCACTAAAGAACTGGCTTCAATGTGTTGATCAGGTGTTTCAGGAACTTATTAGACATCAGATTCTACCCTCCTCCCCACTCATAATACAATCAACCACCAGTGGAAATGGGTGTACCATAGGGCACAGCTCGAATTATCCTAGAGCTCTCACAATCAAGGGTGCCTTTTCCAAATTACTGAATATCTAGATTAAAGTCCACGTGAGTGGCACAAGCCCTTTGCAGTGCAACTCTCAAGGACAGTCTGAGAATCGGCTACCCACTAAACAGAGCTCAAGGGAGGCTGCTGGCCCTGGTGTATTTATCCCATAGACCTTCTGGGTTGCTGTCAACTGGCTCTGGTAGAGAATGCCTGAGGATCAGACCACGCTGGAGCAAGTGTAATGGCTGTAGGTGCGTCGGGTTTCAGCCCTGCAGAGAGGAGCTGTAGGTTGTTGGTCTTCTGAAAATCAAGGCCTGAGGTAGCCAGATCTCCATGGCAGATCGCCGGCCCATCGGGATCCAAGGAGGTTCTGATGGGGTCTATGGGGCAGCTTCACAGATGCTGTCAGGGCCTTGCCATCCGTGGGTTTCAGGCTATGAGAGGCTAGAACTAAGCAGGGGCAACAGAACAGATGGACAAGCCAGCAGGACAAGTGCAGGAGCAGGGGCCAGAGCCAGAAGGAAGAAAACAGACAGTAGGGAGGAAGGTACTGAGGAAACACAGAGGTAGGGAGTGGGCAGTGGTCTACTGAAGTCTCAGATGGGCATCTTGTAGGGCGTGGAGACAGAGAGGAGAGAAGGGCAAGATGGTAGCTATCCGATAGCTATCAAGAAGGGAGGGACACGATGCTAGGGAGGACGACACATTAACCATGGCGCTTCTATTCTGTTTTTTTGAGATGGAGTCTTACTCTGTCGCCCAGGCTGAACTGCAGTGGTGCGATCTTGGCTCACTGCAACCTCCTCTGCCTCCTGGGTTCAAGCAATTCTCCTGCCCCAGCCTCCCGAGTAGCTGGGATTACAGGCATCTGCCACCACGCCCAGCTAATTTCTTTGCTATTTTTAGTAGAGATGAGGTTTCACCATGTTGGCCAGACTGGTCTAGAACTCCTGACCTCAAGTGATCCGCCCACCTTGGCCTCCCAAAGTGCAGGGATTACAGGCGTGAGCCACTGTGCCCAGCCTGTCACTTCTGTTCTTGCCTCTGGGCTTCTCCACGGGTCCCTCAATAGTCCTGGCCCAGCTTCTCCAGGCTCATTCGGGGATGCAGCCAGTGGAGGCATCTGATAAATGCTTAGAGTCCAAAGCCCAATGCTGGCCATGGGTGCTCCCTGACCAACCAGCAAGAGAGTGTAGACACTTTGGCAAACTCTTTTGAAGGTGGTAGAAAAAACAAATTGATTTGACCAGGAAGTCTGGCACTGTCAGAGAAATAGAAGGGACTGTAGAGTTACTTTCATTTATTATTTAGGACTAATGACCTAAGACACACATTTCACTATTCTATAAACCAATAAAACAACTCAAACAAACAAACAAAAAAACACTAAAAACATAGTCTGCACCCAAAACTTCCTAAGAAGGAGTTTAAAAAGCACAGAAAACAGTAGTGTGATTTAATACTTTGTTGCTCAGAGTGCTGGCGGAGTTAGGACATCCTATATATCACACCAACACTCAATGGCTAAAGTAGGAAAGTTTTGATAAATAATAATAATAATAAATGTACCATTGCCAAATTCTTTATTCAGAGTGGCAAAATTATTCAGTGGTTCCCAATTCCAGCACATTAGAATCACATACTTATTCCAGGCCAGGACATTTAAATCAGATGGGGAGATTTGGGACAGGTGACAGGGTTGCAGGATTTTCTTTTTTTTTTTTTCTAAGCTTGTTCTGGCTATCTTTCTTATGTAACAAACTACCCTAAAACTTAGCATGGTTATCTAGATCACCAGTCTAGAGTTCTGGCAGGGCTGGCAAGGCGGGCCTGTCTGCACCCACAGCATTGGTGCAAGGCTGGCCTGTCTGCACACAGCATTGGCACAAGGCCAGCCTGTCTGCACACACAGCATTGGTGCAAGGCTGTCCTATCTGCACACACAGCATTGGTGCAAGGCCAGCCTGTCTGTACACACAGCATTGGTGCAAGGCTGTCCTGTCTGCACACA
This sequence comes from Colobus angolensis palliatus, assembly GCF_000951035.1. Lineage (NCBI taxonomy): Eukaryota > Metazoa > Chordata > Mammalia > Primates > Cercopithecidae > Colobus > Colobus angolensis. The sequence goes on from NW_012113697.1 coordinate 2,859,143, forward strand.
CAGCATTGGCGCAAGGCCAGCCTGTCTGCACACACAGCATTGGTGCAAGGCTGTCCTGTCTGCACACACAGCATTGGCAGAGGTGGTCTGACTTGGGCTGAAGACTCCAGGATGACTCCTTCTCAGAGCTTGGAGTTGTGCCGGCTGTCAGGACAGTGCTCAGCTGGGCTTGAGGGCTGGGGAACTTCCATTTCTCTCCAAGGAGCTGCTTGGATTTCTATGTAGGATGGTACTGGGCTCCAAGACTGACTGTCCCCACAGACCCAGGAAGAATCTACAAGGCTTCTTCTGACCTGGCCTTAGCGGTCGCAGAACATCACCTCTGCCACATCCTACCAGAGCAACTCAGACTCGAAGGGAGGGCACTCAGACTCCAACACTCTCTGGGAGGACAATCAAAGCATCTGCTGCCATCTTTACCAAAGCTCTTGGTGTGGAGCTGCAGTGGACAATAGCATGGGCTTCCCGTGGGCTATCACAAGAACCATCCACAAGGTTGGTAAACAACAGAAATTTCTTTTCTTTTCTTTTTTTCTTTTTCTTTCTTTCTTTTTTTTTTTGAGATGGCGTTTCGCTTCTATTGCCCAGGTTGGAGTGCAATGGTGCTATCTTGGCTCATTGCAACCTATGCCTCCTGGGTTCAAGCGATTCTCCTCTATCAGCCTCCCAAATAGCTGGGATTACAGTCATGTGCCACCATGCCTGACGAATTTTGTATTTTTAGTAGAGACGAGGTTTCTCCATCTTGGTCAGGCTGGTCTTGAACTCCCGGCCTCAGATGATCCACCCACCTTGGCCACCCAAAGTGCTGGGATTACAGGCATGATCCACCGCACCCCGCCCAGAAATTGATTTTCTAAATAAATTAGAATCAGTATTACCAGGTGGAAATGAAGAAGGGAACAAGGCTTTGCTCCCTCTTCTAGCTACTGGTGGCTGTTGGCAATCTCTGGCTTGTGGCCATCTCTTCAAATTTCTCTCTGTTCCATCTTCACATTTCCTGTGAGTGTGCAGTAAAATCTCTCTCTGCCTCCTTCTTAATAAGGATGCATGTGATGTCATGTAGAGCCCATCTTGATAATCCAGAATAATCAATCTCCTTATTTCAAGAGCATATTCAAATACCTTTTTCCAAAATAAAGAAATATGAATAGTTTCCAGGGTTTTAGATCTATTTTTCTTTGATGGATGGGCATTATTTAAACTACCACAATGATGAAAAATGTATATATAAGATCCTGAATCGGACCCCAAGCCCTGCTAAAGAAACCCAGCTTCCTGCATCATTTTGAATCAGAAAGGCATCAGGACCAAAGCTCAGAGTTGTGAGGGGAGTAAGACGCTTTGTATGATACCTAGGACATAAAAGCCATCAGCCTAGGAAAGTGTCACTGACACATGGGAAACTTACCATTTCTTTGCAATTTTACCCAGTTTTTCTGCCTCTAATTTTCTTTTTAAATAAGTATCTGCTTTATTGATATATAATTCATATATATATATATATATATATATATACACATATATATATCTGTTTTTTTAACTTGGCCAAAAACCTTCAATAACATGAGCTTTAATTTGTCAGGGTTTCAATGAGCAGTGTGAAGACTTTAAAATGCATCTCAGATTTCAAAAGATCAGAAATGGGGCCAATATAGAGAACTGCCGTAATGTTACTAAGATAACACAGGGACTCAAGAGATGTAAATTTCTTCCCTCTCCCCCCAAACACCCATAACTTTAGGTTTCTCTTTAAGGTCAGGTAAGAACTGACCTTTTTTTTTTTTTTTTTT
>NW_012113697.1:2860985-2870621 GCF_000951035.1 Colobus angolensis palliatus
GGATGGTCTCGATCTCCTGACCTCGTGATCCACCCGTCTCGGCCTCCCAAAGTGCTGGGATTACAGGCTTGAGCCACCGCGCCTGGCCTTGATCTTCTATAATTCACTACAATTCCTTAAAACGTACGCACAGATGCTCTACCCCAGACAACTCAGGGAGAGCCACCCTAAACCGGTAAGAGCTTCATTGAATTTAACTTTGTTTTTTTGCAGACAAGAGTTTTGCTCTTGTTGCCCAGGCTGTCATGCAATGACACGATCTTGGCTCACTGCAACCTCCACCTCCCAGGTTCAAGCGATTTTCCTGCCTAAGCCTTCCGAGTAGCTGGGATTACAGGCATGTGCCATCATACCGGGCTAATTTTGTATTTTTAGTAGAGACGGGATTTCTGCATGTTGTTCAGGCTGGTCTCGAACTCCTGACCTCAGGTGATCCACCCGCCTCGGCCTCCCAAAATGCTGGGATTACAGGCGTGAGCCACCACGCCTGGCCTGAATTTAACATTTAATACACATTTTGAAATATATATTTTATTTTACGTACAATAATAAATTATGTAATAAATTTCCTATACTCTTAAAGTAGATGGTAGCAGTTTCAACTTTAAATAAGAATAGTATACAGAATGGACGTATCATTTACAAAATTCTTAAGCAGAAGAGCTTTATCAGATATAAGGCATCTGCTTAAGATATTGCTCAAGTTTCTGCCTCTGCCTGCAGACAGTGGGCCAGTGAACTCTGAGTACCGCAATGCACCTGCAGTGGTAACTCTCTCTTAGAGGCCATTTGGAGTGCAGCCAGGAGGCAGTGGAATCAGAACAGATCTGGCAGAGAGGATGGAGGAGGAATGGAGGGGCACACTTTGGATGTAGAAAAACCAGGAATGCTGTATCACCCAGCCAGGACCAGAATTTACCCTCAAGAGCATCCCTTCAGCTTACAGAGATTTCACAAAGGAACTGAGTTAATAAGATTTAAAAACAAATTTCAATGCACTCTCTAGTTTTCTCTGTCTCTGACTCTCAGATTCTAAGTATGTTCCTTTTTAGAGATTAAAGAAATTTTTTCTGAGGCCAGGCACAGTAGCTCACACTTGAAATCCCAGTACTTTGGGAGGCCAAGGCAAGAGGAATGCTTGAGGTCAGGAGTTCGAGACTAGGCTGGCCAACATGGCAAAACCCCATCTCTACTAAAAATACAAAAAACAGCCAGGCATGGTGGCTCCCGCCTGTAATCCCAGCTATTTGGGAGGCTGAGGCATGAGAATTATTACTTGAAACTAGGAGGCGGGGTTGTAGTGAGCCAAGATTGCACCACTGCACTCCAGCCTGGGGGACAGAGCGAGACTCTCTTTTTTTTCTTTGTTCTTTTTTTTTTTTTTTTGAGACAGAGTCTCGCTCTGTCGCCCAGGCTGGAGTGCAATGGTGTGATCTTGGCTCACAACAACGTCCGCCTCCCAGGTTCACATGATTCCCCTGCCTCTGCCTCCTGAGTGGCTGGGATTACAAATGCACACCACCATGCCCGACTAATTTTTGTATTTTTAGTACAGACAGTTTCACCATGTTGGTCAGGCTGGTCTCAAACACCTGACTCTGTGATCCGCCTGCCTCGGCCTCCCAGTGCTGGGATTACAGGCATGAGCCACTGCGCCCAGCCGAGACTCTGTCTTAAAACAAAACAAAAAAGAAAGAAATTTTTTCCTACTCATTTGAATTTCTAAGAATTTCCATTTTTTTCTTTCTCCACCACGTGGAGAACAATAAACACCAGTATAGAACACACAAACAACTCCCACCTGCCGCATACAAATGGTCTCTGATAGGTGAAGTAACAAAGAAGAAATATTGGCCATCGTGAAGGCTTTACCATCATCCCAGGAAACAAGCCTAGGTGTCGTCTGCCAACTTTAGTTCTCCAATACCAACTCCCATTCAGGAAGAAGCGGGGTGAAAAGTAAGATTCACACACCTCTAACAGTTCTCGGATTTTCTGCCTTCCCTCCTATGCCCTTTAGGCCATGGACCTTTCAAGCACATCCTTCTGGCTGCCCAGTGGTCTGTCAGGAAAGGGGAAGGTTCTAGCTAGCTTACTTCCTATTATCTGCATTTCCGATACTCCCATTCAATGCTTTATGTTCTCATCTATCCTAAAGGAGCAGTTGCTAAATTTTATTTTACAGTAGTAATTTTTAATTTCTAACCAAAGTTTACTGAACTGACTTGCCTGACCAACACAATATCCTCCTGTAAGAGGTATTCGTGGATGCCTGCAGCTTGCTGAACACGCTCATTAGTCCACGTCCTCTGGTTGCCATGGCTGAGCTGGTGCTTACCGTGAGTCAGCTGTGCTTGTTATGAAACCTGTTTATGCCCATCTTACTTGCTTTGGGAATCATTATGTAGTTCAATATTATATAAACTAATTTAACATGAGTGTGGACAGGGTTGTTCCTATGCAAACTAAATTGAATGTACTTACAAGCCTCTTCATAACCGCATTGAAGAAGTTATGGATGTTAATAAGAAAAGATAGGAAAACGTCTTAAAAACCTAGAAGGATTTTACACTCAGCCTGTTTCAAGGTTTAGGCTGAAACTGGGAATGTTAAACTACATTAAATGTATTGTTTATGCCAGGATGCTTCTGAAGAATGCAAATGAGCCGATTTATAATCAAAGTAAAGCCACTACAAATTCTGGAATTGATCTACATGTATACATTTTGATTCCAAATAAAGTGTGTATGTATTTTTTTTAATTCCCCTCAGTGACTATTTTTTCTTTCTTTTGATGAGAACTAATTAATACTGATCACAACTGTGTCAGCTAAGAAGGCTACCCTGACCTCTGGTCTAAAGGGAGGCAAGTCAAAGAAACTCATCCCAGACAGAGCAGATACAGTTTAATTGCTACGAGTCACCTAAACTGCTGAGAGTCCAGTGCAGCCTTCCCGTAATTCTGTTTTTCTTATGTGTCACCCATGCACCCCACCACCTCCCCCAGTCCCCAGTGCTGAGAAAGAGACACCAGTTCATACCCATCCTTTTTGTAAAACTCCAGCATCATATTATCTGTGGCGACGCTGAGGGGCCGGCGGGCCTGCTCGGGCTGGCGCCGGTCAGCAGGGTCCATGTCTGGGGAGGGCATTGAGCTGTAGTTGGCATTATGGTTCACGTGTACTGGACTCCCATAATTGCCAGTAATGTTGAACTCTATCTCTGCGGGGAAGAAAGAATTGGTACACGTGAACTCTTGGTCTGCCACACCCTTCCTGGGCAGGGAAGGAATGAGTCCAGACACCCACCCCCTCATATGTCATCCCTAGAAAATTTCATCCCGGCCGGGCGCGGTGGCTCAAGCCTGTAATCCCAGCACTTTGGGAGGCCGAGACGGGCGGATCACGAGGTCAGGAGATCGAGACCATCCTGGCTAACACGGTGAAACCCCGTTTCTACTAAAAAATACAAAAAACTAGCCGGGCGAGGTCGTGGGCGCCTGTAGTCCCAGCTACTCGGGAGGCTGAGGCAGGAGAATGGCGTGAACCCGGGAGGCGGAGCTTGCAGTGAGCCGAGATCCGGCCACTGCACTCCAGCCTGGGCGACAGAGCGAGACTCTGTCTCCAAAAAAAAAAAAAAAAAATTTCATCCCATGGTTCCACATATTAATTCACCTTATTAATATAATGCATCACATTAACAGGCCAAAAAGGGGAACACGTGATCACCTATATAGGCATTTAATAAAGCAATGTCAATTTGTGATAAAAAAAAAAAACTTTGTAAAAACAGAAACAGATGGATACTTTCTGAAATACATGAAATCATCTTTCTAAAACCTCGTGCTTAGGACTGAAAGCCGACAGCTGTCCTAATCAAATCAGGAGAAATGGCAATGCCCACTATCACTACCATTACTTAACACCATTTGAGAAACGCTAGCTAATGGAATTAGTCAAGAAAATAAAATAAGAGGCAATATTAATATTTATAGATGATATTGCCTTTCTGGAAAACCATACAGAATAAATTCAAGATATTAGAAATAGAGATTTCATTAAAGTTGTTTTTAGGCTGTCAAAGAGATACACAGAAGTATTCATCCCATCCTTTCCTAGTCACTGAGAATAAATTAGCTCTGCACAATTCTGCCTGTCTGCAGTGGTAATGAATTAGCTCAGCCACAGAACCTATAGGATTACTGCCTTGACTCCTATCTCCTTTATTTCTTTATCTTGATTTCCCACACCCACCCAACTCTGTTATCAAAGCAACTTTTAGGGAGTCGGCAGTTCAGACCTTAAAACACATGAAGCAAAAGCAAGACAATCAAACTTCTTCAATGTTAGAACAGCATTAATTGATTACCTCTAATGGGCAGAGCATAGAATTACTAACATATCATCCCCATGTGCCTTAACAGCTGTTGCGACACAGCAAAAAGCATTCTCTTAATGTCTACCAAACATAAGGTACAGAACGAATTATTATTTTTTTAAGCAGATGCCGAATTTAGTGTAACAACTGCTATCTCTTCAAAGCTGTCACCACTAAGAGTCATCTACTTATGGAGTGAGGCTTCTGTGGCTCAGAACATCTCTGAAACCCCCTCTTAGGAAGGTGCCTTCAGAGCCTAACTTTGAAGCAGGAATAAAAGAAAGAATCTTATTGCCTTTGAGATTGAACCCCACCTTCACATGCTGAGGGACAACTCAAAGGGCACAACCTAGGGTAGCAAAACGGGGGTCTGTAAGGCACCCAGGTGATCTGTAAGTCCTGAACAAAAGTCCCCATCCATCTCAGGACCCCGTCTCCCTCTGCATCTACAAAGTGAAGGATTTGGAGCACAGGATCTCTCTTTCCTCCCTGCACCAGCATTCTAAGATTTGTAGATTTGAAGAAACCGTGGTATGGATATTAGACCAGTAAAATCCTTGGACCTGGTTAGTACAGGCAGTGGACATCTTCAGGCCAGAGTGTCCCTTGAAATAGAGATTACAGGCCGGGTGCAGTGGTTCACTCCTGTAATCCCAGCACTTTGGGAGGCCGAGGCAGGCGGATCACCTGAGGTCAGGAGTTCAAGACCAGCCTGAGTGACATAGAGAAACCCTGTCTCTATTAAAAATACAAAAATAATTAGTCAGGCATTGTGGCGGGCTCCTGTAGTCCCAGCTACTCAGGAGGCTGAGGCAGGAGAACAGTGTGAACCCGGGAGCTGGAGCTTGCAGTGAGCCAAGATCGCGCCACTGCACTCCAGCCTGGGTGACAGAATAAGGCTCTGTCTCAAAACAACAACAACAACAACAAAACAAAACAAAACAAAATTAGTCGGGCATGGTGGCGCATGCCTGTAATCCCAGCTACGGAGAAGGGGTGAGGCAGGAGAACTGCTTGAACCTGGGAGGTAGGGGTTGCAATGAGCCAAGATCGCACCATTGCACTCCAGCCTGGGGGACAAGAGCAGAACTCTGTCTCAAAAAAAATAGAGATCACAGAATAGGAAGCTGCCATGACTCTACCCTGATATGTGTGTGCCTTTGTGTGTGTCTGCGTGTGCGTGTGTGTGTTTATAGGGGAATCACAAAAAAAAAAAAAAAAAGTCTGTGGACAGTGGTACTTGGCTTCAAAGGCTCAGAACCTGCAGTGATATTCCTGTTGCCTGCCTCTTGCCCCTACACCTAGGTGCTGTGACCTACCCCCAGGGAAGAACCAGTCTGCATGCTGGATGATAGGTTCGATGATCCCAACAATTTGCAGCGACACTGTGGTCATCATTTCCGTAATGTTCCTGTAAACAGAGAGCAGAGGCAGAGAGGGTGGAGTGAGCAGCTGAGGCAGGATTTGAGGCCCAAGGTCCTCTGGCTGCAGAGCCCAGGAAGGGGCCCTGGACTGGAACCCTGCAGGCGGAGGTTTGAGAGCGGACTTTCTCTTGGGAGGGACACTTCACCTTTCTGAACTTCTCTTTTTCCATCTGCAGAATGGAGATAACCCCAGGGCACATGAACGAGACCTACACAGCCACTTTCAACGTGAGGTGTGATTCTCCTCCCTGCCATCCCTGTGCTTCTCATCCTCTTTCCAACTCTGCTGTCTCTGGAGACAGCTCTCTATCCCTCCGAATCCCGACGCTGGGATGTGTCTCTTATGACAGAGTGTAAGAGCTTGCGTGGCCTGTGTCACCATGTCCTACGCCCTCCTTCCCCCTCATCCCAATGCTGACTTAATTAGCTCAGAGAAGACCTTGACTCCAGACTTGGAGCTCTTGGGACCATCAACAAAAAGAAAGATCTGCAGAATTCTGTGCCTCTTCCTCAGCCTAAAAGACGAGGAGGCCAACACAGAAACAGGGTTTGGAAAATACACGAGGCTGGTGCTCAGCTGGGGCCCCAGCTGTCCTGCCCACCCTACCCAGGCCCTGCAGTCCCACCCGATCACCCACATCGCTTCTCCGCCCTGTACTCACCCTTCTGCTTGTGGCCATAGGAGGTTAGGTCCTAAAACAATTGCCATGTTACTGGGAGTCATCTTGTTTACATCTTGATATTCTGACAGCTTGGATAAAAATTTGATCAAGTATCTAAAAGAAAATTAGAAGGGCCGGGTTTAACCAAGGCTCAACACCAGCCATGTGCTCCTGGGGACTGGATAGAAGCTTCTCTCATGTCACATATCTCACTGACTAGGAGACTCATGCACCTGCAATGTAATGAACATGGCTTATCTGTCAGGAAATGGAAATTCTGCATCCTCTTTCCAAAAACAGACAGGCTCAGATCTCACTGGGTTAGGTGTCAACATGTGCTTCAACTAACACTGGCCGGAAAGTCTCCATCTTTCCTTCTGACTCAGTATATAATGACCTGAAGTGCCTCGCTTTTTACAAACCCCATTACTTCTTGCCATCTTCCCTGTGTGCAGGAGTGATCAACAGTACGTCTAAGTACCTTTGGCAGGAACATCTCTGTGCTAGGGGTGGTGTTTCCTGGAGTTACCCTCAGTTGGGTGCTCTGGAAAGATCTAATAAAGAAAAAGTCCAACACAGACTTAGCATATATCCAGCAGTTCTCTCCTAGGGATAATACCCAAAAGAAAGCTGTCTACACACAAATTTGTACATGAATGTTCACAGAATCATAATTATTAGTAATAGCCAAAAGGTGGAAATGATCCAAATGTCCATAAAGGGATGATTCGATACATTAAATGTGGTATGTCCATACAATGAAATATTATTCAACCATAAAAAGGAATGAAGTATTGGCACATCCTGCAACATGGATACACCTGAAAACAGTATGCTAAGTGAAAGAAGCCAGGCACAAAAGGCCACATATTATAGTATTTCATTTATATGAAATGCCTAGAATATGCAAATTTATGGAGCCAGAAAGTACTTTAGTGGTTGCTTAGGGGCATGGTTGGGGAAAATAAGGAGTGACTGCTAACGGGAAGGGGCTTTCTTTTTCGGGATAAGGGAAATGTTTTACAATGAGACACTAGTTAGCAAAACTGTATGAACACACTAAAAACCACTACATTGCACATGTTAAAAAGGTTCGATAGTATGAAAATGATAGCTTAATAAAGTTATTTTATCAAAACAGCCAACAAAGAAGTTATATAGAAATAAAACAAATACAATGAAGAAGCTATGTGCAAATTCAAAAAAAACAGCTTTGGCAAACCACACTCAAAATCTGCCAGGTCCCGACAAGAGGCCCCAGGTCCCCCAGAGGACATGCTTTCTCTGGCCTCTCAGTTACATCAGGCTGTGGTCCTAACCCCATTTTGCTTGGATCATAGTGAAGCGACTCATTCGGGATTTTCTGCTCACCTTCATCAGTAGAACATCCAGCAGACTCATGTCCTACCATGTAATCACTTAGCTGTCACTGTGAAAACTCCACCCATGGCCACTCTCAGCCATCCCTCACCCTCCAAGAGGCCACACAGGTCTGGACCAAGATGTGGGACTTAAGCTGAGAGCTCAGGCCAACGCATGGGCTGACCAGTGGCCTAGGGTTATGGTCAACAACGTGCCAAGAGTTGAACCATCTGATTCCTGCTTTTGGGACTTGATTTGTAATATACATACAATTCACTACTTTAGCCATTTTTAGATGTACAGTTCGGTAGCATTAAGTATATTCACAGTGTTATGAAACTATCACCACCATCTATCTCCTGAATGTTTTCATCTTCCCTAGCTAAACTCTGACCCCATTAAACAATAATCTTGGCCAGGCGCGGTGGCTCATGCCTATGATCTCAGGACTTTAGGAGGCTGAGGCGGACAGATCTCCTGAGGCCCAGAGTTTGAGAACAGCCTGGCCAACATGGTGAAACCCTGTCTCTACTAAAAAAAAAAAAAAAAAAAAAATTAGTCAGGCATGGTGGTGCACATCCATAGTCCCAGCTACTCAGGAGGCTAAGGCAGGAGAATCACTCGAACCCCGGGTGGTGGGGGTTGCTGTGAGCCGAGATTCCACCACTGGACTCCAGCCTGGGAGACAGAGTGAGACTCTGACTCAAGAAAAACAAAACAAAACAAAAACCAATAATCTCCTGTCCCTTAGACCCTGGCAACCATCCCCTAGCCCTGGCAACCACCATCCCATTTTGTTTCTCTCTGAGTTTGACCACTCCAGGTACTTCATACAAGTGGAATCATATATTGCATTTGTCCTTTTGTGTTTGGCTTTCTTCATGTAGCATAATGCCCTCAAGGTTCATCTATGTGATGACAAGAATCAGAATGGCATCCACTACATGAATATACCACATTTCGTTGATCCACTTATCTGTAGATGGACATTTGGTTTTCCACCTTTTACCTACTACAAATACTGCTGCTACGAATATGAGTGTGCAAATATTAAGTCCCTGCTTTCGATTCTTTTGGGTACATACCCAGAAGTGGAATTGCTGGATCCTACAGTAATTCTGTGTTTAATTGTTTGAGGAACTGCCATCCTATCGTTCTGGGGGTTTTTAACAGGAAAACAGAAATAACCAGGCAGATGGCAGTAGGTGCTGATGCTGAAAATCTGCCTCCTAAGAAGCTGGGAGGAAAGGCGGCAGGGCCGGGATGGGCGCTGGCAAGACAAAGCGGTAAAGAAGCAGAGTGTGAAGCAGCAGGAGGCAAGGCATGGAGAAGGATCTGCAGAGTGCCGGAAGTGGAAGCTCGAGTGGTAGCAAGAAAAGCGAGAGGCAGACGTGGAACACAGCTGGGGTTCGGGAATGGTGGAACAGTGAAGAATACGCTCCCTCACCCCTCCTTCCTGTGGACTTGCTCAAGCACACTTCTGCCTCCCCCAGCTCCCACATAGGTCAGCTTCTCCCAGGTGTCCACCAACACCTACCTGTCTTTACCATAAATCCCCAATATCTTAAGATAGCTTGCATTCACCTTTGCTCCTTTAACTGAATTAGCCAATGGTTCACTTCTTTGAGTCCATTTCCTTATCTAAAAAATGGCGCCGGGCGCGGTGGCTCAAGCCTGTAATCCCAGCACTTTGGGAGGCTGAGACGGCTGGGTCACGAGGTCAGGAGATCGAGACCATCCCGGCTAACACGGTGAAACCCCGTCTCTACTAAAAAATACAAAAAACTAGCCGGGCGAGGTGGCGGGCGCCT
>NW_012113697.1:2871042-2874772 GCF_000951035.1 Colobus angolensis palliatus
ACCACGTATGTTAATAATACCTTGGACATCACAAAATGCTATGTGTGGTAGTTACCATGACTTTTAGCTGGGGAGTTGTGTATCTGAGGCTTACATAAGCCCAAGCCATGTGTCTACACTTGGTAAGTATCCACTTACCGGATGTTGTTGTGATTGGCCTTAGGCAACTTTTCACAAGCATTCCATAGAGCCTGAAGCTTCTTGTCTTGCTCCTGGATACTGAGAAATTGATAGGAAAAGTCATTGGTTGAGCACGAATCAATAAAGTCTCATTGGAAATCATGTTAACCAATCATTATACTATTTGATACCAACCGTTGTAACTGACCATATCAACAAGCTAGCATTAAAAAATTTGGTGATTATTTACCCCTCTAGGTTCTCCTTCTGTCTTGTCCTGTGCTATTTGAACAATGCTTCCTCTGCACACATCAGAGGCCCCAAGTGAATATGTGCCAGAGCCACAGACCTGCTCTGGTGTGACAGGCCTATGGCGTTGCAGGAGGACACAGATGCCGGACAGGGAGCTCGGCCCGTGGGCTATTCTGAACCTGTATTCTTCATGACTCCAGCATGGAAACAGATCACGTAAGTGGCTTGCAATGATGTGTCCTTTTTGAGTTTCAGGCTGTCTTGCACTGTCCTGGTAATCCCTAACTTCAGCCCTTGCTTCCCTGGCTCCTCCTGGGACTCCTGGATGTCCCATCCTATGGCAGATCTGTCTGTGTCCTGCTGAGCTGGCCTGAAGTGCCAGCTTGTTAAGGTGAGTGTTGGCCTCTGATGAAACTTAGCTTCATTACAGGTTCACAGTTATCAACCCAATAGCCCTGGGAGCTGTGAATCACAGAACCCAGACCAATTCAATCAAAATCTCTGAAGAAAAGGTTCCGGCATTAGTATCTTTAAAAAGCTTCCCAGGACACAATGATGCACGCAGAGGGTTGGAAATCACGGTTCTAGGCAAAATTACTCGGTTGAGAGGATGTGCTCTTAGGTACTACATGCATGTCATCCAGCGGCAGACACAGGTTCTTGTTTTTCCCTGGTTCAAAGACACTGACCTCTTTGAGTCATCTGGATCATTCCTATTTCTTAATGGAGACCCACATTTGCAAGTGAAGTGGGAACAGAAGTATCTCTGGACAGGTCCTGAGGCACTGAGCTATCCTGCCTTTATCTAACTGTATATCATCAAGATCACTAATATATCCAATAAATAATAAGAGTGACGGTTTCCATCAAAGGATATGTTCTCATTTGGCTTCATCCCTAGGACCATATTCTTGTCCTAGAGAGGCAAAAAGTGCTGTGGTTAAGTGTCAAGGCCCTGAAACCGACTCCTTGGATTCAAGTTCCCATTCTACCACTTATTAGCCAGCAGGTAACCTGTAGTTACATACCTCTTCGATACCTCAAATTCCTCAAATGTAAAACAGGAGAAACAGCACACCCCACTTCACAGAGTTCTTGTCAAAATTACATGAGTTAAAAACATATAATGAGCTTAAAACAATGTCAAGTCTCTAATAAGCACTCAATAAATGGTAACACTTGTGATTATTAATATGATGAAACGCAGCACTGCCTTTTCATAATGAGATAAAAGAGAACCATATATTCAGCCAGCCTTTTAAAGTGCATAATCTCCATTCTACTTTGGAAATAAAATAGCATTAGGCAACTTGATTGGAGTTGGCTTTTTCTGGCCCTACACATTTAAGCCTGGCTTCCCTTCCAGGTCAGGTGGATCTCTTCCAGGCCCAGTTCTTCAAAAAGTAGGAGCAGCAGCATCAGACACATATTCCACTGTTGTTTCTGACGGGGGATGATAAACAATACCTGTTTCTCACGGTGTTGTTGAGAAACACACCAACAACTAAATCCCATGACTAGAAATCTCTAGAAATCATTTCCTTTCACAGGCCCCTACCTTAGGCGGCTATTTGCTCTAGTCCTGCTCTCAGAAAACATTCTTCTCCCTCCTTCATCTCCCACCTGGACTATCTCTACCCTCATCTCCACCATGTTTGCGCTGGTAGCAATTCTCCCACCCTGGTGTTGTGTGTTTGCTCACTACACCGGTCCATTCGCTCAGTAAAAGTACATTCCTCCAAACAATACTATCTACCTAAGACAGCTCTCACCTACGCCCAAAAGAACATACAATGCTATCCTGATGCATGCATAACTGAGGAAATAAGCCAGGACTCAAGAACCATGCGTAGGAGCCAGAGCACGTGTCAGGGCTAGCGGGCTTTACCTGTTCCATGCAGCTGTACTCTTCCCAACACATTGCTACAGCCCTGGCGCCTGGCTCTGGGCTGCGGCCTCTCCCTTGGGCGCATCTTCAGGAGGGGAGAGAGAGGCCGCTGCCCACGTGTCATGACACGTGACCTCCCTTTAAGTTCATTATTACTTATTGTTAAAATATATTCAGTTATTATAGATGAGGGTAAAGACCCTGTGCCCACTCACTTGTCCTACTTTTCTGGCCAGAAGGAATCACTGCTGTCAGCCTATGTGAGCCCTTCCAGAACTTTCTTTCATACACTGACACACAAATATAGATCCTTTCAAAATTCTATTGTTTTAAGTGTGCTGGGTGTTTATTTTCCTTTTTATAACAATAGAATGTCACAGGAGTCCTTATTAACTTGCTTTCATATCTATTTATGTTAGCATGAATAACTCTACCTATTTTTAATTGCTCCAGAGTGTGCCATGGTACAGACACTCCACAGTTCACTTAGCCACTTCCCAAGCCCCTTCTCCAATAAATCTTTAGTGACTTCTAGGCTTCTGCTATCTCAGATAATGCTACCATCAATGTCTCTGACCTGCCTCCTTGGGCAAATGCGTAAGCACTCCTTCGTGGCGAGATCAAGAAACGGGGTTGCAAGATCATAGGTTACATGCTTCTATGATTTCAGCACATACTTCCAAATAAACTGGAACTCACAGGACATTCTAAAACAAGGGGTACTCACTTGGAAGCCTGGATCCACTCGTCATAGAGTTCAAAGGTCATAAGAGGTTCTGGCAACTCTCGGAGGTAAGATTTCAAAGCTCCTAGGCATGAATAAAATATTGGTCTGAACTGTTACGACATGGCAGAGACAAGACCCACCAGCCAGCACTGCCCACGTGGGTTCCATCTGGGGACGGGCCCCCTGACCACCATGTCAACAGCAAATGTTAGCTTCCTATGGAAATGCATACGAGGCTCTGACAGGGTACCCGGCCCCCCTTACTTCCCGCAATTACCTCATCTTCCCTTGGCATGCGGGGAGGCCTTCCTTCAAGGGGCCATAGTACCCAGCCCTGAAACTGGGCACTGAGTGGTCACATCTGAAGTGCGCTGGGCAGCCACTAGCTCGAGTGTCCTGGACTTGTAGCCACACAGCCTCCCCACCCACCCCTTCCCTCCGAGCCTCCATGGCACACAGGAGCGCCCAAGAGGTGCCCACCTGCAATTGCGTGAGGGTCTGCCGAGTACTCCTGCACATCCACCACGCAGCAGTCCAGGGCCGCTTTCAGCTTCTTCAGCTTGGAGGCAGAGGGGGCTACTCGGAAGAGTCCCTACCAACAGGACAGAGGCTCAGCACACAGCAACTCCAAGGTACAACAGCAAAGCACGCAGACCCCACGACCGCCCGCTTCTTTTCTCCAAAACCTCTCAGATGCATTCGCCCAACACCATTTCCCACTCCCCTAGTTGCCTGCTTTCTCA
>NW_012113697.1:2876152-2877477 GCF_000951035.1 Colobus angolensis palliatus
GAAAAAAAAAGATCTATCAGTTTCTGTTCCACCTTAGTTCCTTGCACTCAGTGATGCAACCCACAGGCTGATAAACAAGCAGGCAGAATAGTCCTTGCTCCTTTAATCTTTTATGGCCATACAGACTTCCAATTTCCTTTAGAAAAAGTGTTCCCACTCTGGAATATTAAGCTTATGCCTTGCTAGGATTACTAACTCCCTTCTCAGTATAGGGTACATCAGATAAACAGATGTGCAAAGCTCTTCGGGCATATATGTGAGGAAGCTACATGAACGTTTGGACGAGTGTATCAGTAAGGCTGCTACGACAAAGACAGTAAGCTGCAAAATACATGAAAGGAGTCACTCAGATCTTCATAAAACCATGCCCTTGCCATGCAAGAAGAGCCAACAGGATTTGGTGATGGACAATGCCAAAGAGAAGGAAACAGCTGTCACAGACCAGCCTTTAGATTTTTGATTGTGTAACTGAGAGAAGCATAAAAACTAGGAGGAGGAGGGGATTGTTAGATTAGCTAAGGAGTCCTGCTTCAGGGGCGTTAGAGGAAAGTGTGCATGGAAATGTTGAAGGATGGCAGTGAGCACGAGTGAAGCCCTTTCACAGGGGGAATCCTCACTGAGGTCGAGGAGCAGCTCTAGCGGGGCAGGGAGGGGACCACAGTGCTGAACAGAGGACCCTGAAGCCCCTGTGGTCAGAGGCCAGAGGGAACCAGGGGGCCGAGAGAGCTAGAAGTTCTGTGGATGGTTACATTAGTAACACCAGGCAGTGGTGTGGCCCAAGAGGCTGGCAGAAAGTCATCGGATTTGGCAACCTGGGGGTCCCTGGGGATTCCGGAAGACAGTTTTAGCCCAGGGACAGGGGCGAAGCAACACCAGAGGAAGATCTGTAAGTGGTGGCAAGGATGCAGGCGCTGCAAATGTTGAGAGCTATTTTAAGAAATTGGGTAGCATAAAAAACAAAACCAAAGAGATTGTGAAGAAATATGAGGCTGTGGCTGGGCTGAAAAGAGATATATTTTTTTAGGCTAGGGGAAACTTGAACCTATTTGTTACTAAAAGAGCTGACACGAAACAGGGAAAAATTCAAGTGAGAGAGCGAGGTCTGTTGAGAAATGGAACAGCCCAGAAAGGGCAGAGATGGGAGCTGGGAGACGTCAAAGGTACTGCTCTTCAAGAACCAGTTGGCCGGGCGCGGTGGCTCAAGCCTGTAATCCCAGCACTTTGGGAGGCCGAGACGGGCGGATCACGAGGTCAGGAAATCGAGACCATCCTGGCTAACACGGTGAAACCCCGTCTCTACTAAAAAATACAGAAAACTACCCGGG
>NW_012113697.1:2878505-2879761 GCF_000951035.1 Colobus angolensis palliatus
CCTGGCCAACATGGTGAAAGCCCATCGCTACTAAAATTACAGAAATTAGCTGGGAGAGGTGGCGCAAGCCTATAATCCCAGCTACTTGGGAGGCTGAGGTTGCAGTGAGCCAAGATCGCACCACTGCACTCCAGCCTGGGTGACAGAGCAAGACCCTGTCTCATAAGGTAAGGTAAGCTAAGCTAAGGTAAGCTAAAAAAAATTGATAACAAACATGCAAATGCCTGGCACATAAAATGTGCTAAAAACATACATTTATTCCCATTCCTTTTCGAATATCCAGCATCTAGAACAGGCTGGCCTACAGGAAGCATGCAACATACCCCCGCACGCTCACTGGCTTCCTTCTCATCCACAGCCCTTACTTTGTCTGAGTCTCCCTTAGAGACTTACAGACTGTTTTGCATGAATTAGGCTTAACTGAGGGATGTTATGCTCATCTCCCGCAGTAAGTTTATAGTCTCCTATCTCACTATCTCATACTTTGCTCAATAAAATATGTACAGCATGCCCTAAATAAATACTGATTGGCAAATCAGATCAAAGGAAGATGCAGGAAAGATATTAAAACAGTCTATGGAAGAAACCAAAGATGAGAAGTATCTCCCAGGAAATGATTTACACAGCAATAAAACAACGCTTATCAAGAACTTCTTGGGCCAGGTGCAGTGGCTCATGCCTGTAATCCCAGCACTTTGGGAGGCCGAGGTGGGCGGATCACTTGAGGTCAGGAGTTCAAGACCAGTCTGGCCAACATGGTGAAACCTCGTCTCTACTAAAAATACAAAAATTAGCCAGGCATGGTGGCACACGCCTGTAATCCCAGCTACTCTGAGGCTGAGGCAGGAGAATCGCTTGAACCCAGGAGGTGGAAGTTGCAGTGAGCTGAGATCACGCAACTGCACTCCAGCCTGGGTGACAGAGCAAGACTCAGTCTCAAAAAGAAAGAAACAATTTCTCATAGACCTTGTTTACACGTGACTCTTAAAAAGTACTTTCTATTATATCTATCAATCATGTTTTCAGGATCTCTATAAAAGAATTGTGATTAAAAAAAAGTTTAAGAGCCTTAACGTTTAAAATTACCTAAAACTAGGTAACTTATTAAGCAAGAGGAAGAGGCAGAAGAGGAGAAGGAAGACGAAGAGGAGGAGGAGGAGAAAGAAGGAGAAGAGTAGTAATAGCAGCAGCAGGGCCAGGCGCAGTGGCTCATGCCCGTAATCCCAGTACTTTGGGAGGCCGAGGTGGGTGGATCA
>NW_012113697.1:2879971-2892523 GCF_000951035.1 Colobus angolensis palliatus
AAAAAAAAAAAAAAAAAAAAATAGCAGCAGAATGCCCAAATTATCCAAACATGTTAAACCAGAGGAAAGAATGGCTATAATATGGCCATCTGTTCTTCACAGTCATCGCAATCCTCTCTTCTTGACAAATGAAGGCTCACGGTAAAAGGTAGGATCGATTTGTGCTCTGCAGAAGACGCGGCTGAGCCACTGTCTTAACCCATCAAGATTCATGGGAGCTGGAGTGGAGATGGTACAGGAGGGAGGATCCTGTAGGCTCTGTCTCATGGAAGAGGAGACCTGCCCGGGGTGGCGTGTGGCCATGCTCATCCCTACCTCCTCCTGCATCCCACACTCAAGCAGCATGGTCACACACGCCTCGATGGGGAAGGCGATCTCCCGGCCGCTGATGGTGAGGTGCTCCTCCAGCGGCTTCCCGAAGGAAGGCTTCTCCACCCAGGCCTCTGAGGGGAGGAGTGAGAAAGAGTCAGTCAGCTGTTCGCCAAGGTCACTCATGCTGGAATCTCGCTTTCCTTTGTCGTCCAGATTCTCCTGAGAT
Organism: Colobus angolensis palliatus; assembly: GCF_000951035.1. Taxonomy (NCBI): domain Eukaryota; kingdom Metazoa; phylum Chordata; class Mammalia; order Primates; family Cercopithecidae; genus Colobus; species Colobus angolensis. Next base: position 2,880,510 of record NW_012113697.1, read on the forward strand.
ATCCAAAGAGAAGGAGGCCCAACTGAGCCTCCATTCTGTGGTTTTAGGGATAACAGGAGGACTGGGGGCCAGGGGGCAGGGGATGGCCAGCCAACTGCGTCCAGGGCCACTGGGGTTAATGTTCTACGGGCACTCCTACACACCCCCGACTCAAGGCACCAGCTTGGAAGTAAGTCCTAAAGGCTCATCTATAGATGATCCTTTGGGCAGAGTGTAAGGGCCAACGACATACAAGGAATTCATCTCATCCGGGAAACAGGCTTTCCAGCCCTCCCTACTCCAGGGAAGGCCTGCACTTACCCTGTTGTGCTTTGATCTGAGGCAACACGGCCTGCAATAGTGTCAAGGACTTCCTGTGATATTCAGCTTGCACTTCTATTAGCTGAGAAGACACAAGGCAAGCATCACCCTTAGCGAGGGGCAAGGACACAGGCTGCCATGGCATGCAAAGCGTTTTGCAGAAAGGTGCTTCCGCATGGGAAAGGAAGTAGTCACCCGTTCCCTCCTCCAATCTACCTAAAATATTGAGCATGCTTCCTCTTTAGCCTCCGTAACAACAAAGTCACTACAAGTGGAAATTTGGGAAGCAGGAGAACCAGAAAGGAATAGGGGGAGCTCTACAGAGCTCGAACGTGGCTTACGAGAGCTTGCCTTCATCACCACCCTTCCTCCTGCGGCACCCCATCCTCAGTGCAAAAGGCAACCGTAGCAAATATAAATGGAAAACACATTTAGAAATACATTTGCTGAGCCAGGTGTGATGGCTCATGCCTGTAATCCCAGCTACTCAGGAGGCTGAGGCTGGAGGATCACTTGAGCCCAGGAATTCAAGACCAGCTTGGGCAACACAGCAAGACCCCATGTCTTAAAATACAAACAAACTTGTTTAAATAAATCTGAATAATAATTGATTTATGAGATATGTATGAGTTAAATATCATTAATTTGTACACATCTTTTGTTTCTGCAAAGTTAGTTTAACATATAACTGATTAGAAAACTTGTGGCTTGATGTGCAATCTTCTTCAAATACCCTGGAGGTGAGATTGCTTTGGTGAAAATGATGCAGTCCAAAGGACAAATTCCTTCAAAGTATTCTATTTTGACCATACTATTAGTTAAAAGTGGCCAACCTGTTGATAAGAGCAGATGAAACTCATGAACACTAATTACTTCATTTGATTACTGAATCCTCCTATCCTTTCCCCAAAATTGGGCATGTATAAGGAAAAGAGAGGAAATTAATCTGTTTGAGGGCTTGTTGTGGAGGGTGGACACTAATATCCTTAAGTAAAATTAAAGTAAAACTAATATGAATTTTTTTAAAAAATCAGAATATTGAAATAATGGTACCCAAATGACAATTAGGCTCTCTAGTAAAGCTTGGAATGTCAATGAGGTCATGACATTCCAAGTCTAAATTGTAACGTCTAATGTCAAACTAATGTAAAACTCTAATGTCTTAGAGTTTCTAAAATTAAATATTAGCTTCATGAATAAAACCAATAGAATACACCTGAAAACATTCTACTACTTTAAAATAAACTTTCCACCAGGCACAGTGGCTCATGCCTATAATCCCAGCACTTTGGGAGGCTGAGGCGGGTAGATCACGAGGTCAGGAGTTCCAGACCAGCCTGGCCAACATAGTGAAACCCATCTCTACTAAAAATACAAAAATTAGCCAGGCATGGTGGCATGCACCTGTAGTCCCAGCTACTCGGGAGGCTGAGGCAGGAGAATCATCTAAATCCCAGAGATGGAGGTTGTGGTGAGCTGAGATTACACCACTGCACTCCAGCCTGGGCAACAGAGCGAGACTCCATCTCAAAAAATAACAATAAAAAAATTAAATAAACTTTCCAAGTTGTAAGTAATGTATATCAACTCCTTTTCCAGTAGAAGCGGCTTCTCTGCATTCTGAACCACTAATGAAATGTTGAAAAATTGCTAACAGCCCACAGTTGTTCCACCATACTTATCAAAGCATTTTAAACTTTGCAGAATTTCTTGTTTTTCCTCTCTTTACCTTCCCTCCTTATCATTCTTTTCCTTCCCCAATTATATATCAAGAGCTTTTAGGTCTTAGCCTTTTATTCCCAACTTTAAAGGCACGTGAGCATAACTGATCATTTTTATTTGAACTTTTTTCTCTCTCAAAGTTTTCTAACTTGCTTTGCATTTACCCTGGTAAACAACCTGGGTCTTCATTATCTGCACCAGTTTATTCAAGTTTAGATGACTCAGATCCTGTTTCTTACTGTCTAAATCACTTTGATTGGTGAGAGGTAGGCGAAGAGGCCACATCAATCATCATTTACCTATCAGTCACTGTCTTTCATAAAAATCTAGATTAAAAAAGAAAATGTGCCGGGTGAAGGAATTGCCTTCCTATCTCAAGCCCCCTTGTTAGTACAGATCACAGTTTCTTCACGTCAGCCCTACTGACATTTTGGACTGGATAATTCATTGGTGTGGGTGCTGCCTTGTGCATGTAGGATATTTACAAGCATCTCTGGCCTCTGCCCTCTAAATGCCAGTAGCACCTCCCTCCACAACTGTGACAATCAAAAATGTCTCCAGATATTGCCAACTGCCCACCAGGGGAAGGAGCAAAATCAATCCTGGTTGAGAATCACTGGACTGAGTTGCAATAATCCGGAGGGATGGGACTGAGTTTTATTCTAAGGTTTTTGGAGAAATCCGTATCAGGAGCATGGCAGGATTTATTCACTAGTAAAATGGTCGAAGTTCCCACCTTTTTCTATGACGTGTTCAACTAAGGGACTCTTAATTCCATGCCCACATTCCCTTCTCCTACGAACAGCCTTTAAGCAATCTCACCTTTCTGGGCACTTACCGTTTGAAAGTAGTTTGCATAGTCAATTTCTTTGGCCACAAAACTGTACATGTCGGCTGAGAGCTGGTCCTGTGCAAGGTAAAATATGCAACCAAGGTAAAACATAAACCAATGGAGAGCAGCTAATGCATACGTCAACACATCATAGGGAAAGAATCTTAATCACTGCTTAATCTCAATTTTAATAATGCTTGATATGTTACAAGTTTCCCATGAGCGTTTCCATACTTGTCAACCACAGCTCTGAAGAATGTGTAAGCTTGAAAAGAACACCTAGGTCAGTCATTTCCCCAGAGATTTTGACATTTGGACCACAGCTATGGTGAAAGTCAAAGTTGGTGGAGAGGACTGATGTGCAAATTAGTTCCATCCATCTTTACAGTTTGTGCCCCCAATTCTGAAGCAAGCTCCAAGTACACATTGTGCTACTGCTCTTTTGATTATGCCATTTCTTCTCTTTGATGCTTCCACCGGTCTGCTTCCCTTCATTCTCAATACTGACTCAATACTGATTGGTTGATTGATCACAAGCATATGGGAAAGAGATGGAAATGCACCAGCTTGGAGGAAGCTTGGATAAGACAGGTGCACAGGGAAAGGATTGCTGACTCAAAACTTGGCAACATCTGGACTCATGCAATACTGCACACAAATCTAATGGTGTTATCAATCCTTCACTATATTCAGTTGTCCATGAGATTGGGTGACCCAATGCTGCACTGAAATCTAGAATGTTTTGTCCTCCAAGGAGAACAGTTTTCAGTTCTATGGAATCACTCATAGCATGGCATAATAGAAGTACATTTTGAGCGGAATGCAGACTCTATCATTAACCGTATTTTTGAGCACGTCACTTGTCCGAACTTGCTTGCTGAAGTGATACGATCTCCAAGGTTCCTCCCTGTGCAGCCGCTCTAGGATGGAGATCCTTAGAAGAGGCACTTAGTTGAGGAGAGAAGAGTCTGTGTGTTCAGGTTGGGGCAAACATGGCAACAGCACAAGAGCGCTGACCTAGATGCTGAACCAATGAAAGCAGGTAACTATATGCTTCAGGAAGAGCCTGTTTCACGAAACCCCAAGCAATCTGCACCAACCCCATAACCCTCAGTCTCTCTAGCTGCTAATTAAGCCTATTCTCATTAAGAACACTGGGATGTGCAGGAGCAATCTGTTTCCTTTTTAGTATCTGTGACAGGCAAGCAATTGCTGAGAACATCATTCAAGAGTTCTTGCACACAAAGCAACAGAAGAGTCACAGAGTTAAAAGAGAAAATGTGTTCTCTAGAGAGCTTGAAGTACAGATTAGACAATGCTATGCTTGGTCCAGTTTCACAGAATAAAGAAAGAGTAAAGGAAATTAACATTCTAGATGCCAGGCACAATGTTACAAGGAATTCTCTTCTAACTCTCTTAGGTTAAGTATTGAATTTCCAATTTCAGATCTGTAGGTAGCAAGAGATCAAGGATCTTATCTGTTTGTCACCCACTGTCTCAAAGTGTTTAGCATAGTAGGGGCGACACAACTATTTGCTGAATGAACAGATCAGAAAAAAATTAAGGCTCAAGGATAGTAAATTTCCCAAAGAATAATAAAATGGGCTCAAAGATCACCTCGGCTCCATTTCACCAGAGGTCCCTTAAATAAATGCTTTGTAGGCTGCCAAGTTGGGAATCAACCTTGTCTGTCTTCCCTGCAGCAGCTTTGCTCAGGAGATGTCCATCACCAGCCAGCCAGCTGGAGGACGATACTTCAAGTCAGAGAAAAACAGAGTTAAGTGATACAAATGGCTCAGTAGACAGAGGAAAGGACGGGAGGGCCTGAAGGACTAAATGTTGCATAAAATACACCTTCAACAATTTGGTATCTGTCCTTCTCTAACTGATGACCCTACAAAAATCTACATGTAGCCTCAGGAAGAAGAAAGGATTTTTAAAGGCATGATTGGACTACTGTGCTATTAAGCCAACAATATAGATTCTAAAAAAAAACCACACTTCAAGTAAGAAGTAAGGAAACTATAAATCAAATTCTCATTTGTCTAAATCACTAGCAAATTTTCTTTATAAAGGTAAAAAACCCTTTCATCATCAATCACCAGAATTTAATGCATTTTGAAAAATCACATTTTCCAATTTTACAACTAATCCACACTCAGAAAAATAAAAAAGTAACCAAATTAACCTGTAATCCCACCAGGCAGCTTTTTTTTTTTTTAATTTATAGCTAACCAAATGTCCCAGAACTGTTCATGAAATGAGTAGACTGCTCTATGGTATGAAAATGTCTTATTTATCAGATGAAACCACATTGTATTTGGATTTTCTTCATGCTGCAATGTCTTTTTTCCACTGATCTATAAATTTCTGAAATAGTTCCTAAGTTTTAATCATGTGACTGTATAATGCATTTTAAGAGCTAGCAATTCAAAGCTCTAGTTAAATTCTTCCACGTTAACTTTTGAAATATTTTTTCATTCTTTGAAAAACTTACTACAATTATGTCTACTTACTACAGTACTAATCAAATTAATTCTGGGAAATTCAAAGTGTTTATAATATTAACTCTTCTAATCTAGAAACAACTCTCAATTTTATAATGTCTTCTTGTCACTATATTGTCAAAGATTGTCTTCTTGTCAAATCTTGTTAGCAATATTTTATAATTCATGAGTTTGTGGTAGAATAGCTCATGATTTTACGGTAGATTTTTTTTTTTTTCTTTCGCCCAGGCTGGAGTGCAGTGGTGCAATCTTGGCTCACTTGCAACCTCTGCCTTCCAGGTTCAAGCGATTCTCCTGCCTCAGCCTCCTGTACTGGGACTACAGGCACGTGTCACCACGCCCAGCTAATTTTTGTATTTTGAGCAGAGACAGGGTTTCACCATGTTGGTGAGGCTAGTCTCGAACTCCTGACCTCAGGTGATCCACCCACCTCGGCCTTCCAAAGTGCTGGGATTACAGGCGTGAGTCACCGCACCTGGCCAATGGTAGAATTTTAAATATTCTGTTGTTTAAAAAAACCTCCAAGATTTTATAAATACTGGTCTTTTAAATAATTTTTCTTGGTGAAAAGCACACCTTGATTTTTATTGCTGACTTCCAGTTTCTGGTCCAGCACGTAGGGGGCTTTGAAGTCAGTCCTAACAGGTAAAAAGCTGAACAAACTGAAACTCAACAACTCTTAGATTTGGCAGAGAAGTGAGTTCACAGAGCAAACTGCTGCCCTGAAAATTGGAGACACAGGCAGACAAACCCAAGAATTACAACTCACTGAAACAGAAAGCTACCAGCAGAAACCTCAGCCAAAATCAGTACTGGGGCAGGAAAACCAATACTGTAATTGACTAATTGATGGAGGCCCAGCATGGACAAGTCTGAAAGTTAAATCCTCCAGGGGGACCCACTTTTACCTCCAGAAGCTCTAAGACCAGGTTCTCACAGGGAATTTCAGAGAAAAATCCTCTCCTGCTTTCAGCACTGGGAGGAAAAAAGTAGTCATTTTGAAGAGTACTCCATCGTTAACAAGGTCTGCCCTACCGAGAAATTATTTTACCAAAGCCTACTGAGCTTTTGAAATTGCCTAACCTACCAGGAGGAAGGGAAATACTCAACTCCAACCCACTCTAACCATTCTGTCCCACCTAAGAAAGGAATAATAATAATTAAAACAACAACAACAACAAAATGAGAGGCACTGGTGAAATTCACCGCCCTAAGGCACAGGCTTACCAAAAGAAAGAGATCTATCACAGCACTATGAACGCTTCCCCTTCTCCCACACCTTACCACATCTCCAAAGAACTATGTACCACTGTTTATTTTATAATACATCATGTCCGCCTTTCAACAAAAAATTACAAATACAGTAAAAGGCAAAAAACAAAGAGACTGAACAAGGATCAGAACCTTAATTGAAATGCCCAAAATCCAAAACACTGACAACAGTAAATGCAGGCACAGATGTGGAGCAACAGAACCTCTTATATATTGCTGGTGGGAATGCAGAGTATAGTCACTTTGGAAGACAGTAGGACAGTTTCTTACAAAACTAAACATACTCTCACCATATGATCCAGCAATTATGCTCTTTGGCACTTGCCCAAATGAATGGAAAACGTATGTCACACAAAAGCTTGCATGTGGACGTTTACAGCATTTTGTTCATAATTGCCCAAACTTGGCAGCCACAAAAATGTCCTTCAGTAGGCGAATGGATAAACTGTGGTATATCCAGACAATGAAATATTATTCAGGGCTAAAAAGAAATATGAGTTGTTAAGCCATGAAAAGACTTGAAGGAAACTGAAATGCATATTACTATGTGAAAGATGCCAGTCTGAAAAGGCTACATACTGTAGGATTCCAGCTATATGACTTTCTGGAAAGGACAAAACCATGTAAACAATAAAAAGACCAGTGGTTGTCAAGGGTCAGCAGGGAGGAATAAATAGGAGGAGCACAGAGGATGTGGGGACAATGAAATTATTCTCTAGGATACTACAATGGTGGATACAGTCACATACATTTGTCAAAGCCCCCAGAATATACAACACTAGGAGTGAACCCCTGAGTAGACTATAAACTATGGAAGACAATGATGCACCAATATAGGTTTATCAACTGTAACAGACTCTACCACTGTGTGTGTGATGTTGACATTGGGGGGAGGCTGTGTGTGTTTATGGGGCAATGAAACACATGGGAGGCCTCTTTATATTCCACTTAATTTGGCTGCAAAATTAGAAGTGCTCTAAAAAATAAAGTTTACTGATTCAAGAAGGTTTAAAAAATCATTTCAAAGGTTAAAAGAAGTGCAAAATCTCTGTTTTTCAGAATCACAGATTTGAGACAGAGATCTTTGATGCAGGTCAATTTTATTTTTCTATGCTCTTCTGATTTGTTTTGCTTGTTTTTCAGGATCTCCTATTATCTGTACATTGGTTTTCCATTATCTTCAGCATCTGCCATCTTTTCTTTCATTCTTTTTGGCTCTCACCTTAACATTCTAGAAGAAATTCTCAAATTTTTCTCTACATCATTGGCTTACCTTTCTGCAGTGTCAATTCTGTTGTTGACTAAAATCGATTCCATACCTGCATTATTTTTCTACTTAAAAAAATATTTCCTAATCTCATTCAATTCCCTTTTCACTTTACTTGACAATTTTATCTCACCTTTATCTATTGGTGCCTAAAATCCATATTCCCTTGATTTCTTCTTCTTTTTTTTTTTTTTTTTGAGATGGAGTCTCACTCTGTTGCCCTGGCTGGAGGGCAATGTTGCGATCTCAGCTCACTGCAACCTCCACCTCCCAGGTTCAAGTGATTCTCCTTCTTTGGTCTCCCAAGTAGCTGGAATTATAGGTATGAGCCACCACACCCAGCTAATTTTTGTATTTTTGGTAGAGATGGGGTTTCACCATGTTGCTCAGGCTGGTCTCAAACTCCTAACCTCAGGTGATCCACCTGCCTCAGCTTCCCAAAGTGCTGGGATTACAGGCGTGAGCCACCGCGCCTAGCCCATATGCTCTTTAGTCATATTTGAGGCACCAAGACATGCTGTCTGAAATTTATTGTTATCATATGTAAATACTTTTTAAAAGTGTTCTATTTTTGAGTACTTTATTATTATCGTCGACATAGAAAAATAATCTATTCAGAATTATTTTTTGACCTTAAAATGGTAAGCATCTCTTTCCTGCCCCTCCTGCCCACTCTGATAGAATCTTCTCAGACCTAAGTTCTGTCTGATATAAATTTAGTGACTCAGATCCTGTGGGGCTGCTGCTATAGAGGATGTCTGCAGTCAACTTCAGAAATCATAATAAAAATTATTTGAATTTATTGAAGCTAACAGACCAGGGAACATCTTTGTACATGATGTCTTCTGTCCTCCATGTAAGGTAAATGATCTGGCTGTGCCCAGACTCCTTGTGGTACTACTGCCTGACACGCCCAGGAAGGTCTCAGCTGTGTTTCAGGAAAATCCACACCAATGGAAGCTCTGCCACCAGTTGGCTTCTCACTGGGTGTGGTCATGCTTGCTCATAGGTCTGCTGGGCTAGATGCTTTTGGCAGAAGGGATTCCAAGTAATGTAAATGCTTCTCAACCATTCCACAGCCTTCCAAATTAGAGAGTAGTCATGGGTTCTTCCAGGATCTCATTTACTTCCCATGACATGGCACTAATTTTGTAATAAGGAGTTGTAGGTTCAGACTCAAGGTTGTCTTTTAGTCTAACAATATATGTGCTCTTCAGCTTATAGGGAGGAAAAAATGAGCTAGACATCTGTCTTTCTGTTGTTGTCTTTCCCAGACTCAAGTTTGATTTTCAAAAAGGAAAGATTATACATTGAAGAAGAATAAAATGGAAAAGAAGAGATACAAACTAACAGAGAGAGAGGACAAGGCTAAATGAGAAAAACAGAGACGTGGGTGAAGCAAGGATAAGAATTTACGTGAGGAAATATGCGGAGATAAAAGCAGGAAAGGTGATGAAGGAAAGTGTCACCTTACAGTGAAAATCCTAAGACTGCAGGCAGTCTCCTGTACGAAGCAAAACAAAACTGGCACTGCTGTCGCCAAGTGGATTAGGTTTATAGTCACTGTCTTCTATTATTACATCATTGCTCACAGGTCCTTCTTCACTTTGTCTCCTCTTATTGAAAAATTACCAACTACTTATACTCCCTTGGATATATTGATTCAGGGGTCTTTTATAGAAAGCCTTGGGAAGAAAAGAGACAGCAGGTACCACTTGTGAAGAGTTGGGCTTGTCTTGAAATAGGGAGCAAGGCAGGGTTTGGATGGGCTTCTGAAAGAATACAGGCAGGCAGTGCTGCACCTGCAAGTCTGCCTGAGGTCTCAGTGGGTTTTGTCTTATGGAATCCACCTTGACTTGGCTTTCCTGGTGGGCTAAATCTCTCTGGGTCTCAAAGATCTGGGGAGCTCTGCTTGGTCCTCAAAAAAGAGGAATCAGATTATTACTTCATTAACTTTCAGCCTACAAACTTGCACTTGGCTGATTTGCCACAATATAGGAGATCCTAAACACTTGCCTGCTGAGGAAATACAAAACCATGAAGAGATTCCATTCAAGGAACCCCAGCAAGGGGAGGTAGGAAGACCAAGATAGATATTTAAAACAGTTGGCAATCAACAAAGTAAAAATAAAAGAATCATCAGAAGAGAACTTTAACAAAACCAGCATTGAGCACTCTCAAGGAGATCAGCTCAGCACACAAATGAGACTCCCTTGAGCACAAAGTAGGGTTTCATGAACTAGATATGATCATTTCAAAGTTCATATGTTAAAATGGATGTAACAGACTAGCCAAGATAACTACAAAAAAAGGAGTGGGGACTACCTTACTGAAGATTGTATGTGCTATGAAATCCTTAGAATAGAAACTACATACTATTGTCTCAGGAGCAGGCAAACAGATTAATGAAACATAGAGTCCAGAAATAAATTTGAGTAATTAGATAGTGAAATTTCACATCAGGGGGAGGTGGCTTATTTAACAAATGATGCCGGCAAAAATGACTATCCATCTGAAAAAAAAAGAAAAAAAGAAACCCCAACCTCACATCATATACAAAAATAAATTTCAGATGTATTAAAGTATATAAAACAGGTGTATAAAATGAATTTAAAACATTAACATAAAATTAAAGAAGAAAAATCACTTAACTTTTGCATAGAAGATGCCTAAAGGGCTACCCAGGATCTTTTCCCATGCAAAGGAAATATATTATTAAATTTTTAATGGCAGATGTCAACATAAAGTCAAAAGACAAATGGCAGACTGGAAAAGGTATCTGCAGCACAGCAGGCAGAAAAAAGTTTAAAACTGCTGATATATAGAGAATTTTTATAAATTGATATTTTAGAAAAACAATAGAAATACTGGGCCAATTGCCAATGCAAATAGGCAATTCAACAAATTAAGAATGTGTATAAATTCTTTTTTTACTGGACATGAAGAATGTCCAGTAAATACAAGATACTCATCGCCATTTATATTCAGGGAAATTAAGAACACAATAGTGAAGAGGTCGTTTTTCTTCCCTCACCAAATTGGCAAAAACTGAAAATAGGAGCAACATACATTAGAAGATGAAGGAAAATGTGCAGTTTTATATACTGCTGGTGGAAATGTAAAATGCAATTTCCTTTTCAGAGAAGTCAACTGTCAATAGCTCTGAAAATTTAAAAATGTATGCATGGACTCTGACCCAAAAATGTCACTTCTTGGAATCTACGCTATAGAAAAAAAATTACCAGGGTATAAGGATATACATATAAGTATATATTTATTGTATCATTTTTGGGAATACCAAAAAATAAAACAAAAACACACCAGTTTGAACATCCATCAATAGGAAAATAGCTAAATAAATCGTGTGTGTGTGTGTGTGTGTGTGTGTGTGTGTGTGTGTGTGTGTCCCTACTGTGGAATATCACGCAATCTATAAAAAAGACTAAGTTAGAACTACTGCTACTAACGTAGAGAGATGTTCAGGATGTGGTGTTAACTGAGAAAAGTAAATGGCAGATTAATATAAACAATATGACCGTTTTATTAAAAACAAACATATAGGCTGGGCGTGGTGGCTCATGCCTGTAATCCTAGCCCTTTGGGAGGCTGAGGTGGGCAGATCACCTGAGGTCAGGGAGTTTGTGACCAGCCTAGCCAACATGGCGAAACGCTGTCTCAACTAAAAATACAAAAATTAGCCAGGAGTGGTGGCGTGCGTCTGTAGTCCCAGCTACTCGGGAGGGTAACGCATGAGAATTACTTGAACCCAGGAGGCGGAGTGAGCCAAGATCGTGCCACTGTACTCCATCCTGGGTAACAGAATAAAACTCTGTCTCAAAACAAAACAAACACAAAACAAAAACAAACATATAAATAAGTAGAGAAATGCTATCTATGACTGCGTATGATTATGAAGAAAAGTTTGGAGTATGATATAACAGGTGTTATCTAGCACTGGCTTCCTTATCCTTATAACTGTTATGGCTGCTTGGCACCTAACAAAATGCACGGTCATAACGAAGTCTTAACAAATATTGGCAGCGAGGTTTCTACCCTGTTTGGAACAGAAAGTTTGCTGGACAGGAAGGGGGAGAATATTTTCTTTATATATTTT
>NW_012113697.1:2893053-2899965 GCF_000951035.1 Colobus angolensis palliatus
ATATATAAATATATATTTATATATTTTTGGATTTTTTTAACTGATTATGCTGAACGTGTACTACTAATCTTTGAAGAGGAAATGAATATATTTTTGGCACAATAGCAAATATAAGAAGCAAGACAGGAATGGATAAAGCTACTGAACTTTTATTCTGATCTATTTGGATATTCACATCCAGCATCCCTGCTTACCACCACCCTCTCTTGTCTATTGAAAAAGGAATTAAAAGAAAAAAGAATTCTTAACAGAGGAGCATAGATCCATGGTAGATAAAGAATACACGGTAGACCAGGCACAATGGCGCACGCCTATAATCCCAGCACTTTGTGAGGCCAAGGCGGGTGGATCACCTGAGATCAGGAGTTCATGACCAGCCTGGCCAATATAGTAAAACCCTATCTCTACTAAAAATACAAAAAAAATTGGCCAAGCATGGTGGTGCACACCTGTAATCCCAGCTACTTGGGAGGCTAAGGCAGGAGAATTGCTTGAACCCAGGAGGCGGAAGTTGCAGTGAGCCAAGACAGTGCCAATACCCTCCAGCACGAGCAACAAGAATGAAACTCTGCCTCCAAAAAAAAAAACAGAGAAAAGAATAAAAAAAGAGTACACAGTAAAAATGAAATTGGAAGGAGAGAAGAATTATGCTCCAGGAATACCACACATGCCAGATATTTGGCATTTATGCAGGAGTTCAAATAACAAATCAGCTGCACTCACAAAAAATCTTGCATGTGAAGTACTAGTCTTACTTTGCTTGGTTCCACAGTACTGTTGGCTGGGAGATAGTGAATTCTTGAAAAATCTTTCCATGTTTCTAATTCTAGAGAGAAATTCTCTCTGATTCTGAATGTCACCTGAATGCAAGGTCAAAGCCACTTGCACAGGGTGGCTGTAAGAGAAAAAGCCAAAGGACAAGCTAAGACTAGACAGAGCCATGAAGAACAGAGATGTCCACAGGCAAACTGGTGATTCTCCTTCAAAACTGGATGTGATTAAGACAGGTTTCCAGAATAGTTACAGAAATGTGATGTTTTTGTTCCTTGGGTCTAAATAGAGTTTTGGTTTCCTTAGAAACCCAAGCTGACATATAGGCAGGTAAAGAGATGTACATATATGCAGAGTATCATGAACAGTCTATTGCTAATTAAGTCCTACAAAATATTTGCAAGTAAAGGAGATGGGAAACATCTGAATGAGTATAACAAAGGACATCATTACACGAGTACAGAGTCGCAGTTTTCAGAACGATGTCCTCTCTCTTAACAAGTGGGAAGTTTTCTTTGCTGTGACTCTCTTCATGGCTAGCATTTCGACTTCATAGATAAATGTCTTCCAGGAGGCATAGGATGGATAAAGTGACTCAGGAAATATCAAAAGGCAGCCAAAAAGGAAATAAAGTATCAATAGTGAGTCAAGGCTCATCTATGGTCAAATTCTCAACTGTCCTTTGTTACCCAGAATTTATTCTTTGGGACTCAGATGATTTACAAAAGCTTCACACAGAAATACAGGTCCTTTCTCTTTGCCTAGCATGCAGGACCACCAGTGATAATTGAATGCTGCCTCCCTGTCTAGGTCACCATCAAAGCCCCAACTCCTTGGGTTCATCCTGGACTCCTTGGAGATGCTAGCCGGGTGGGCTTGGGGACATTCAGTTCCACTAGAGGCTCACTGGCAGAGTTTTAAGAGAACTCCAGCGAACAAAAAGGAAATCCCTGAGGGCTCCCCAGCCTGTCCCAGTAGAGAGGAGCAAAGAGGGCAGGTACCCTGCAAATCTCCACTCTGTTGGCAGCCTCTTCCATTTCTTCCCTGAGGGCATCAGCCTTGGCACCCGCAGGCTGTAAGCTGCTGGACAAACCTGAAGACTTGGAAGTCTGCTGCCACCTGATGGAAAATAGGAGAAAAAGAGATGTGAGACAGGTAGAGCCCTGGGGATCCCACGGGAGCACTGAGAAAACGCCTGGTTACAAATATCACCCAGGGAACTACATACCCTCACTTGAAAAGGGAGGTCATCAAAAGGTACCAAGTACTAGGCAAGGAGACAGTAGGCCCACATTTCCATGCGTCAACTGCTGACTGAAGCTGAGAACCTGCGGCCCTTTCAGGTAGGACAAGCATCCCCCGGTTTGTCACCATTTTCTCTATTGTCTTCCAAACACTAAAGCCAAATGACAATCACTACCGCTGTCTTTTTAAAAAACTTAATGTGATTTTTAATGGATAAATCATAATCATATACATTGATGGGTACAATGTGATGTGTTGGGATATATGTACACTTGTACGCACACACAGAGTATGGAATGATTAAATCAAGCTAGTTAACATATCCATCACCTCACTCATGATTTTCTGTGGTGAGACATCTGAAGTTGAATCAGGGTGATTATAGTAATATACTGTATATTATATATTTCAAAATAACTATCACTGCCCTTTAAGCACGGTCTCTATCACTGGTTTAAGTCCCCTGCCTATCCTATGGGAATTTGAGTATGGAAATCTTCTCCTTCCTGGCTGAAGCCAGGGACGTATGCTAAGTGAGAAGACATGCCGGTAAGATTAAAAACAAATCTGATAGCAAAAATCTCCACTGGTAAGCCCAAAACAATTTTTATGGCAACATTTAGATTCCTCATGAGCGTTTTCTTAAAAATTGGGCCCTCTGACGAAGCTACTCAGAAAACTTTAGGGGGAAATACAAATATTTCTGGCTGCTGTGGTATCGGTAGGGAATTACCAAAAATAGGCCCTAAAAGATGGTTCCAATTATGCTAGATAGTAGTAGCTGAATTAGGTCTCAGCAGTGGGTTCCTCTCCTGAGTCTGTAAACTCAATGGGTTATAGAGGCCAGCAAGTTAAAAAAATAAAATAAAATAAATCAAATGGGCCATTATCTTAAAAACTAGTCTGCACGATCCTCTATTTCCTACTTGTAATAGAGACAGGAAATATAAAACTATTTCTCAGCTCTAAGAAAAACAATCCTGTACTAGGAGGACAAACAGCAGCCAAGGCTGGCTTCAGTCTTGGGAAGTCAGGAGGGAGCAGGGGGAGCTGGGAACTTGGTAGGAGGAATCCTGCCTTGTCTAAGAGAGGGTAGCTGTTCTCGAGCTCCAGCTGATGGAGCAGAGGTGGGCAGGAAGCTGGGCCGTGGGTTGCCAGATGTTTCAACTGACTAGAGAAGGAGCAAATTGTCACGTGAACTCTCCCAGTGAAGTGTGGCAACAAATAATTTCTTTTAAAAACCATGCAGGCCAATAGCCTACAGACCAAACAAGACAGAATCTATCTGGATTTCAGACCATCAGTCTGCAGCCTCTGATGAGGGGGCAGAAAGTGGAACGTCATTCTCATGTCAAGAGTCGAGAATCTAATCGTTTAGTATTTTCTCTACTCCACTATTCTTTTCTCTTTTGCTATCTGCAGGAAAAACAGAAGAATGCAAGGCTCTATAATACAAGAAAGGGAAACTAAAAGTCTCTTTGCTGTCAGGAAAAAGGAGCAAAAATGAGGATTCTGTGTCACTTAAAGAATGCAATCATGGGAAAATTACTTTAAAAAGGTTTTGAGACATCAAGCTGGCTTGAAGCTCCAGAGATGAACACACGTTCTCCAAAAGATTCCTGAATCCAAGATAAGAATTCAGGGCAAACCAGAAAGGAAATATTCTACCGAAAGATGTTTCAACATCTAAATTGAAAAAAAATAACAGATCAAGATAAATAAGAAATCCTGGGTAATTTTTTCTTATAAAGGTTTATCCTATACAAGTGATATATTCGATTAACATTCTCCCAGTTGAATTATTTCAAATAAAGTATTAAAGTGTTGTGGAGTTTTGGAAAATAAAATATGAGATGCCATGGCTGTAATTTATATCTCAGACAATAACTATAACACAATGGTAGATTATGGAATTCAGTTATAACCACCATCTGACTCATGCTACCTGAAGAAAAAATAACTAACCAATATGTAAGTGTTAAAAATATATATAAAGTAACTACAAACACTAAGTAGATTTCTATGGCTTTGTAACTCAGGATTCAATTTTTTAAAAAACAGAATCATACTAAATATATGTATGTTAAAATGAAGACATTTTCCCAAGTTCTTTCTTTTCTTTTTATTCTCATTTATTTTTTCCTCCAAATTTTATCCTGTCGTCAATATTTTGATACTTTAAAAACATACACCTTTCCCCTTTTTATAAGAAATTTTATTTACAATTAACAACATGTGAGATATATATATATATATGTATATGTAATTTTTTTTTCATACCAAGTCTCGCTCTGTCACCCAGGCTGGAGTGCAGTGGCGTGCGATCTTGGCTCACTGCAATCTCCACCTCCTGGGTTCAAGCGATTCTCCTGCCTCAGCCTCCCGAGTAGCCGGGATTACAGGCACACGCCACCATGCCCAGCTAATTTTTGTATTTTTAGTAGAGACGGGGTTTTGCCATGCTGGTCAGGTTGGTCTTGAACTCCTGACCTTAGGTCATCCACCCTCATTCGCCTCCCAAAGTGGTGGGTTTACAGGCGTGAGCCACCGTGCCCGGTCTATTTTGATATTTTAAAACAGTGACAAGATGTCCAAAATATGTTCTCTTTGTGGAACACAAATAGCAAACAAAATACCAAGGTAAACTCTTGTTGTGTGAACAGATGAGTTTTGTATAGATACTCATGTTGGGAAAGGTGACATGAATTTTGTACAGACAGTCATGTTGGGAAAAGTTTGTACAGATAGTCATTTTAGGAAAAGTGACATGAATTATGAATTTCAAGGTTTGGGAGTGTTTTCAGACCTCTGTTCCACACGTAAACTCAAGAGCTGGACTGCTCCGTCAGAGGAGAAACAGGGACACTAGACATCGTCCAAGGAAACTTTGAGCTTTGAAAGTTGAAGAGCACAAGGATCATTTCTTCTCGCCAAAGTAGCTGATGTGCCACCATCCTTCTCTGGGGAAAGAGGACTGTGACTATTTGATCTGGGGGAGATGAAGATGGGACATAAGCTTTAATGAAGGCTTGGGAGAGATGAGAGAGAAGGGTGAGGACGAAGGGTTTAAAATTTCAGGTACCAGGAATATCTAAAGAAGGCGAATGCAGGTCGGTTGAGGACAACAGAATGTCCACAAGAAGAATTTTAAAAGGCAGACAGGAGAGTGTCTTCAGTGGAGCATTCACTGTTCCTTCTGTCTAGTCTTGCCCCTTCCTCTGCCATGGGCATCCCCTACTTTTTAAGTTCCTGCTTCTACTCCTGCACTAATGTGTGGTCAAAAAGGGGACTGCCAGGTTCTGCATGACCCAGGCAGTGAGTGGCCCAGGTGAGGGCCTCTGATCCCAGTCAAGCCTGTGCCATCCTTCCTCACACTGACCCAACTGATGAGTCATGGAAGTGGGCATATGAGCAAAGTCCAGACAAATGGAGCCTCTCTTTGGCACTTTCAGAATTGGGGCAAAAGGAAGAGGGCTCACAGCAGGGAGACATGAGCCCATGTGACATCCAGTGACCTTGAAGAAATCAGATGTAAGAAAAAATTGCCTGTATGGGGAGGGGTGAGAGATGAGGAATGAGTTTTGATGGCCATAGAGACTCCGCTCCCAGTTCTAAAGAGAGTTCACACTGCCCTGCCTCCAGAATTCCACTTCTTAATTCCATAGGCTGCAGTTTCCACTCCAAAACCCTCCTGTCTTACACTAGTTCACTCGCTTCCAAAGAAGGTAGGGCTTCCATAACAAAGTACCACAGACTGGGTGGCTTAAACAACAGAGGCTTATTTTCTCACAATTCTGGAGGCTGGACATCCAAGATCAAGACAGAGGCTGGAGACTTCTATCTGTGACTTGCAGATGGCTGCTGTTCCTGTCCTCACACAGCTTTCCTCTGAGTGTGTGCAGAGAGAGATCACCCTTTCTCCCTATGAGGCCACCAATCCTAGTGAAACAGGGGCCCATTCTTATGACCTCATTTAACCTTAATAAGGTTCTCCTAAAGAATCTATCTCCAGATACAGTCACATTGGGTGTTAGGGCTTCAACATACAAACTTTGGGGAGATACTATTCAGTCCACAGGGCCCAGAGGCAGCTGGTTCGGCAGAAATGGAAAGTGTATGTGTCCTGGGCTCAGGAGGGTTAACCTTGAGCTACATGACCAGAAAAATGTCAGGCTGACTTTGGAGAAAAATTAGACTCCTTCTTTAAGCACTGCTAAACCAAAGCTATCAAAAAAAAAAAAAAGAAAAAAAGAAATTTGTGTATCATTCAATTCAATTCACAACCTTTAATTCAGCTTAAAACTTCCTGTAAGCATTAGTTTCTCTGAGAATATTGAGGTCTGTATCATTGGCTTTTGAAGGAGACAAGCCAAATTTACTTCAATAGTGATAAATAGACACATCTTATTGGGATCTAATTAAACACTGGAGAAATGAGTGGGATTTGACAGTATCCACCAGAATTGTGGCAGAAATTAAAGATCCAGCCATGGGACTATTGTTCAAGATGTGCTGATAATATATACAAAGTTACTTCCTGTCTTGAAAGGCTGTATGTGGAATTCACTGTTGTAGTTCTGCAGACCATACTTCGCGAAGGACAGAACAATATGAAAGAAATCTTTGGTAATCGGAAGTAGGATGTTGCAAGGATGAGAAGCTAGCCTGTGCCATTGGCTTTATGAAGAAATGCGGTGAGTGGCGGGCGGGGAGCATTAAGAACCCAGCTGTTCCAGAAGAGGAGCTGGTGATCCCTGCTGTTCAATAGCACAGCATTTGATCTTGCTCTCATTGCTATATATCTTGGGATGCAGCCCTCATATTGGCTAAGAGTGAGGAGTTAGGGAAAATGGCAGAAAGTTGTGTTGGATTGGCTTTTTTTTTTTTTTTTTTTTT
>NW_012113697.1:2900186-2927780 GCF_000951035.1 Colobus angolensis palliatus
GTGATCCGCCCGCCTCGGCCTCCCAAAGTGCTGGGATTACAGGCGTGAGCCAGTCTGAGAGTAAAGTGGAAACAAAGAGCATAACTTTGCTAAAAATTCCGTTTCATCCTGTAGCCTATAACTCATACTGATGGGGAATCTCTAACTTGAGGCCCTGAGTTAGATCTCCTGCCACAGTTACCAAAGCAGAGACCTGAAGGGGAAATCAACTGAGTTTTCAACAGGACTGTACTGTCAACAACCCGTGAAAGCGGCCAGGTGTGGTGGTTCACGCCTGTAATCCTAGCACTTCAGGAGGCTGAGGCGGACGGATCACCTGAAGTCAGGAGTTTGAGACCAGTCTGGCCAACATGGCAAAACCCCATTTCTACTAAAAATACAAAAATTAGCTGGGTATGGTGGCGCACGCCTGTACTCCCAGCTACTTGGGGGGCTGAGGCAGGAGAATCTCTTGAACCCGGGAGGCGGAGGTTGCAGTGAGCCGAGATCACGCCACTGCACTCTAGCCTGGGCGACAAGAGCAAAACTCCGTCTCAAAAAAACAAAAAAACAAACAATCCGCCAGAGCAATTCCCTACCCCTAAACTCACAACTACACAAAGTGGGCTATGAAACATCAGTGATGTGATAAAGGAGATGGATCAAGTTTATATGAAAACAATGCAAAAAAGACTTTTTTAGCCTAAAACAACAAAGGTTATAAAGGGTCCAAGTTGAAGTTTATAAGAACAGAAATTTGCTTAGGGGAGGTAGAATTTCCTTACCAGATTTCAGTATATAGGAGGTAAGCTTAAGATATAAAAACATTTGCTAAATCACAGGAGAGAGGTCCCTAATGACACCGAGTGGCGTGTACGTTTGCAGAACCTACACACTAGTTGGTGTCACCAGGGAAAACATAACACCAGACAAAATGGACCATCAGTGTGACCAGGAGTAACTCTCCTTCTCATAAGAAGACGAAACAAAAATATGTACGGTAATGACGTGCTTTGATACTAGCATTCAGCCCGCTAACAAGAGGCTCTGTGGTGGAAACGCGGGTTTTCTTTGTAGAAGCAAAGAAAAGACTTCAGAGCTAAGCCCCAGGTTTCACAGAAGGATGCCATTCTGCCCAGGAGCACGGTGTCCACCTCATGAAAACAATGGGACAATCTGCATTTCTTCAACCATCTTACATGACTCCCACAATAGGGAACTTGAACATTCGTATTATGGGATGCAATTTTACGTGGCACAAGGTCATAGAAGTAATAGCAACTCGAATACTTCCCACTCATTCTGCTCTCTATTCCTCCAAGCACACTAAAGAGATAGTCTCAGATTTGCATCAGAATAATTTTAAAACCACTCAACGCCTCCCCTTCTTCTTTCTGAACAAAGGGAGATGAGCTTCAGGATGACATTCTTCCATAGTCAATAGGCTCTACAATTTAATAACATTGGCTTTGCTTTCATCTGTTCACTTTTATGCTTACCTGATATGTGTAGCAAAGGATACTGCTTTCCAATTTATGGTAGCACTAAAGGATTTCTTTTTAAAATAGATTTATTTTGAAAAAGTAATCAACTCTCCTAAAAGATGTATCAACACAGATGGCAAAAATCATTCAGGTGGACTGAGGGTTTAGGGAACACTAAGTTAACCAAAGAAACCCTTGTTTCTTCGCTGATTTAACCTGTTTTATGTCTGGTCTTAGGGGACTGCTCTGTACCTTTTATTCTTCCTGATGCAGAATTCCAGTGCACCAATTACTTACAGTATCAGCTTCGTTTGTTTGTTTGAGACGGAGTCTTGCTCTGCCGCCTAGGCTGGAGTGCAGTGGCGCGATCTCAGCTCACTGCAAGCTCCGCCTCCCAGGCCATTTTCCTGCCTCCGCCTCCCGAGTAGCTGGGACTACAGGTGCCTGCCACCACACCCAGCTAATTTTGTGTATTTTTAGTAGAGACAGGGTTTCACTGAGTCAGCCAGGTTGGCCTTGATCTCCTGACCTTGTGATCCACCCGCCTTGGCCTCCCAAAGTGCTGGGATTACAGGCGTGAGCCACCGTGCCCAGCCCTCAGCTTCTTTTTATAAAGCACTTGGGAAGTGATAGTAATACGCAAAACAGCCACCCACGAATGTTACTCCTTGTGTCCAGGTGAAGAAACTGATATTCTGGGAGATTAAGTAACTTGACCAAGGTCACATATCTAGAAAATAGTTGATCTGAACCTTGAAATCTGACTTTCTGAACTCTGTATGCTACATTGGTCTGCCCAGATATATTGTTTCTTTATTTCAAGAAAATGAAAACAAGATGTGAAGACGATTAAAATTGGCCTACACTGGGGTCTGAAACTAGCCTGGGCAACACAGTGAGACCCTGTCTCTACAAAAAATCAGCCAGGTGTAGCGGTATATGCCTGTAGTCCCAGCTACCTGGGAGACCTGAGGCAGAAAGAGTGCTTGAGTCCACGAGTTCAAGACTGCAGTAAGCTATGATCACGTCCCTGCATTCCAGCCTGAGTCACAGAGTGAGACCCTGTCTCAAAATTTTTAAAAATAATAAAAAATCCCCAGCACTTTGGGAGGCTGAGGTGGACAGACCACTTGAGGTCAGGAGTTCGTGACCAGCCTGGCCAACATGGCGAAATCCTGTCTATACTAAAAATACAAAAATTAGCTGAGCGTGGTGGTAGGTGCCTGTGATCCCAGCTACTCGGGAGGCTGAGGCAGGAGAATCGCTTGAACCCGGGAGGCAGAGAGGTTGCAGAGAGCAGAGATCATGCCATTGCACTCCAGCCTGGGCGACAAAAGCAAATCTTTGTCTCAAAAATAACTAAGTAAATAAATAAATAATAAATTAAAAAATAAAGTTGGCCTACGAAAAACCTAAGGTAGAACCAAATAGTTCTTTCCATATTAATACTCATGCACCTGCCTTTTTCAGCTTATATACACATATCCCACTGTATAAAATAAAAGGACATATGTGCACAATTCCTGCTCTGACAGGTAATGCCGTCTCAGGGCCTTTGGTACCCGCCTGCTACTACAGGAATTTTCTGGTGGACTGTGGTGGGTGTGGAAGAACAGCACTATAGGTACTTGACCGCTCTCTGAAAGGACTCAAGTTAAGAGACAGGCTACAGAAAGGAGATACCCACACCATCAGCTTCAGGAAAAGGCGAATCCCCAGAATGCGAAATTTCCTGTTATGGACAGGACATAGCATTCATCCTACCTCCTGGCTCTCATCTCCTACCTCTCACCCCTTTGCTCCTTCCACCCCAGCCACACCGACCTTCCTTCTGTGCCTTGAACAGGCCTTTGCATTTGCTGTGCCCTCTGCCATAGATGGTTTGCACCAGATCTCTGCACGGCTGCCAAGTTTTCATCATCTAAGTGTAAGACCAAAGTGACTGACCTCAAAAAAGCTTTTTCTCTTTTACCCTTAATGCTGTTGCTCCCTTTCACCATCATCTCCTTCCAAAACTACCCTGTGTTACATTTTTTGTTTTGTTTTGTTTTTGAGACGAAGTCTTGCTCTGTTGCCTGGGCTGGAGTGCAGCGGCGCAATCTCGGCTCACTGCAAGCTCCGCCTCCCGGGTTCCCGCCATTCTCCTGCCTCAGCCTCCCAAGTAGTGGGGACTAAAGGCGACCGCCATCAAGCCCGGCTAATTTTTTTGTTTTTTAATAGAGACGGGGTTTCACTGTGTTAGCCAGGATGGTCTCGATCTCCTGACCTTGTGATCCACCTGCCTTGGCCTCCCAAAGTGCTGGGATTACAGGCATGAGCCACCGCACCCAGCCTCCCTGTGTTACATTTTTTAAATGACTTGTAGCTTTCTAGAACTGTCTTGTTTCTTCACTTGCCTGGTGTCTACCTCCAAAACTCCACTGCAGCCTTCATGAGAACAGGGACCCAGTGTCTCGAGTTCACTGTGATTACCTCCAGGGCCTGACACACATTAGGTGTCAAGAAAAACTTGGTAAATGAAAACACACTCGCCTACTTAAAACCCACCCTCCCAAAATATGACCACTGTCCCTTCAAAGAAGTAAAAAAGAAAGTAAAGAGATTCTACCTGGTTCGTGAGGAATCCATGTCCAGCACCAACTTGGCTAAGTGTTTCCTCTGCTTTTGAATATTTGGGATTTCCACCTGTGGTTACAGGACATAAAAGATACAATCAAACTGAAGCTCAAGATAAATTATTTAAGAACCATTCCTGGCCAGTCACGGTGGCTCACACCTGTAATCCCAGCACTTTGGAAGGCCAAGGCAGACGGATCACCTGAGGTCAGGAGTTTGAGACCAGCCTGGCCAACATGGCGAAACTCCATCTCTACTAAAAACACAAAAATTAACTGGGCGTGGTGGCAGGCACCTGTAATCCCAGTTACCTGGGAGCTGAGGCAGGAGAATCGCTTGAACCCGGGAGGCAGAGGTTGCAGGGAGCTGAGATCACGCCACCGCACTCCAGCCCGGGTGACAGAACAAGACTCCGTCTCAAAAAATAAAAAAGAACTATTCCTTAGAACAATTCTTAAAGAACTATTGGCAGTCACCTAACAAGTTTACTAGCAGTCTCCCAATCCTTATTTTCAGATGAAATCCTTTTTTCCCTTTTGCGTTACTGAGGTCTAAGTAACAGGAATTGTATATATTTTAGGTATACGGTTTAATGTTTTCATATGCACACATTGTGAAATGATTACTACACTCAGGCTAATTAACATAATCCATCACATCCCATAGTTTCTATTTTCTTTTTTTGATGGTGAGTACATTTAAGATCTATCCTCTTAGCAAATTTCAAGTCTACAATACAGTATCATTAACTATCACCACACAGTGCTACACATCAGGTCTCCAGAATTTACTCATCTTGCATTAAAGGCAACTTAGTACCCCTTGACCAACATCAGATGAAATTATTGATGCCCTCTCCTGAGCTAAACTCTGCTCCATCTCTGCTGGACACCAGCCAGGCTCTCCATCAACCCAGACCCCCTCACAGGTCCTGTGCTTCTCTGCTCATGCAGGCCTGGCCACTTTCCAGCCCTCACCTTGGCACCCACCCCCCTCCACCAAAAAAAAAAAAAAAAAACAGGGCTCAACCACATCCCTCTTTACTTCCAGAAAGGCCAAAAGAGGGAAAAAATGCAGGGAGCCATGCAGTCATGTCTGACACACAGACCTGAGGCAAAACGGACAGCTGAAGGAGGAAGAGCATGGAGAGGCTATGGCTGCATCTAGGATACAGATTCTATATTTATAAAAAGAAAGGAAGCAGATGTTTCTATTTATAGAAATAAAGTAAGACTTTTCCAGTCAATAATGAATAAACATTGCCATCATGGCTTTTCTCGGCTACGAGTTCTTCCATTTTGGTTGTATGTGGATGCTCTTTTTATATTTTTCATTCTAAAAATGGCTTCACTGAACATCCCAGTGCAAGATTTTGGTTCCGGGCCCAGCAAAAGTAGGGCAGGATGTGAGAATGCAAAACGAAAATTGGCCGAAAATTGAACTAAAATCATCTCAGGCTGCGGTTTTTATATAAGGAAAAAATTCGAGGAGAATCCAGAGTTCTCTGAAGTGCTTTCTATTCAGTCTCCCGAGCAGGGATGAGTAATGTTCCACGTCTACCGACTTCCAATAGGAAGCAGAAGTCCCTGGACAACCTGAGTCACCACCCAGCCCCGAAGCTAAGCTGGAGGGCCATTGGGTATCTTGAATGAGTCAAGTGACTGTCAGCACCCACACTGGACTTGCTCCTTGGTTTGCTTCAGGCTTTGGCCAGAGCCAGGACCCTTCTTCTGAGGCACAGAGGGGATCTCAGGAATGCTCCAGGCGAGGAGATGCCCTGAGAAGCCAAGAGCTGGTCAATCCCAAAGCACCTCATCCAGGATTTTCTCCTTGAATACTTTCACGTCCATAAGTAATTACTGGCCCACACCTCTGTCCCAGAAAGAATATCAGGGGATGTGGAGGTGCTGGATGTGGTTCAGAGAGGAAGCCAGACAGGGTCTAGGGCAATGCAGTTCAATACAGTAGCCTCTAGCCACACGTGGCTATGAAATTCTAAATTTAAATTAACGAAAATTAAAGAAACTAAACAACTGAGTTCCTGAATCGCACTGGTGCTCAAAAACCACTTAAGGGCAGTGACTATCAAACGGCACAGATTGAGAATATTTCCATCATTGTAGGGAGTCTGCAAGGGTTAATTTTAGGTGTCAACTTGGCTGGACCGATGGATGCCTCAAAGGCTGCTGAAGCATTGTTTCTGGGTGTGGCTGAGACGGTGTTTCCAAAAGAGACCAATGTGCGAATCAGCAGGCTGGGAGGAAGACCCACCCGCAATGGGGCGGCGCCATCCAATTAGCTGAAACACACAGGAGGAGGGAGGATTCTCTCTCTGCTCTCTCTCTCCCTCCTTCTCTCCCGTAGTGAGATACCTTTTCCCCTCATTGGACTCCAGGTTCTCTGGCATTTAATGGGGGTCCCTCTGGACTTCCACCTCCTATTCTGGGTTGCACCATCAGCTTCTGAGGTTCCTGGACTGAGTTTCGGGTTCTGAGGTTTCTGGACTGAGCCATGCTACTGGCTTCTCTGGTTCTCCGGCCTACAGATGGTCTATCATGGGACCTCTCCCCCTCTGGGATGATGTGAGCCAACTCCCCCTAATAGGGGAGAACCCTCTTTCATATATCCTATTGGTTCTGTCTCTCTGGAGAACCCTGACTCATACGGAGTTCTAAGGGATAGCGCTGGTTAGATTTTATACAGGTGGACTGTCGCTTATCTGAAATGCTTGGGACCAGAAATGTTTGGGATTGGGAGTTTTCTGGATTTTTGGAATATTTGCATTATATTTACTGGTTGCACGTCGCAAATCCGAATATGTGAAATCCAAAATGCTCTAATGAGCATTTCCTTTGAGAATCATGCTGGTGCTCAAAACATTTCAGATTCTGTAGTATTTCAGGTTTGAGATGCTCAATCTATTAACAGATGACCAATTAAAAATAATTTTAAAATTGTTATTAATTACTAATTAATCATTGATTATTAATAATAATTAACAGTTTAATTGAGTGTCTTTTAAAGTGCAAAGAGAAGGAACCTGTATAAACATAAACTGCGGCTGGGTGAGATGGCTCACGTCTATAATCCCAGCACTTTGGGAGGCCAAGGCGGGTGGATCACCTGAGGTCAGGAGTTCCAGACCAGCCTGGCCAACATGGTGAAATCCCATCTCTACAAAAATTACAATAATTAGCCGGGCATGGTGGCGGGTGCCTGTAATCCCAGCTACTCTGGAGGCTTGAGGCAGGAAAATCACTTGAACCCAGGAGGCAGATGTTGCAGTGAACCATGATCATGCCACTGCACTCCAGCCTGGGTGACAGAGCGAGACTCCATCTCAAAAAAAAAAAAAAATACATATATATATATATATATATATAAACTGCAAGAGGCCTCAGAGAGTCTCTTATGCCTGGTCCCCCAGAATCCTAGTAAGGAGTAGGTGCTGTTCACATCACTGAAGACTTGAGATGGGTGGAGGGTGGGGGTGAAGACAGTCGAGGCTGTGGGTGGGGAAGCGGGGAAGCTGCCAGCCTTCCACCTTACTTCTAGGAATGCCTGCAGGGAAGAGGATGGGTGGGAGAAGGGGTAGCAAATGCTGAAACGACATATTTGGGAATCTTGACCGTGTGGTTGGTTAAGAATCCCTGATGAAAAACAACGTCGGGGAGAAGGTTAAGGGACAGAAGTAGAAAGCTGGAAACAGAATGACTGAGGGGCTGCTGTTCGGTACCTCCTTGCTCACTCAGGCCTGGCCTCACTCTTGCTGCTTACCTCAGCCAGCAAAAACAGGGGCTCAATCACGTCTCTCTCTACTTGCAATTCAAAATGTATCAGCTCCTGGGCCAGCTTGTCCTCTGTCTCTCCACAGAGTTTCAGCATCTTCCTGTAATCCAAGGGGGAAACAAATAGTGAACACTCTTGAAGACGACATTTCACTGGCATTACCCTCTCCTCACTTCCTGGCTCACTTGTAAACTTTTGCAAGTCAGTGTTAATAAGCTGGTTGATCTCCATGGCTCCCCCTGGGCCAACCTGCTCCAGCTCTCTGCCATTTCTGAAATAGTCAATGCTTCCAAAAGGTGTCACTCACTGTGTGCCTGGGGCACAAGGGGACATGTGGGGAAACAAGAGAGAGACATGGAGAAAACAGGCACATATGTCGAATTCACATGCCTAAAAATAGTCATGCCTAGAAACAGTCAGATGCTTCTGTCTCTGAGAAGAGCACTGGATAGCTAAAATCTGCCTGGTAACAAATCATCACCTTCAAATACACAGCAAAAACTCAATTTCAATAGGTCCTGATAGAAAGAAAATCCTGACTCCTAAGCCATGAAAATGTAATTAGTACAGGGATATATAGACAATTATCCAATGAAAAAAAAATTCCAAAAGTGGATTAATAATGAGCAAATGACAGAAAGACCTGACTGCCATCTTCCCAGATGACACAATATGCTATTTCAAAGATGTTAATTTCTACCAAAATTGTATACAGACCATTCTCTCATTGTCTGGTACCCACGTTAACTGAAACTCAAGTAAAAAGATTTTACAAACCATCCTGGGCAATATGGTGAAACCCCGTCTCTACTGAAAATACCAAACTGAGCCAGGCACGATGGTGCATGCCTGTAGTCCCAGCTTCTTGGGAGGCTGAGGCATGAGAATTGCTTGTACCTAGGAGGCAGAGGCTGCAGTGAGCCGAGAGAGCGCCACTGCACTCTAGCCTGGGTGACAGAGAGAGACCCTGCCTCAAACAAACAAACAAAAAAAATCAGCTTTTACAATTCAACAAAGTATGAGCAGAGGTTACTGCTTTTTTAAAGTGAGGATACTCCTTTCCTGTTGATATTTTCACATTTTTACTCTACATGTATGTGTCCCCATACAATATTAATACTGCTGCTTCACTTAGTTCAGTCTACATGCATGGTTTTACACTGAACATATCCTGATGCTACTTGCTTTTTCTTGTTTTTTTTTTTTGTTGTTGTTGTTGTTGTTTTGAAATGGCGTTTCACTCTTGTCGCCCAGGCTGGAGTGCAGTGCCACGATCTCAGCTCACTGCAACCTCCATCTCCCAGGTGCGAGCCATTCTCCTGCCTCAGCCTCCTGAGTAGCTGGGATTACAGGAGGCTGCCACCATGCCCGGCTAATTTTTTGTATTTTTAGTAGAGATAGAGTGTCACCATGTTGGCCAGGCTGGTCTCGAACTCCTGACCTCAAGCGATCCACCCACGTCAGCCTCCCAAAGTGCTGGGACTACAGGCAGCCTTGTGTTTTTATTTTATCATTATGTTTGGAGCTTACCCATGTTGGTACATGCAGAATTAGATCATTTTGCAATGGAGAATTCTGTTCTATGAATATACCACCATTATGTTAAGCTGTCCCACAAACAAGTTTTTCGCTATTACACGTAGCGCTTCAGTTAATATGTTTGTGCTGTCTCTTTTTGCATGTGTGAAAATTTCACTAGCACAAATGGGAGTTCCCATTGCTCTATACCCTTGCCAACTCTTGGTCTTGGTAGGTGTCTTAATTTCTGCCAAACTGGTGGATACAAATTATTATCTCCTTCTGATTTTAATTTACATTCCTTGACTGCTAGTAAGACTGAATATCCCTCTCCCATGAAGTGCCTGTTCATATTCCTTGGCTATTTTTGTTTTAGGATCTATTTATTTGTAGGAACTTCATATACATAGATGTGTGAATGAAGATTTTCACTCTTTTTCCTATCTGCCGCAAACGTCAGCGCCCAGGTGTACTTTTTACCTTTGCATCTTTTTAATGGTGTCTTTTTTTCAGAGACGAAATCTTGCTCTGTCACCCAGGCTGGAGTGCAGTGACATGATCTCGGCTCACTGCAACCTCCGCCTCCCGGGTTCAAGCGACTCTTGTGCCTCGGCCTCCCGAGTGGCTGGGATTACAGGTCCGTGCCACTGCACCTGGCTAACTTTTTGTATTTTCAGTAGAGATGAGGTTTCACCATGTTGGCCAGGCTGCTCTTGAACTCCTGACCTCAGGTAATCCACCCACTTTGGCCTCCCAAAGTGTTAGGATTACAGGCGTGAGCCACTGTGCCCAGCTTAATGGTGTCTTATATCTGATTTTCTGGTATTTATTCCATATTTCTAATACTACTTAATTTAAAAAATTTAAATATTAGCTATTGACATTACAGAAAATGAGAATTTAGCTATGTTTCCATTTCCCCTCCTTCCCTTTATTTATATTAATAGAGGCTTATTATTTATATTACACTTTGACTCCATATTATTTGGAGTTAATCTGGGTAGTATATTATAATTACTGGTTTTCCCTGCACTCTTATTTGCTCTCCCTGAAATTAATAATTGCCTTGTTTGGCTCGCTTGTTTTCTATGTACCCAATTGAATTCAAAATACTTTGCCACTTTCTTAATTTGTCTGTTAAGATATTGAACCAAAATTTGCTTAACTTACTTAAAAAAAAATTAAACCTCATCCTAAGCAGTGATAAACACCAAATTTATGAGTTTTGTGTGCTAATTTTGTTTCTTCTCTTATACATTAAAAATATTACCAAAAAAATATTGAACCATACATCATGTAAATGAATTTCATCTTCTTGAATTAATCCCTCCTGGACCTGTCTCAATGCGAACTGAGTTTTCCTCTATCCCTAAGGCACATCTGTCTTCCTGGCATCTTCCTTCACCATTCCCCGGGATTCTCTTCCTCTGCCTTGTGCTGGACATTCTGTTATCTTGGGTCTACCTCTCTTTTGGTCACTCCCTCACCAAGGACA
Organism: Colobus angolensis palliatus; assembly: GCF_000951035.1. Taxonomy (NCBI): domain Eukaryota; kingdom Metazoa; phylum Chordata; class Mammalia; order Primates; family Cercopithecidae; genus Colobus; species Colobus angolensis. The sequence goes on from NW_012113697.1 coordinate 2,911,068, forward strand.
CGTCTTGCTGTCTTGCTTTAGCTTGCTGAGAAAGAATAGGTGAGAAGTCAATTTTTTTGCCACGTATGTCACGGCATTCTCCTCTAACCTCTCATTGATTGAAACTTGGGCAGAATATCGAACTCCTAGGCTGAGCATGCTTCCTTCAGAAGCAGAATTCTGAAGGCACTGCTTAAGAATCTTCTATCTGCCATTGCCGCTTTGGTCAGTCTGGAAGCATTCACATTTCTGATCCTTTGTATGTGACATGTTTTCTCTCTAGAAGGTTGTAGAATCTTTTGTCACCAGTATACACGATGGTGAGCTCTGTGGCATAAACTTAATTCTTCCCATTGTATTGGGAGCTCAATGGGCCTTTTCAGTATAGAAACTCATGTCCTCAAGGTCTGGAAAATGCTGTTGGATTATTTATTATTATTTCTTCCTCACCTTTTCTAAGAACTCCTGTTATTTGGGCATAAGACTTCCTAGATTGGTCCTTGAATTTTCTAATTTTTTCTATTGTCTGTGTCTTTGTCTTCTTGCTTATCTGGATGATTTCTTCATATTTATCTTCCAAACCTCCTACTGAGAATTTCATATCTTCTATCATATTTTTTCATTTCTACAAGCTTGCTTTTGGTCTCAGCATATTTCCTGCCCATAAATATTTTGTATTAACATTCTGGTTTTCGTTTCATGGACATATTATCTTCCCTTACCACTTGAAAACATAAGTGACTGTTCTCCTATCATTTTTTCCTCCCCTCCACAATCTCTGTTTCTTCCGAGCTGCATTTTATCCACCCCATTGTTTTGGTCTCCAGGTTTCAGGTTAGAGAATTTCCTCAGACGTCTGATGATCTTTGGTGCCTCTCTATATTTAAGAGTGGAGACTAAAAAGCCCAGAGTATGTGAATTCATCTGTAGAAAGATCTGGTTGGGTCACTTATTGAAGCACTGACCCCCTCCAACGTCCTCAGATCTTTAGGTCCTTCCTTTTGGACTAATCTGATTCCCCAGAGAAGCCTCTTCTAATTTCCTGCTTACAGGATAAAGGCCTGGGCGCTGCATGACTGGAAGAAGAGGGCTGAGGAGTACCAGCATCCACATCCAGTACATATTAGATCACTCAAGCCTCTTCCTTACTGAATGGTACCCATACACTCCACTGCACCGAGAGTCCCCCATTCTAGAGTTGCTCTCTTATCCCCTCTAGAGAATTCTGCTCAGGTGGGAGAGGGGGGATGACAGCCACCTAGACGTGTGGATAGGGCAGGGTTTAGTGATCCAAGTGGTAAGTGAAAAGCTTTCAACCACATTCATGGGTTTCATCACCCACTCCACCCCCAAAGACCCATTATTCCAGAGATCCCTGGTGCCGGTTCTTGAGGACTGTAAACATTACCTGATGCAGTTTACATGGGATCTTTGCATATCTACTTCTGGCTTGGGAGTCAGCTTTTGGGGACTTGACAGGTTAGTTCCCAGTCATTCATATGCTTTACAGCTCACAAAACTGTGTTGTTGTTGTCTTTCTGCTTTTTCCTGCCATTGTGGGTTTATGTCTTTTAAGAAAAAAAAAAAAAATCTCCATATTGTAGTTTTAGTGGATTTTGGAAGGAGAGAAAATCAGATTCTGCTTTTCAATCTGCCATCTTTACTTCCAGGCTTGCTGTGTCATTATATTACACACATGACTCTTGGAAATACCATACAACAGGATTTCATGTCTGTCCACCTGAAATTTTCTTTGAACAGCTGAGTTTATTCCATTTATATCTCTTACGATTGCAGAGATAAATGCAATGATTGCTACCACCCTCATTTTCTGTTTTCCAATTATTATGTGTGGTTTTTTTTGTTTTGTTTTTTCTCTTATAGTGCCTTCTATGTATTTTTTTTATTTTTCCTTTTCATCCTTTGTTAGTTTGAAAGTTATATATCTTATTTCTATTCTTTTTGTGGTTAGTCTTACTTTTCTAACATGCATATTTGACACTAAATTTATTTTATATTTTTTACTATTTGGACATTAAATTTAAATGTAATACCTTTATCCTCCTTTCAAACACTACAGGAGCTTGAAATACTGATTCTGCCACCACAGAAACTTAAAGTCCTTCTCTTTTGTCTTGTCACGTCTCTAAAAAATATTGTTCTTTGTTAAAATGCTACATAAGCATGCCTGTAATCCCAGTACTTTGGGAGGCCAAGGCGGGTGGATCACTCGAGGTCAGGAGTTCATGACCAGCCTGGCCAGCATGGTGAAACCCCATCTCTACTAAAAATACAAAAATTAGCTTGGCGTGGTGGCGCCCGCCTATAATCCCAGCTATTTGGGCGGTGGAGGCAGGAGAATCACTTGCACCCAGGAGGCAGAGGTTGCAGTGAGCCGAGATTGTGCCATTGAACTCCAGCCTGGGTGACAGAGCAAGAATCTATCTCCAAAAAAAAAAAAAAGTCTACGTAAGCCCATGTTCTAACTATCCTTTGATCTACTCATTCCTGAGTTCTTCCATGTGTATGTGCTACACATTTTAATAAAATCTATTTGCTTTTCTCTTGTTAATCTACCTTTTGTCAATCTAATTTTCAGGGCCCAACCAAAGAACCTAAGATGGTTCGAGAGAAAAAAAAAAAAGTTTCCTCTCCTACAACACAATTTTTTTCCTACCTTGGTACTTGTACTTCTCATCTTTCTTCTATTTCTGTGAAAGAGATGTAATCTATTTCATATAGCCTTAACTAGCCCTTTCAGTGAGAATATGCAGGTAGTATCTTCTTCAAATCTTTGCCTGAAAATATCCTTACTCTTTCCTATTTTATCACAGAATACTAGGTTTCTTAAATTTTCGCTCCATACTTGAAGACATTACTCCATTATCTCCTGGCATTCACTGTGGCTGATGAATACATAGTTTGTTATCAGTTTAACTGCTATTTTATAGTAACAATGTTTTTTTCCTCTGGTCAATTTTCCATTTTTCTATTTTTTGTTGATAATCTGTGGTCTTACTATAATATGTCCGGGGATGAATTTTTTTCTTGTTGATCTCCATCAAATCATTTTGTGCTCCTTAAATCTAAAGACATGTTTTTCTTTAAATCTGGAAAAGAAAAATTCAACCACACACTTCCCCTTCTCCCTATTTTCTTCCTCAGGAATTCCCACTAGATGGAATGTTAAGCTTTTGCATTCTATCACCCATGTTTCTCAGTTTCAGAATGCCTACATCCTTATCCCTGCACTTCATTCTCTTCATTCTGGGTGGCGGCTCGACATCTGTTTTCAAGTTCAGCAATTCTTTATTTGTGTATAATCTTCAGTTTCTTTCGACTCAAGATCATTTAACATTTTCAGCATAATTTTGGAAAGTTCTTTTTGGTTGGCCTTCCATCCTGCCTATTCTTTTTTAATATTGTCTGATTCTCTTGTCAAGGATTCTGTTTTTTAATTTTAAAATTTCCATTTAAACAATTATTTTATATTTTCTTCCATACAGTTCTATTATTTTTAGTTCTCAGGGTACTGACTCTCCTACTGATTGTGTCTGTCGATGCTCTCTCATGACGATTCTATTTTCAGTGTGTTTTGTTGTAAGCTCAACATGAGCCAGCGCTGCTTTTCTGAGAATCTGGTAAGTTCTGACATTTGAATTGAGAGGTTTCATATTTGCTTCTGCTAGGGCCCTAGGGATTTCAATTGTCCTTCATCAGTTTCATGTTAATCTCTCTACTTGGGCCTTGCCTCACTGCACAGACAATATGATTTCAGAGCCAAGAGTTCTGATTTCCCACTGGTAACATTTTCCTTTTTTCCACCAAAGTCCCCAGTGAGAATTCAGGTACTTCCCTGAGAGGGACTAGTCCCCTTTGCATAGATGGGGACTTACCTAGATTTGGCACCAACCCACGCAAGGTGTCACCTTACCCAAGAAGTGTGTCATCTCCCAGGATAGCTGACCCCTCCATCAGACACTGAGCCAGTGTTGTCAAAGGCAACTTTTTCTGAAAAGAAAGCAAATGGTGTAATGAAAGCTACTTTCCATATTCATCTGTTGCATCTAAAATAGCAAAAAGTCAAATACTTGCCAAGGTATTTTATCAGCTATAACAAGCTGACTTTAAAATAGGTTTAAACCTAGAAATTCATAGTGTACCATGATGGGTTAGACTTAGAGATGTCAAAATTCAGAAAACGAGAACTGAATTATATTTGCCACTTTGAGAAATAAGCCTAAGGCTAACATGCTGCATTTTAAAATGAGGTAGGACAGCAAGAAGGAAAAATGAGAAAAATTTAAAATGATGTCAACAAAGATTTGAGCAATGCCTTAATTTCCAAAAATAATATGTCTCTTAAAGAGTGTATTTGCCTTATTTTAAAAATGAGGCAGTGGCTGGGCGCGGTGGCTCACGCCTGTAATCCCGGCACTTTGAGAGGCTGAGGTGGGGGGATCACCTGAGGTCAGGAGTTCAAGACCAGCCTGGCCAACATGGTGAAACCCTGTCTCTACTAATAATATAAAAATTAACTGGGTGTGGTGGCACATGCCTGTAATTCCAGCTACTCGGGAGGCTGAGGCAGCAGAATGGCTTAAACCCGGGAGGCAGAGGTTGCAGTGAGCCAAGATTGTGCCATGGCACTCCAGCCTGGGCAACAAGAGTGAAACTCTGTCTCCAAAATAAATAAGTAACTAAATGAGGCAGCTATGGTCAAAAAAGAGACAGAAAAGTGTTCACATGCAATTACAACCCAGAAAGAGTAAGTGCCAAAATAAAGACACACTCCAAAAAAGATAGATGGCCGAAGAGCACATGAAAAGATAATTAACCTCATTAGTCATTAGGGAAACCCCAATCAAGGTCTCACTTTACACTCACTAAAATGGCTATAATAATATTAATACTTAACAAAACAAAAAAAAATAAGGATTGGTGAGCATAAACCTTCATGCATTACTACTAGTGGAAGTTTAAACTGGTGCAGCACTGTGAAAGTGTACTTAGTATCTCAATAAGTTAAGCAGAATTATCACATGGCACAGCAATTCCACTCCTGGGTATATATCCAAAGTAACTGAAAACAGATGTTCACAAAATAGGTACACAAATGTGAAGAGCAACACTATTCACAACGGCCAAAAGAGGGGAACAACTCAAATGTCCACCAATGAATAAATGGATAAACAAAATGTGGTATATCCATACAATGGAACATTATGCAGCCGTGAAAAAGGGAATGTTGCATGCTATAACATGGATGAATCCTGAAGACATCATGCTAAATGAAATAACCTAGACACAAAAGGACACATATTGTGTAACTCTATTTAGTGAAATATCCAGAATAAGCAAATTCATAGAGACAGAAAGTAGATTAGTGCTTGTCACAGGGCTGCAGGGGTGAGTAAAATGGGGAAGGACTGCTTAATGGGTATGTGGTTTCCTTTGGGGATGATGGAAACATTCTGGAACTAGACAGTGGTGGTAAATAGCCTGTTAAAACCACTGTACACTTTTAAATGCTACATTTTATGTTACAGGGAGGGACAGACAAGCTGTGATGGGAGTTTAGCATGACCCGTTCCCCATGCTAAGTATCAAAGAGTTCTCTCCTTTCTGAACTAAGACCAGCCAGTACACACAGACAGAACAAAAACAAGGTAAGAACCACTAGCACCTTCTCAGGTCTTCCAATCTACATGGCTACAAAGGTAGTTCTTCAAATAGAAAGTGACTGAACTACACCCAGCCCAGAGCCTCCTGGTGTTAACACACAGAGTTTCCCCTTATAATTCATTTACTAATCCAACATTTATGGAGGGCAGGCACCACACCAGTGATGAATAAAACTAGACACCTTTCTCATGGAACATTTTTCTTTTCTCTTTTCTTTCTCTTTTCTTCTTCCTTTTTTCTTTTCTTTTCTTCTGTTTTGTTGTTTGTTTTGTTTTGTTTTTTGATACAAGGTCTTGCCCTATCACCCAGGCTGGAGTACGGTGTTGCAATCATAGCTCACTGAAGCCTCCAGCTCCTGGGCCCAAGCAATCCTCCTGCGTCAGCTTCCTGAGCAACTAGAACTACAGACACGCACTCCCACGCTAATTTTATTTCTAAATTTTTTGTAGAGATGGTGTCTCACTATGTTTCCCAGGCTGGTCTCGAACTCCTTGGCTCAAGCAATCCTCCTGCTTTGGCCTCCCAAAGTGCTGGGATTTCAGGTGTGAGCCACCACACCCAGCCACAGAACTTACTTCTAATGGTGAAGATAAACAATAAACATCATCATACCTTGCCCTAAGGTTACTCTTTTCATCTGGTTGTTCATTTGTATCCTTTAAAATATCCTAACTGATAAATACAACTAAAGTGTTTCTCTGAGTTCTCCAAGCCATTTTAGCAAATTATCAAACCTGAGGAGGGGGTTGCGGAACCCCTAATTTATAGCTGGTTGATCAGAAATACCAGAAGACTAGATTTGCAACTGACATGCTAAGTAGGGGCAGTCTTGTGGGACTGAGCCCTTAACCTGTGAGATCTGACACTAACTCCAGATACACAGTGTCAGAATAAATTGCAAGACACACAGCTGGTGTTCAGAGTTGGAGAACTGCTTGGTGTGTGGAGAAAATCCCCCCACACATGTGGTCACAGAAGTGTTATGTAAGTGTAGACAAACAGAATGTTTTTCAGAGAAGCAGGCATAATATTCCAGTTGTAGCCTCACAGAGAGGGCATAGCTTATGATATTGGTTCTCAACCAGGGGTGATTTTTGTCCTCCTGGGGTCATTTGGAAACATCTGGAGACACTTCTGATTGGTACCGCATGGGAGATGCTATTGGCATCTGATGGGTAGAGGCCAGGGACGTTGCTAAACATCCTACAATACACAGAACAGTCTCCTCCAACAAAGAATTACTAGGCTCAAAATGTCAATAGTGCCATGCTTGAGAAACCAGGTTTAATTTGCAAGTGTCTACAATGTCCCAGTGACAAGTCAGTGAAGACGCTTCGTCTTGAATGTCAGATGGTACAATCATAGTACTGATGAGCTCACATAAAAAGACCATTTTGGTTTGTGTTAAAGATTCACAGTCCCGTGACCTGTCATCAGGGCAAGACTTCAGCGTTTCTGAATCTTTTTGAAATTGGACAAAGAAGAGAGGATTTGCCTATAGTAAAGGGGACTTCTGACAGTCCAAGAGTTGACATCCTTTGAAGAAATACATCTACCAGAAGGTAAGTAGAGTTTTTCCAACTATGGAAAAAGACTAGTCAGATTATCCTGTCAGTGAGTGGAGCAGAAAATTGTGCCCGAGGGTGACCAAATGAATGAAGGTCAAGATCCACAAGACAAGACCGGCCACTGGAGGAACATGAGGTTGATCCGACTTCTGGAGGGAGGATGGAGAGGGGACAGCCAAGCAACTGTTCTGCAAAGTGCAGACTGGAAAACACACAGCTGCACTAATGATTTTGAGACCCTCTTAGGTGGCAGAGAGGACAGAATTAAGTGAATTCTCAACGGATGTGCTTTTTAATTTTAACAAGGAGCGTAACCTTTCCCTCCTGCCCTTTCTCAATTCTCTATCATATCTCTTATAGTAAAAGAATTAATTCGCCTGTAATCCCAGCACTTTGGGAGGCCAAGGTGGATGGATCATGAGGTCAGGAGTTTGAGACCAGCCTGGCCAATATGGTGAAACCCCATCTCCACTAAAAATACAAAAAAAATTAGCCATGGGTGGTGGCGCGCCCCTGTAGTCCCAGCTACTTCGGAGGCTGAGGCAGGGGAATTGCTAGAATCTGGGAGACAGAGGTTGCAGTGAGCCAAGATCGTGCCACTGCACTTCAGCCTGGGTGACAGAGTGAGACTCCGTCTCAAAAAAATAAATAAATAAATAAAACTAAAAGATGCCAGAAGATTTATAGTAAAAAGTCCCTCCCACACTCACTCGTCCCTCAACCACCTCATTCCCCTCACCAGAGACCATGACAGTGACCAGATTTTGTGTATCCTTTCATAAATATTCTAAGCAGATTCAATTATACATACATGTGTGTACGTCTGCTTTTAGTATTTCTCCCCACGTTAGCATACTCAATTTACACACCACTCTGTGCCTTGCTTTCCTTTTCACACAGAGATAGATACCTTTCGTATCATTTCCTATCATTACATATGGAACTGTCTTGTTCTTTTATTTTAATGGCTACACAGATCATTGAATGAAGATAAGAAAATGTATTTACTCAAGTACCCTACCAATGGTGTAACTATCACTCTAGGAGAGATGTTAAGGTGAATTTGAGAGCCTGGATTCCAAGGTAGGGGTAAGTTAGTGAAAATCAACATGAGTTTTTATTTGTGTAGATGCTTTAAGAATCAAGAAATTGGCCAGGAGCCATGGCTCACGCCTGTAATCCCAGGGGTTTGGGAGGCTGAGGCAGGCGGATCATGAGGTTAGCAGATTGAGACTATCCTGGCTAACATGGTGAAGCCCCATCTCTACTAAAAATACAAAAAATTAGCTGGGTGTGGCAGCACGCACCTGTAATCCCAGCTACTCGGGAGGCTGAGGCAGGAGAATCGCTTCAACCCAGGAGGCGGTGGTTGCAGTGAGCTGAGATCGCACCACTGTACTCCACCCTGGGCAACAGAACGAGACTCTGTCTCAAATTAAAAAAAAAAAAAAGAATCAAGAAATTGCAAGGACACCACCAAATGACAAAAGAAAGGAAGAAATGCATTAAGATGATATTACTTTCATACCAAAAGGGGGTAAGTATAACCCCATAATCAAAGACAGTACATAAGAAGAGGTTAATGGACTGTAACCCACAACAGACTACAAATGATTTCTATTTCTAAAAAGATTCCCTAAGGTGAAGGAACATTAACAGCTCAAGAAATGTCAGGCATTGTAGCAATCTCATATAACCTAAGATTGCCTCTAACTGAGACACTGTTTGCTTTCTCCCTCACACTTTGGTCACCCTCATTTCAAGTATAATGACATCCAATCTTATACAAAGGCATAAGAATGATACAATGGACTCTGGGGACTCAGGGGAAAGGGTGGGAGGGGGATGAGGGATAAAAGACTACACATTGGGTACAGTGTACACTACTCAGGTGATCGGTGCACCAAAATATCAGAAATCACCACTAAAGAACTTACTCATGTAACTAACACCACCTGTTCCCCAAAAACCTATGGAAATAAATTAATTTTTTTTAAAAAGGGTATCCAGTCTTAGAAGAATTAAATTGCTCAAAGATCTAGAAAAGCTCCCAAAATCATTTTCCCTCCAGTACCAAGGATCCACACTGACAAAGCCAGTCCCGATCCCTGGTAAATATTAGTGTCCAGGTAAAAAGATCTTAGCAAACTTCATGCTGGCCAGTGATTTTCAGAGCCAAAGAGGAGCTATTAAAATAATTTCTTTCCCTAGCTCTAGAGTTCAGATAGAACCTTAAGAATTAAGGGAAGGAAAGACAGACTGTCCCAGGGTTTCAATATAGTCAATCTGACATGTCTGAGATGATTATTCTCTCTAAAATTATCTTGGGCATAAGCAACACAGTTTATAGGATGACCCAGGTAATAAGCCTCATTCTAATATCCACCCCATTCCTACACACACACACACACACACACACACACATACACATACACACACACACCCCCTCTCTCTCTCTTTCTCTCTTTCTCTCTCTCTCTCTCTTTCTCTGTCTCTTTCTCTCTTTCTCTCTCTCTCTCTGTCTCTTTCTCTCTCTCTCTCTCTCTCTCTCACACACATATTCCCTATCTCTGAAAATTATTGTCTACTGTCCTCTAATTCCAGGCCCAGGCAACCAGCTCTTCTGTGGTTCAGCCCCAACAAGATACACAGCCCAGGCTTGATGCTCTGGTCTCAATGGTTCTTAACAGCCACTCCAGCCTAAGAGTGGGCCACTCCTAACAGCACCAGGTTACACTTCTTTAATATTTACTTAAGTTAACATCGTGCAAGGCATGTACATGCTTTACCTCACTGACCTCTCAAACAACCCTGCTGGGTAGGGAATTGTTACGATTCTTACCATTTTCCAAATGAAGAAGCTAAGGCTTATGAGGTAATGAACTTGCCCAAGCTCAAGTTAACTTAGGAAGTAACAGAACTGGGCTTCACCCTTCGGTGGTCAGATTCCAGAGCTTAACCTCAGAATTGCCTGTTACAGAAGATGAAGGGCATGCTAGTGTGGTAGGCAAGTTCTGTACCTAAAATATTCACAGACCATCCATTCACGACACACATCTGCTTGTATCATCGTCCTGTTGCGGCAGGTTCTTTTTTAGGCATGGAGAACAGAACTGATGGGGACACAAGATCCCGGCTCCCATCACAATGATGGAAATGATCACAGTGATTTCAGATACTAATATGTGCTATAAAGAAAATAAAATAGGGAAATGGGATTAGGGTGAGGGAGGAAGCAGACACATTAGGTGGTCAAGAAAGCCTCCTGAAAAGGTGACATCTGAGCTGAGAACTCAACAGGTTGCTGGCTTGAAATGCTGGATAAGAGGATTCCCTACGGAGGATAGAGCAAGCACAATGGCCCAAGTGAAGTTGAGCTAGGCATGCTCAGTACCAGGTGAGCACAGTTGAAGAACGATGACAGAGGGGAAGGAAGCCCAGAGCCAAGCTCAGAGATGCAGGCAGAAGACACATCATAGTGTCCAAGGGCCAAGATAAGGAGTTCAGATTTCATTCTACCATGGGAATCCCAGAGCAGGATAAGGCAGGAGGGTGACGTGACTGAATTTCCAATTTAAACACTGGCTCCTGTGGTTGCAGAGAAGGGAAGAGGAAGGAGGGAAGGGTTTGGGGTGGAAGACGTGATAGGAGTCACTGTGTTCAGAAAGAACTGACAGCTGCTTAGACTAGGGTGGTAAATGTTAAAGCCAAATGGAAATTCTCTGGAGGAAGAGTCAGCAGGGCTTACTGACAGCCTGGATGTGGGGCGTATGGAAAGGAAAGAATAAAGAACGGTGTCTGGGATTTAGATGAGCAAGTGCATGGATTTACAGTACCATTCTCTACTGTTCTGCCCTCTTTGCTGGGTCCTCCTCCTGGTAGAGTGTGAAACGCTGCCGTTCCTGGGGTTCCTGATTCAAAAGCCATTTGTCTTCTCACTCTGCATTTTCTCCCGAAGTGATCTCAGCAGCTCCAATGGATTCAACAGTCACTCGGGGTAGAGACCATGAAACCCCTCTCTCCTCTTCATACGGCCACATCCACTCAGTTATCAAGCCCTGATACTCTACCTCCAGGATCTACCTGATCCTGGATCAGTATACTGATTTTTCTCAATGGATACTGATTTTTCTCCCTTTTCAGGTCCTCGTTGCATCTCACTGAAATTGTTCCCATCTCTGTGTAACTGGCCTCACTTCTGCCATGGTCCCACCCATGAGTCCTTTATTCATACAATTTTCAACAAATCCAATCATGTCTCTCCTGTTAAAATGTTGGCTTTCCTCTACTCTTAGGGATAAAGTCCAAACCCTCACCATGCCCTACAAGGCGTGATCCTGTCCTCTGCAGTCCTGCCCCATGCCACGTCTTCCCCATTCTCTACAGTCTGGTCACTCTGCCCACCTTTATTTTTCTCAAAAATGCCAAATTTGGCCAGGTGTGGTGGCTCACACCTGTAACCCCAGCACTTTGGGAGGTTGAGGCAAGTAGATCACCTGAGGTCAGGAGTTCGATACCAGCCTGGTCAACATGGTGAAACCCTGTCTCTACTAAAAATACAAAAATTAGCTGAGTGTGGTGGCACATGCCTGTAATCTCAGCTACATGGGAGACTGAGGCAGGAGAACTGCTTGAACCTGGGAGGCAGAGGTTGCAGTGAGCCAAGATTGTGCCATTGCACTCCAGCCTAAGCAACAAGAGTGAAACTTCGTCTCAAGAAATAAAAATAAAAATAAAAATAAACTTTTTCCTGTGTCTCGGAACCCGGCACATCTTGCTCCCTGTCTGAGAAGTGTGTTTACCCCTTTTGGTGCTGCTACCTTTTACCTGTCCTTAACGGCCACTTCCTCACGGAAACCTCCCACTATTTAATTCCTAGCAAGCGCTTCTTCTCAGCACTAAGACATGGTCTGAGTAGCAAATGCACTGTCTCCCCTTGGGTGGTGAGCTTCTAGAGCACAGAAATCCTGCTCAGCTGGCTCAGCACTTAGCATACACACCGCCTTGCATGGCAGACTTGGTGTTTTCTAAATATTTGCTGAATAAGGTGGAGAAACACTTTCACATGGTAGCACTTTATTTGTTGGGCATGACTTCCTAATGAGAAATGCAAGGACTTCAAAAAACTAAACATCTTCATTATATTAAGAGTCCGGAAAACCTAGGAACTAACCAGTTATTATCCAGGATTAAAGATGGCAACATGGAGGCTGGGCATGGTGGCTCACGCCTGTAATCCCAACACTTTGGGAGGCTGAGGCTGGCAGATCACAAGGTCAGGAGTTCGAGACCAGCCTGGCCAACATGGTGAAACCCTGTCTCTACTAAAAATACAAAAATTAGCTCGGTGTGGAGGTGGGCGTCTGTAATCCCAGCTACTCGGGAGGCTGAGGCAGGAGAATCGCTTGAACACGGGAGGCGGAGGTTGCAGTGAGCCGAGATGGCGCCACTGCACTCCAGCCAGGGCGACAGAGCAAGACTCCATCTCAAAAAAATAAAAATAAAAATAAAAAAAGATGGCAACATGGAAAGGTAATTCATATGCTTTCTATTCTTCATCCCACATAAGGAATCCAGTTTACTCAGTACCCACAAGACAATAATGTTCCCTCTGTTCACTGAGATAATGGCAACAAAATCCCATTTGTATGCCCACCCACATCTGCCTGGCAGCCACAGCTTGCAGGGCAAAACTTTAAAAGTGGTATGACAAAAGTTTAGGAGTTAGAACACACAACTAAAGAGCTACTGAGCTTGCTAAAAGAGAAATAACAAAAAGCAACTTACATGTGCTCAAGTAGCAACTTACATGTGCTCAAGTAGCAACTTACATGTGCTCAGATAAAAAGCAGAATATTGCATGGATCCCCATAAAGTCTCTCCTGAACCTGAGATTCCAAGACCCACACTACCCCTGTGATTGTCCATCTCTGGACCCTCTCACAACATTTAACTCCCGAGACAGCGTCTGTTCATTCACTCCCTCCCTCCCACTCCACCTTCCCTTTACCTGATCCTTTTCATTTTATTTCTTTTCCTTCTCACCAATTGCTCCTGTCTTGACATATCTCCTTACTTAATCATGACAAAGAACTGGATATGCATTTCACTATTTGAGGTGATTTATAAATATCATGTTTCCTATTACATCTCTTAATGTGTTTAGAGAAAAACTGAAAAAAAATGAGTTTGGAAATTTTTTCCCACAGTTCTTTGATTGTTTCATATTTTAAATGGCTCTTTGACTTTCAGACTATTTATTCAGTCATATGATGACAAGGAAAGATGGATCAGCATAAGAAATCATTGACAAAATCAAGCACTTAAAATCCATGTAGTGAGGCTGGGCACAGTGGCTCACATCTATAATCCCAGCACTTTGGGAGGCCTAGGCAGGCAGATCACGAGGTCAAGAGATCAAGACCATCCTGGCCAACATGGTGAAACCCTGTCTCTACTAAAAATACAAAAATTAGATGGGCGTGGTGGCACGCACCTGTAGTCCCAGCTACTCGGTAGGGTGAGGCAGGAGAATCACTTGAACCTGGGAGGTGGAGGCTGCAGTGAGCCAAGATTGCGCCACTGCACTGCAGCCTGGGCGACAGAGCAAGACTCTGTCTTTAAGAAAAAAAAAATCCATAGAGTGAAATCACTGACCTATACGTGCTTGGGCACCTACTTCCACTGTGGACTTCTCCCAGTTTACACGTTTATCACTGCATGCACGTGACTGCAGCCTTTAGAGCCTGGTAACAAGCACTGTGTGTCTTCTCTAGTAAGAGAAGCCAGATAGAGTATGTCCTAGTTGGTGAATCATGGCCAGTCACAGCAAACCCTTTTATCTTGGACACATATTCACCTTCTCAGCCTCCCTTGCTGCTAGAGAAACATAAATGAAATTAATCATGGTCTTAGCGCCTTCCCACTTCCTGCCTGTGATGTGGTTATGTGAAGATGTGATGCATGGAGCTGCAGCAGCCACATTACAGTTGTAAATGGAGGCCCAAGCATCACATAGATGCTGACCCAAAGCTGCTAGATAAACCTTGAAACTGGCTACCTCAGACATTTTGTTAAGTGAGGCAACTATGTGCCTTTTTCTCAAGTCTCTAGGAAGCAGTATAGTTATTAACCTTTTTTTTTTTTTATTTTCTGTATTCAGATGCTTTGACAACATCTTGGGTCCTTGCTGATCCTGGAGGGACTGCCCCTCCCAGACTAGGCAATTCCTAGAAATAGTAAACGACTCACCCACAGAATGCTTTTTAAATGCAAGCTAATCTAGAGTTCACATTTTAACAACCTCCTCTAAGGGGCTCTCACACCCCAGGCCACTGTCCATCTGCCCTAATTACCCGACTGGGAGGTCAGGTCCCAGACAACTAGAAACAGTCCTTAATAATTCAAACTAATCAATTCTATATCTGCTGTAGACACCACAACAAAGGCTCTGGCCCACGGTCCTCTCTTTTACCTCCTGACCAACCCCAGAGCTTCCCCTGTGGCCTTCTGGGTGACGTGGCCCGTCCCCTTCTCTTGGGAAGCGTGAATAACTATCTCTCCTTGGCGATCATCTCCCAATCTGCTGGCTTTGCCATACCTCAAATCTTCTATCCACGCCCTATACATCAGATCACTCAGGGACCCGAATGTCCCCTTACTGATAAAGTACGTAAGATTCTCAATTCAGTGAAAACGCCACCAATCCAGGTAAATTCATCTGATCCCAGAAAAATAATGTTAGTACTAATCCGCTTACCAACACCAAAGGCCAAATTCAAGCCTCTGGTGGCAACATTTAGATGATACTCTCGATACCAAAACATACTCTACTTTGGGCCAGTTATTTTAAAAATGATGCTTCTTGGGACAACAACAAAAAAAAGGACACAGATGAAAGGCAGGCTTGGCTCCAGCATCCCCATCCGGAACCGTTCCTGGAGTCCCCCATTAGATGTGGGTTTGATAACAGGGTTTCATGCCCAAAGTCGTTTTGCAAACTCTCCCTTTAGACAGTTCCCCTTGCTGAATTCCTGATACATACAGAATTATTTCTATAGATATGTTTCAGAGCTGTGAAAGTTTTATTTATACACACACAAATGATTCCTGCTGGGAATATTAAGAAAGAAGAAATCAGGGCTTGGAAAAAAGAAAGAAATGACTGGTAGGGCAAGCAGAGCAGGTTTTTGCACTGCAGCAGGAGCTGGGAAGAAGTATTGTGGCACATTACATGACAGTTCAACAGAAATGAGGCTGACATAAGCCGAGGGGTATCAGGGGGACCAAGGGGATGCGGAAGTCAGCAATAACTGCAAGTCAAAAAAAAAAAAGTCTAGAAGATACCAATCGTGTAGATTATAAACTCAAGGAAGAAGGAGAAAAGTCTAGATTGCATATCCCTTGTAATAAAGCCAAGTGAATGCCTAAGAATATCTTTTAATCTTTGGTTGGGGCTGAGAGGGATGGGGTCAAGAGGAAGGTAAACCTGCAGAGGCTGTTCATGCAGAGGACTGTTGAAATGGAATTGCATTATACAATGCCTGTTATTTCTAATGTAGGTTATAGACAAAGGCATTAGAGAAGCTTTATTTAGCAGGCTCTTTTTATTGTGTCTCATGATAGCGAAAACAATTTTCAAGGGCCTTTATAGGTCACTTGTAACCTCTAAAACCACGATATACTTTTTTTCCAAGAGATCTTAAGATACTATTGAGGCAAATGCAATCTATGATGAGCTGAAACAGGGTTCAGATATCCATCAAGGGATAAAACTTCCCTAGAGGTGAGATCTCATGGACACCCGTCTTCCCAGTTGCTCCAATCTGGGGAGGACAGGGAGAGGACCTCACCTTGCCTGGGGAGGGCAGGGGATGCTTCAGGCTGGGCTAAAGAGCGAGAACAGTAGGGAGGGTCGTCACTCCACAAAAAACAGAAAACAGGCAGCTAGAGCTGCTGAGTCAGTTCTCGGGCACATAAGCAGCTACATAAACAGCTACATCCAGGGGGGTCACAAGAGTAGGACCGTTGTCCTTAGTAGGCAAGATTTCAGCTCCCTGGGGCTGGGAGGGCACTTACGGAGCGCTTGTCAGCCTCTGCCCCTTGCTGGCCCTGCAGACATGCGGTGAGCTTCTTGTGCGTGCTGTGGGACACCTGTTTCACCAGCTCCAGACGCTTCTCCACCTGCAGAGAGAAGAGCGGGTGGTGCCACTGAGAGAGTGCAAGGTCAGGGGAGGAGGGATTGTGGGTGTGGACAATCACAACTCATGTTTTCATGGAGATAAGCACTCCCGGAGAGACAGCTTTCTTTTTTTTATTATTATTATACTTTAAGTTCTAGGGTACATGTGCACAATACGCAGGTTTGTTACCTATGTATACATGTGCCATGTTGGTGTGCTGCACCCATTAACTCGTCATTTACACCAGGTATATCTCCTAATGCTATCCCTCCCCCCTCCCCCCCCCCCATGACAGGCCC
>NW_012113697.1:2928122-2947624 GCF_000951035.1 Colobus angolensis palliatus
CCTTTGGGTATACACCCAGTAATGGGATGGCTGGGTCAAATGGTATTTCTAGTTCTAGATCCTTGAGGAATCGCCACACTGTCTTCCACAATGGTTGAGCTCATTTACAGTCCCACCAACAGTGTAAAAGTGTTCCTATTTCTCCACATCCTCTCCACATCTGTTGTTTCTTTGACTTTTTAATGATTGCCATTCTAAAAAAGAACTTAAATAAACTTAAAAGAAAAAATCAAACAACCCCATCAAAAAGTGGGCAAAGGATATGAACAGACACGTCTCAAAAGAAGACATTTATGCGGCCAACAGACACACGAAAAAATGCTCATCATCACTGGCCATCAGAGAAATGCAAATCAAAACCACAATGAGACACCACTTTTAATGCTGGAGAACTGGAGGGGCAGCAATCACAGACTCCAGGACCCTCAGGCTAACAGTGGTGAAATGACTTTAAACCTCTCCTGAAAGAGCTTAACCCAAACCAGTATTCATCATGCAAAGTACAGTCGTAAAAGATAAAAAAACTTTTCTCCCAACAGTTTGTAAACAGCACCTAGAGCAGTCTGAACTGCACTGGGGATGGCTTAGTTTTTTGGTTGTTGTTTTGTTTTGTTTTGTTTTGTTTTGTTTTTATGAGATGGAGTCTTGCTCTGTCGCCAGGCTGGAGTGTAGTGGCGCAATACCCACTAGCTGCAACCTCCACCTCCTGGGTTCAAGCAATTCTCCTGCCTCAGCCTCCCGTATATCTCTGGTATCTGTGAGCCGGTGTCAATGGCCGCCTTACCTGAAGAAGGTCTTCACTCAAAACTTCCGTCTTTTCAGCCCTAAAAAGAACATTGAGAAATATATCAGTAAGAAAACTAACAACAGAGCCTCATAATTACTCCCCAATCTCTTCAATTAAGGCAATACCAGAAAAACAGAGACGTTAGTAGCAGAAACATTTACGAAGAGCATAGGTAAAACTAGAATTTACTAGGAAACTTAAAAAACCAACACATCAGCAAACACAGCAAAGCAGATACCCTGAAGACTTTCCCACTATAGACTGGAACCTGGACTCATGACAACAAATGTATGCCTTTGTTCCCAGACACATATATATTTTAAGTATCAGAATTAAGGTTTCTCCAGCCATAACCCTCAGCCTCCCCCAAATAAGTAAGCTAATGTAGCAGAAATCTGAGAAAGGATCAATTAACAACAAACACAGAGATAGTATTGAATCTTGGCAACTAATGCAAATGCCACCACCATGGTCTGGCAACCAAGTGTTAGGTCCACAAGAAAGTGGAGGGCTTGAACCTGAAACTTCTACATTTAGACAACCTGGATACTGGAGGAATTGGACCCAGCTAACCCGTTAGTACCGCCTGCCTCATGTTAGAGGAGAGTGCCAATTCTCTCAGGAACAGAGCATTCTAATTCAACGCTCTCTCGCTCTCTCGCTCTCTCTTTCTCACTCTCACTTTCTCTAACAACATGCACACACACACTCTCTCTCTCACACACACAAAAACGCAAACACAGCAAATTCACATGAAAACAAATCATCAAGATTTAAGGGTACAGAGAAAGAAGGAACAACATATGAGAAGTCTAAAGAATTTCGACTATTGCAATGATCAAAGACTGCAATGTATGTATAAAATATCAAAGAACAAATGACATATTAAAAAATAAGCAGTAGGACTTCTGCTTCCAGGAAGAAGGAGTGAATGTATTGTAGCAATTCTTCTCACTCACACAACTAAAAACCTACGATAGTATAGAAACACAAGACCCTGAAAAGGAGAAGGAAGGCATACTGGCTGGGAACCTTCAGAATAACATGGTAAAACTCTTGTCCTTCACATTTCTCAGCCTTGGAGCTTAAGAAACTAGCAACAGTAACACCTAAAACACCAACAGGCTCAGACAAAACAAACCCCAACAAAAGCCTGGTCTCTGTAGACAAAGGACCAAGAAAGGAGCAGCTGAGCAAGACAGACACTTTTTAGAAAACTGCTCACCGCAGCCAACACCACATAAAAGAATTGTCGTATTCCACCCACGCCAACAAAAGCTGAGTAGGGAGCCCTGACTTCTACCCCTACCAGGCTGTAACAAGCACCCAAGCCCGTGCCCCTCATCAGTGTGGGAGCATCAGAGAACACTGAGACACACAAAGACAGCATCCATCCCTAGGGAGTGGGAGCATCTATCACTACTAGGCAACTGACAAAGTCCGTCTTCCTCTGCTGCAGGAGCAGTGGAAATCACATGGTCACCTGGACACCCACGCCCATGTGGTGATAATGAAGCATCTCTTCGCCTTCCCCTTGGGGTGGTGTCACAGGAGTCCTAGTGGACAGACAGGACTCTTGCCAATGCCCAGCAGTAATGAGGCCACTCCCTTCTGCAGTATTAGTGAAAGCCAAGTAGGGAGCAACAACTAGACACTCATAACCACCCTGCCACCAGCCACTGAGGTATCAGTGGAGGCCCAGTAGAAAACCAGAACTCCCACACCCACCCAGTATTAACAAGGAGCACCTCTATCTCTGAAGGGTCAGTGAAGGCCAGCCAAGTGGAGAACCCGGACTTCCACCCCAACTCATCAGAAACAAAGCAGCACTCCTGCTCCCCCTACTAGAGTAGCATCAGAGGAAGTCAGCTCCAAGACAAAGTTTAAATGAGATCCAGAGTCGCATAATATAATAGCCATAATATCCAGATTTCAATTACTCATCACACCAAGAACAAGAAAAAAAAAACTCAAACTGAAAGAAAAAAAGACAATAGATTCTAATTATTCATCATGAAAATGCTTCAATGTGTACTAATAAATATGCTTGAAATAAATGAAAGAAATAGGAAGTCTCAGAAAGAAAATAGAAGATATAAAAAAGAAAAATTTTAGATCTGAAAAATATAACAATCTAATTAAAAAAAAAAACTCAGTTGATGGGTTCAACAGCAGAATGGAGGGGGTAGATGAAAGAATCAGTGAACTGGAGGAAGCATAATAGACATTTTCCAATCTGAACAACACGGCAAAAATAGACCAAACAAATCAACAAACAAAAAAAGCCCCAAGGACCTGTGAGGCTATAACAAAAGATCAAATATTTATGTCATCAGAGTCCCAGAAGAAGAGGGGAAAAAATGGTAGCTATATTAGACTAAGTTGGCCATGATAAAAAAGTTAAAAAAAGATAGGCTAAAAAATACTCAAAAGAAATAAGGCTAAAAATGCCCCAAATGTGGCAAAAGACACAAACCTACATATTTGAAAAGCTGAACAAACCCCAAAGAGGATAAACAAAGAAATCCTCACCAAGACACATCATGGTCAAACTTCTAAGAACTAAAGACAAATCTTGAAACCAAGGTGCAAGAAATGATACCTTAACAATGGAGGAAAAGCAATTAGAATGACAGCAGATTTCTCAAGAAAAATGGAGACTAAAAGAAAGTGGCACATCATTTTTCCAGGGTTGAAAGAAAGAAACTGTCAACCTAGAACCCTTTAGCTAATGAAAATATTCTTCAGGAATGAAGGGGAAATCAAGACAATCTCAGATATACAAAAGTTAACAGAATTTATCATCGGCAGGCTTCCTATGGCTAAAGAAAGTTATCTAAAATCAACCCAAAGTTTGGGCGCGGTGGTTCACACCTGTAATCCTAGCACTTTGGGAGGCCGAGGCAGGCAGATCACCTGCGGTCAGGAGTTCAAGACTAGCCTGGCCAACATAGTGAAACCCCATCTCTAAAATGTACAAAAAATTAGCCAGGTGTGATGATGTGCGCCTGTAATCCCAGCACTTTGGGAGGCCGAGGCAGGCAGATCACCTGCGGTCAGGAGTTCGAGACTAGCCTGGCCAACATGGTGAAACCCCGTCTCTGCTAAAAGTACAAAAAATTAGCCGGATGTGGTGGTGTGTGCCTGTAATCCCAGCTACTTGGGAGGCTGAGGCAGGAGAATCGCTTGAACCTGGGAGGCAGAGGTTACAGTGAGCCGAGATCATGCCACTGCACTCCAGCCTAGGTGACAAGACTGAGACTCCATCTCAAAAAAAAAAACCCAAAATGATAAAAGAAGGAAACTCGAAATACCAGAACTGGGGAAGCTATCACTCAAACTGGTAAAATGATGAGAGCAGTAGACTATGGTAAGTTATGTACATAGTACGTAACATCTACAGCCACCTCAACAATACTGCTATGGTTTGGATGTGTTCCACAAAGTTCCTGTGATGAAACCTTGATCTCTAAAGCAGCGGTGCTGAAAGGTGGAGCCTAACGGGAGGTATATGGGTCATGGGGACACAACCCTCAATGAATTAATACTGTCATTGTGGGAGTGTGTTCATTATCATGAGGGTGGGTTTCTTACAAAAGGACAAGGTGAGCTCCCTCTTGCTCTCTCCTGCCCATATGATGACTTCAATCATGTCACAATGTAGCAAGAAGGACCTTGCCAGACGCTAGCTCCTCCATCTCAAACTTCCCAGCCTCCAGAACTGTGGCCAATAAATTTCTGTTTTATTACAAATTAGAGACCATGGTATTCGCTTATGGTAGCACAAAGAAAATTGGTACCAGAGAGTGAGGTACTGCTATAACAAATACCTGAAAATGTGGAAGCAGCTTTGGAACTAGATAGTGGACAGAGACTAAAAGAGTCTGGAAGAGCAGGTTAGAAAAAGCCTGCATTGCTGTGAACAAAGAGTTAAGAGTGATTCTGGTGAGGGCTCAGAAGAGAAGAGCTGTATGAAGGGTAAAATTTCTTAGAGGTTACTTAGATATTAATGACCACAATGTGGGTAAAAATATGGACAGTAGAGACCACTCTGATGAGGTCTTATATGAGAATGAAAAATATCTTATTAGAAACTGAAGTAAAGGCCATCCTTTTTACAAAGTTACACAGAACTTGACTGAACTATGTCCATCCCCAAGGGTTTTAATGAAGATGGAACTTAAGAGTGATGAACTAGGATATCTGGTGGAAAAAATTTCCAAGCAAAATATTGAAGAATCTGCGTGGCTTCCTTTAACTGCATACAGTAAGATGCAAAAAGAGAGAAAATATTTAAAGGTGGAATTTATGAATAAAAGAGAAGCAGAATGTAACCATTTGGAAAATTCACAGCCTGGCCATGTAAAACACAAAAACGTGCCAAGTGTCCCCTTTGAGAAAGAGCTTAGTGTGGCTAGAAGGAAGCCAGGTGCTATTCATCAAGGCAATGACAGAATGACCTGCAAGATATTTCAGAGATCTTTGATCCTCCCATTACAGGCCCAGAGCTCTAGGAGGGCAGAATGGTTTCATTAGACTAGCTCAAGATGCCTTCCATGGGTTCACTGCCCAGGGACTCTGCTCCTTGCATTCCTGTGCAGTGCTCCTTGGTTGTTCCAGCTGTGATTCAAGTAACCCCAAGTGCAGTCTGGGCTGCTGCTCTCAAGAGAGCATAAGTGGTAAGCTTGGTGGTATCCATATAGTGCTAACTCTGCTGGTGCAGAGTTCATAAGCTGTGGAGGTATAAATTTTTGGAGCGAGGGCACAATGTTACATCCACCTAGATTTCAAAGGATGTATCAGACAGCCTAGGGATCCAGGCAGAGACAAGTCACAAGAGACATGTCACAAGAGTGGAACCACTACAGAGAGACCCTATTAGGGTGATGCCCAGCAGAACTGTGGGGTCAAAGCCACTGCAGAGTGTACTCCACTAGTGCAGCCATGGGGACAGGGCTGCCCCCAAACCCCAGAACTGTAGAGCTACCAGAACATAGCCTCAGCCTGGAAGAGCTTGCACAGGCTGAGCCCAGCAAAAACGTGAAAACAGGACTGCCCAAGGTTTTGAGGTCAAAACCTCCACCCATGTGCTCAAAACGTACACATGGGGTAAAAAAACATTCTCCCGCTTTAAGATTTAACATTTTTCCTATTGGGTGCTAGACTTAGTTGGAACCAGTTATCCCTTTCTTCTTGCCTATTTCTGCCTTTTGAGATAGGAACATTTATCCCATGTCTTTCCCTCCACGGCTTTTTAAAGTAGATAACTTGTTTTGATTTCACAAGCTCACAGCTAAAAGAAGTTTGCCTCAGGATGAATTGTGTCTTGAATCTCACCAATATCTGATCTAGATGAGATTCTGGACTTTTGAGGTGGTTTTGGAAACAGTTAAGATTCTTGGGCTATTGGGATGGAGCAAATGTGTTTTTCATGGTAGAAGGACATGAATGTTGGGGGTCAGAGGCAGAATGCTATAAGTTGAATGTGTCTCCTGAAGTTCCTGTGTTGGAAACTGGATTCCCAATGCAGTGGTGCTGAGAAGTGGGATCTAATGGGAAGTGTTCAGATTAATGCTGTTATTGTGGGAGTGGGTTCATTATCACAGAAGTGGGTTTCTTATAAAAGGACCAAGGTTGGTCCCCTCTTGCTCTCTTATCCATGTGTTCCCTTCTGCCATGTTATAATGTTTCAAGAAGGCCTTCACCAGATGCTACTCCCTTGTTGTTGGACTTCCCAGCCTCCAGAACTCTGAGAAAATAAAATCTCAGTTTATTATAAATTACTCAGACTGTGGCATTCTGTTAGAGCATGAAATGGAACAAGACAAACACAAGAAATACATCAATGAAATTCTCAAAAATGATAAATTAATTCATAGGAATACAAGAAAAATAAAAGCAAGAAATGAAAAACAGAAGAGAAAACAAAAAATAAACAAAAATGGCAGATTTATGTTTAACATGTCTATAATTACATTAAATGTAAACAGCCTAAATATACCAATTAAAAGATAAGAACTAGAAGAATGGATTTTAAAATATAGTGTCTACAAGAATCTCATTTCAAATAAATTATACCAGAAGCATGAAAATAAAAAATTGGAAAAGACATAATGGAAGCTTTAATCCAAAAAGGCAGAAGTATCTATATTAATGTCAGATAAAGACAATTTCAGAACAAAGAAAATTACCAGAGATAAAGAGGAGCATGAAATAATGATAAAAGGATCAAGCCCTAAGACACAACAATCCCAAATGTATATCCACCAAAAAACAGAGTTCTAAAATATATGAAGCAAAAAACTGATACAATGAAAAGGAGAAATAGACAAATACACAACTATAGTTGGAAACTTCAACACCTTCTCTCTCAACAATAGAACTAAATTTTAAAAATCAGCAACAATATACAAAAAACACAACACCTCCATTAACCAATAAGATCTAACTGATACCTACAGAACACTCCACCCAACATGAGCAAAATATATGCTCTTTTCCAGTTTCACGGAACATATACCAAGATAGACAACATCTGGAACTACAAAACAAACCTCAACTAATTTGAAAGAATGCAAGTCACATGCAGTTTGTTCTGTGGCCACAATGGAGTCAAATGAGAAATCAGTAACAGCAGGATAAGAAGAAAATTTTCAAACATGTGGAAACTAAACAGCATTTAAATAATCCATGGAGGGTCTCAAGGAAGATGTTTAAAAATTAAACTGAATGAAATAAAAACATAACATATAAAAATGTTGGGCACAACCAAAGTTGTGCTGGAAAAAAAATTATACCATTAAATCTATACATTAGAAAAGAAGAACAGTCCCAAGTCAATAAAAGATCCTACTCCAGGCCGGGCGCGGTGGCTCAAGCCTGTAATCCCAGCACTTTGGGAGGCCGAGGCAGGCGGATCACGAGGTCAGGAGATCGAGACCATCCTGGCTAACACGGTGAAACCCCGTCTCTACTAAAAAAATACAAAAAACTAGCCGGGCGAGGTGGCGGCGTCTGTAGTCCCAGCTACTCGGGAGGCTGAGGCAGGAGAATGGCGTGAACCCGGGAGGCGGAGCTTGCAGTGAGCTGAGATCCGGCCACTGCACTCCAGCCTGGGTGACAGAGCGAGACTCCGTCTCACAAAAAAAAAAAAAAAATCCTACTCCAACAACCTAGAAAAAAGACCAAAAGAAGTCCAAAGCAAGCAGAAGGAAGGAAATTATAAGCATAAGGGAAGAAAATAATGACTTTAACAATAACAACAAAAAAAACTAAAGAAACTTGATTAAAGAGCTGGTTCTTTGAAAAGATCAATAAAGTTTAAAAAATCTCTAGTAAGATTGAAAAGAACATTATCAACAATAGGAATGAAGCAGGGAATATCACTTCATACCCTGTAGAAATCAAAAGGATGCCTTTGAAAAAACCTACACACACATATTTGACAACTTAGATGAAATGGACTAATTCCTTTAAAAAAAAAAACAAACAAACAAAATGACCGCAATACACATAATATGAAATAGATCATTTGAATATTCTCTGTGGCTATAAAAATTTGAATTTGTACTTTAAAAACTTCCCTGCAAAAATCTTCAGGCACAGAAGGTTTCACTAGATAATTCTACCAAATGTTTTAAAAAGAAATATCACCTATTCTAAACAATCTCTTCCAGAAAATGAAAGAACGCTTCTCAATACATTTTATGAATCTAATATTACTTTGATATCAAAACATGACAAAAACTAATTATAGACCAATACCGCTCCATGAATATGGGTGTAAAAGTCCTTAACAAAATAAAAGTAAATAGTCTGGGCATGGTGACTCACGTCTGTAAACCCAACATTTTGGGAGGCCAAGGTGGAGGATCACTTGAGGATAGGAGTTTGAGACCAGCCTGCACAACATAATAAAACCTCAACTTTACAAAAACAAAAGGAGAGAAAAAATTAGCCAGGCGTGGTATGCCTGTAGTCCTAGCTCCTAGGGTGGCTGAGGTGGGAGGATCGCTGGAGACCAGGAGGTCAAGGTTCCATGTGAGCCATGATCACTCCTTTTTACTCCAGCCTGGAGAGCAGAGCAAGGCCCTGTCAATCAGTCAATCAATCTATCAGCCAATGCAAACAGAATTCAGCCATGTATAAAAATAATTTTTCATCATTATGACTAATTCACCATTATGAATAACAAAACAAGTGGGGTTTATTCCAAGGATAGAAAGTTGGTTCAACATTCAAACATCAATCAGTGTAATCCACTCACCGTATTAAAAGATTAAGGAAGAAAAACCACATGATCGTAGCAAATAATGTAGAAAAAGCCTTTGACCAGATTCAAAACCCATTCCTGGCCAAAAAAAAAAAAAAAAAAAAGTCTCAGAAAACTAGGAGTAAAGGGAAACTTCCTCAACTCGATAAATAACATGTACGAAAAAATCTATACTTTTGAAAGACTACATGCTTTCCTCCAAAACAGGAATCAAGGCAAGTGCATTTGCTCTTACCACTCATTCGTCATGGTCCTGAAAGTTTAACTTAGTGTAATAAGACAAGAAAAGATAAAAAGCATGTAGATATGAGAGGGACAAATAAAAATGTCTCTATTTGCAGATGATATAATAGTCTATGTAGAAAATGCCAAGGAACCTACAAAAACATTCCTAGAACTAACAAATGGTTTCTGCAAGATTGCATGACATGAGATAAACACACAAAAATAAATTGTACTTACTAATAATGAACACATGAACACTGAAATAAAATATGCCACTGGTAGTTTCTTAAAAAAACACTTAGGTGTTAATCCATTAAAACGTACGGAATTTGTAGACAGAAAGGTACAAAATGCTTAAAATAAATAAAAGCAGATCTAAATAGAGAGAAAAAGCATGTCCGTGGTATTTGTACATGTCAGTTATCAATTCTCCCCAAACTGATCACAAATTAAATGCAATCCCAATCAAAATCTTAAGATTTATTATAGTTATAGACAAATTGATTCTAAAATTGATATGACAATACAAATGAAATAGTTAAAATTTTCTAGAAAGAAAAGTAGGACTCACATGATCCAATTTTAAGATTTAGTATAAAATAAGTAATCAATCCAGAGAGTATGGTCTTGGGAAAAAGAAACCCAGATCAGTGGAACAGAATAAAGAGTATACAAAACAGACCTAGACAGACATAATCAGGGATCTCTGAAAAAGGCACAAAGGCAATTTAATAGAGTAAGGATAGTCTACCAAATTGCGACGGAACACATAAATAGGTAAAACTATGAACCCTGGCCCCTTTGTACATCATTGACAAAAATTAATTTATAATAGATCATACACTTCAATAAAAAAGTTATAAAACATTTACAGGAAATAGAAGAAAATATCTGTGACCTTGGTTTAGACAATGGATTCTTAGGACATCAAAATCATGATTCACAATAGAAAAAAAAAAGATACATTAGACTTCTTCGAAACTAAAAGCTTTTGTTGTGTGAAAGACACTGTTAAAAGATGGAAAAGACAACTCAGAAAAAGAGAGAAATTATTTGTAACTCACATATGTAAGAATTGTATACAGAACATGCAAAGAACTCTGAAACTTAACTATAAAAAAAATCCTATTTAAAATGGGCTAGAAATCTGAATAAATACTTTACCAGTGAAGACAGATGAGTGGAAAATAAGCACAAGAAAAGATGGTTCAACATTATTAGCCCTTAAGACAATGCAAATTACGAGAAAATGAGATACTAGTATTTGAGTGACAGCAAACACACACACACACACACACACACACACACATCAAGTTCTGGACAATATGGAATAACTGGAACTCTCACACAT
This sequence comes from Colobus angolensis palliatus, assembly GCF_000951035.1. Lineage (NCBI taxonomy): Eukaryota > Metazoa > Chordata > Mammalia > Primates > Cercopithecidae > Colobus > Colobus angolensis. The sequence continues at coordinate 2,938,758 of NW_012113697.1, forward strand.
TGCTGGGAGTTGGGCACAGCAAAATGGTACAGCTGATGTAGAAAACACTTTGGCAATTTGTCATAAACTTGAACATACACTTGCCATATGACCCAGCAAAGCCACTCTAGAGAAAAGAACATTTATGTTACACATACCCACACATACACCCCTACTCTGTGAATGTTCATAGAGTTTTATTTGTAATACTAAAAATCTGAAAATTTTTGCCCTTCAACAGGTGAATGGATAAACTAGAGAATAGGCGTATATGACAGAATATGCTCAGCAGGTGCTGGGCGCAATGGCTCATGCCTGTAATCCCAGCACTTTGGGAGGCCGAGGTGGGCAGATCACGAGGTCAGGAGTTCGAGACCAGCCTGGACAATATGGTGAAACCCCATCTCTACTAAAAATACAAAAATTAGCTGGGCGTGGTGGCACGTGTCTGTAGTCTCAGCTACTTGGGAGGCTGAGGCAGAAGAATCGCTTGAACCCAGGAGGCAGAGGTTGCAGTGAGCTGAGACTGTGCCATTGCACTCCAGCCTGGGCGACACAATGAGACTCTGTCTCAAAACAAACAAACAAAAAACAAACAACAACAACAACAAAAAGTTTAGCAAGATAGAGGAATGGACCATTGATACATGCTACAACATGAATAGATATCAAACCATTATGCTCAGTGTAAAAAGCCAATCCCCAAAGGCTGCATATGTACTGAATGATTCCATTTATAAGGCACCCTGGAAAAGCTAAACCATAGGGATGGAAAGCAGTGCAGTGGGTGATGTAGATGGGGGTGGGGAGGGTTTGCCTGCAAAGATGCTGCATGAGGGAACTTTTTGAGGTAACAGAATTGTTCGTTTGTGGTGGAGGTTACATAAATCTATGCCTGTGTTAAAACAAGAGTCTACCAAAAAAGTAAATTTTACTTCATGTAAATTTTAAAAGTAAAAAAGAAAGTTTGAAGATGGAACTGAGATACAAGACAATATGTGAATCAAGAAGGTGAAACGGTTGAAGTTAAGTGTTCTAAGCTCTTAGCACAGATTTCGTTAAACTAAAATATAATAAACATTACAAGGGTACCACTGAAAGAGTAGAAATAGAGTATATATCTTCCAAAGTAACAGACAATAAAAACTTAATGATTGAAAACAAAATTAAAAATGGTGCTGCGTAAAGCAATATAGAAACAATAGAAAGCACAAAGTAAAAGACTAAACACAAACTCAAATATGTCACAAAACATAAGTAAACTAAATATTCTAGTTAAAAGCAAAAGATGTTCAGCTTAGATACAAAAATCTAGCTCTGTGCTAATAATAAAAAGCTGCATCTAAAACACAAACAATCTAAAAAGCTGTGTCTAAAACACAAACAATCAAGAAGATCAAAAGAGAAACAAAAACACATACCAGGCTATTTCAAATTAATCTAATAGACTTTGAGGGAGAAAAAAAACATTATGAAAGAAAGAGGACAGCAATATAATGTTACAAAAGTTTAACTCATCAAGAAGTTATGAGAATTCTGAACTTGGTGGTACCTGATAAGAATCACACAATATAAAAATCAAACTGACAGAAGCTCAGGGAAGCCCTGGAAATTTTACCACAACAGATATCATTATTCCTCTTGCAGTTAGAGAAGTAAGGCAGAAATAAAGTGGACATAGAGGATTTGAAAAGGATAAGATAGCAAGATTTATTAGATTGATTTATGCACACAATAATTTATTTCCAAAGATTAACCACTTATAAACCTGTAAAGCACATCTCAACAAATATCAAAGGACAGAAGTCACAAAGATGATGTTCTGTGACCCCAGTGTAATTTAAATTCAAATAAATAACAAGTTTAAATTAACGGTAAACAAATTTGGAATCTTTTAAGCACTTCTAAGATAACAGGTCAAAAAGAATTACTGTTAGGAATTTAAAATATTTAGAGTTGAAAGACAATGAAAATACCGTCTATCAAATTTGGTAGCAAAATGATATTTAGAAAAAAATACAGAAACTCAATTTCTTAGAAGAGAGGCTGAAAATATTTAAGAAGTATAACTGTAAGCAGAATAAACTTCAAGAAATTAGAAGAAAAAACCATAAAAAGAAGAAACTAGTAATATAGAAAAAATCATATTGGTTAATTCTTTGAAAAAAAAACTAACAAAATGGCAAGCCTCTACAAGATTTACTCAGTAAAAAATGAAAAAGAAACAGGTAAATAATAACAGGAAATAAAAACAGAAAAGCTCCAGAGATTTGAAAGGTAACATTTGTGATAAACTTTAAAAAAAAAAAAAAAATTAGATAAAATGGCCATTTAGAAAAACAAAAGCAAGACAAACTTTACCAAAGAATACAGAGGAAGTCTGAATCGTTTTATAAATATCAAAGAAATTAAACCAGTAATTAAACATCATTCCAAAAAGAAAACAGAAGACCAAGATGTTTTACAGGTACATTTTCAAGAAATATTTCTTTCTGAACTTATACAAAGAATATAAATTCTTAATATGCCTAATATACTATTACGAAAAAGAATAGAGAAAGAAGTAACACAGTGCAACTCATTGAGAGACAAGCATAACTGGATACCACAATTAGAAAAGAACAGTATAAAGAAAATTATAGAGCGTCCTCATGTATTAATGACATGAAAGTCCTAAAAAAAATTAGCACATTAGGAAAAAGTTTGATTAATTACTAGAGAATGTAAGAATGGTTTAACTTTAGCAACCTGCAAGTATAATTCATCACATGGACAAATTAAAGGGCAAAATAAGACTATCTCAAAAATGCAAAGTATTCAGTAAAACTCAATGTCTGTTGATGAAAAATATAACAGGGAAAATCCTTAGCTTAATTTTTAAAAAGCACCTATAAAACATTATTCTTACTGGAAACATTAAAAACATGCCCTTGGAGAGAGGGTGAATAAAATAAAATAAAATGTAAAATAAAAATAAAAATAAATAAAATAAAAACAATAAAACCACACTCTTTATAATCATGAGTAAGGCAAGGATTCCTACTATTACTGTCTACTCAGCCCAGTAAGCAACTAAAATAGAAGATTTTAAAACTAAAAAGGAAGAACCTATACTGACATTTGAAGATTATATGTTTGTTCACAAAGGTAATCCAAAGTAATCTATCGAAATTATTATAAATAATAAAACTTGAGAAAGATGGCTAGATACAAGATCAATATAACAAAATTAATATAACCAGTACATACTCAAAAGTCTAATTTAAAAATTCATTCCATACAAAAAAGAAATTTGAAATAAGTTTAACAAAAGATGAGCAATGTCTTTATAGGGAAAAAATTTAAAATTAGTAAAAGACATGAATGAAGCCAGGTAAAGGGAGATATACAGTGTATATATGAATGGGAAGAATTAATTTTGAAAACACGTCAGTTCTCTTCATAGCAATGCAGCTTCAATTAAATATCTCAATAAGAATTAAAAAAATAATTTAACAAGTGGAATCTAAAATTTATCTGGAAGGTTTGGCACGGGACCATAATCCTGGCACTTTGGGAGGCTGAGGCAGGAGGATCACCGAAGGCCAAGAGGTCAGGACCAGCCTAGACAACATAGTGAGATGTTGTCTTACAAAAAATGAAAACATAACTGAGTGTGGAGATGCACGCCTGTAGTCCCAGCTGCTCAAGAGGCTGAGGCAGGAAGATCTCTTGAGCCCAGGCGTACAAGGCTACAGTCAGTTATGATCATACCACTGTACTCCAGCATGGGCAACAGAGAGATTCTGTCTCAAAACAAACAAACAACAAGAAGATAAATAAATAAAATGTGTATGGAAATGCAAAGGCTTAAGAAAAACTACGATTATCCTTAAGTAGAATAAGTTGAGGGAGCTTCAGTGACCACATACTGAAACTTACTGAAGTCACAGTAATTATGAAAGCATTATATCAATGTTTGCATTGGTCACTGAAACAGAAGAGAGTGTTCAGGAACAAACCCACAAAAATGGAAAAAAATGACAGATAAAAAGAGTGTTATCTAAGATTGGGGGAGAGGGAGAGGAGACATGACTTATTTAATTGGTAGTGCTACGTCAACTGTTTATCCGTATGAGAAAAAATAAAGAAATAGGGTTTCCACACAAAAGTCAAATACCAATGAATTAAAGACTTAAATGTAAAAGGTGAGACATTAAAACACCTAGGGAAAAAAATATAGAATATCTTATACTTTAGACCATTGAATGACATCACAGAAAATAAAAATAAGAAACACTAACCATAAGAGAAAAGATTAAAAGACATATTTACATTAAAATTAATTGTCATGATGGCTGAAAAAACAATAAAAAGAAAGACACTAGAAAAAAGACATATATAAGAAAATGTAACGGCAAAAAAAAAATCAACTCTAAAGAAAATGAGCTAAAGATTAACACTTTTTAAAGGAGGAAACTGTAACGATTACTGAATATATAAAAGCTTGGTCAACTTCATTAGTAATGAGGAATATACAAATTAAAACCACAAAGCGTTACCATTTCATATCTACCATTTTGGTAAAAACGTAGAAGTCTGACAATTTCAACTGGTGGAGATAAGGAGTAATGAGAACCCACTACTATAAGGATAACTTGTTAAAAGCATTGTAGAAGCCAAGTGCAGTAGCTCAAGCCTGTCATCCCAGCACTTTGGGAGGCCAAGGCGGGAGGATCACAAGGTCAGGAGATCGAGACCATCCTGGCTAACATGATGAATCCCCGTCTCTACTAAAATTACAAAAAATTAGCCAGGCGTGGTGGTGGGCGCCTGTAGTCCCAGCTACTCAGGAGGCTGAGGCAGGAGAATCACTTGAACAAGGAGGCAGAGTTGGCAGTGTGCCAAGATCGTGCCACTGCACTCCAGCCTGGGCGACAGAGTGAGACTCCGTCTCAAAAAAAAAAAAAGCATTGTAGAAAACAATGTAATTATTTTGTATATTTGACGATGAAATTAAGTACCCAAATGAAACACCTTTTAACAGAACAGTATTTCCTCTACATCTGATGCACACTAATCTTTTCCACTATACTCATTAAGTTGATTTCACTATCACTAGTGAGTGGACCAGCATCCAAAAAATGGCCATCAAGAGGAGAATAAAGAAATCGGAATATATTCACATAATGCCATATCATATGGTAATAAAGAGCAATAAAATAAAGTTTACCCAAACAACATGAGTGACTCTTAGAGGCACAATGTTGATTGGAAAAAAATAACAAAAAGACTACTTAAATTATGATAACCATTTTCATAAAGCTCAGAAGCAAACACCATTAAACACCTTATTGGGAAAGGATAAATGCATATGTAATAAAATGAAAAGAAAGCAAGAGAATTATAAATACAAAATTTTTAATGATGGTTATCTCTGAAAAACAGAAAGAGACTGGGTTTGGGAAGGAAATACAGGTGGCTTCAACAGAATCGGTAATGTTTTGGTTCTAAATTTGTGTACAGGTTAACAGATTTCTTCTTAACATGTTTCATAATATATATACAAGCATATGGAATCTATGCATCAAATAATAAACATGAAAATTAACAAAAACAAAGTAGTAAGTATTTAAGCACATTACATAAATGATTCCTACAAGATGAAAAACAAAAAGAAATGTTCATTAGAATCTGTATATTATGGGGTGTATATAGATATGTGCACACAACACACACACACACAGCCACACATGCCCTCAGACAACCTGAGTTCATTTATAGATGGATCTTCTTCCACCTCTGCCACACCTGAGACAGTAAGACCAACCCCTCTCTATATTTTCTCTTCTTTATGATTTTCTTAATATTTTCTCTAGTTTTATTATAAGAATACAGTATATAACACATATAACATATAAAATACGTGTTAATTGACTACATATGTATCAGTAAGACTTCAGGTAAACAGTAGTCTATTAGTAAAGTTTTCAGGAAGTCAAGACTTATACATAAATTTTCAACTGCATGGGGGATGAGTGCCCCAAACCCCTTGTATATATATATATATATATTTATATTTTAACTGTATATATATACACACACACATATTTATATATATATAATATATACATATATAATTTTGACTGTAACACTTCTTTAAAGTTTTTACTGCTTTTTGCTTAAAAACTAGTGCTGAGTTGTAGGGTATCCTAACCGCTAGCTACAGCAAGTACTCATACATCAACTACATGCAAATTAAAATCACCAATAAGCAACCCCCACTCCTGGGTATCTACTCGGAGGAAAAGAAGTCATTATACGAAAAAGATACTTCCACATGCATGTTTATAGCAGCCCAATTTGCAACTGCAAAAATATGGAACCGGACCAAATGCCCACTGATCAATGAGTGGATACAGAAAATGTGATATACACCATGGAATACTACTCAGCCATAAAAAGGAATGAAATAATGGCATTCCCAGCAACGTGGATGAAATTGTAGACCATTGTTCTAAGTGAAGTGACTCAGGAATGGAAAACCAAACATCGTATGTTCTCACTCATAAGTGGGAGCTAAGCTATGAGGATGCAAAGGCATAAGAAGGATACAAAGGACTTTGGGGACTTGGGGGAAAGGGTGGGAGGTGGGTGAGGAATAAAATACTATGCACTGGGTAGTGTACACTGCTCAGTTGATGGGTGCACCAAAATCTCAGAAATCACCACTAAAGAACTTATTCATGTAACCAAACACCACCCATTCCCCAAAAACCTATTGAAATAAAAACAATACAGTAAAATTACCAATACAAGTACTGTAGCTACATAGCTGATAAGACAGGAATAAGCTCTCTTCTTTGAAGGAAAAAGATTTGTGCTAGAAACAAATTCTGCTTAAATTTGTTCTTAAAAATTTAAGGTCATAAACTCATTTAATGATCAAAAGGATTTAAGAAGATTCTAGAACAGGTTTCACTGACTGGGGAAAAGACTCGTGACTGTTGAGTTGGAAGGAACAACAGAGGTCACTTAGCCCAATTTCCACTCCTCTGAGACCTCCCTCCTTCACTATTCCTGAAGCACTTCAGTAGAGCATTAGTGAAGGCCTGACCCACGGAAGCCAACCTTCAAGGAAAGGCAGTGGTCTCATAGGTGATACTATTTTTAGGGAGGCGGGTCTTTTAGGTCTCATCTTTGTAAATGAAACAAGGATCATTATTCATTATCAAGGTAAAAAGCACTATCCACCATTTTCAAGGGATGAGCCATTCCACAGGATGACAGGCGCTGTGTAGATGACATCTGGGTACAAGTCATATCTTTTTAAACTTTTTGTATACAAGAGATTGAAAGCAAAACAGAGCCTGGGCAAACTGATCTTGAAAATGTGCAGTGTTCTACTTATGAGTTTCAGGAGAATAATCAACACCACCCACAAAAATCTTGATTGTCATCAGTGTTATATATCAGCTTGTTAGGCCACCACAGCATTTCCCAAAATGTGTCCCATGAAAAAATAGATTCATAAGACGTTCTGGAAAAAAAAAAGAAAGAAAGAAAAAAAAAGGTTCTGTGAACAAATGAGTTAGGGAAACACTGAATACAATAATTTCCATTAACAGAGTCCCACTACAGTATTAAAGGCTCTGAAAAGTTCTGCAATAAATAAAATGGCTTAATTTGAGTTAACCTGTCATTTCCCATCTCTAAAAATACGAAAACATTTAATGTAACAGCTAATTCATAACTGTGGTGTGGATGAACAGCACGTGAATGAATACACTTTAGAAATTGTGGAGCTGAATAATCACTACAGCACCTCTTGACTCTTGCAGTATCTCTCTTAACCTGCTACCTGGGAGTTCTGGCCTCATCCAAAAAGACATTTATTTGGACAGAGTCAAGCAAGGAGGACTTCTCTGATGCCATCCAAGAAGTCACTGAACAAAGCAGCAAGGCTGCATTTAAGGCAGAGACAATCTTTTTATTTTTTTGAACCTATTAATTACAATAATGTTTATATATCTTTAGTTTTTCTTTTTGTTTTGTTTTGTTTTTTGAGACGGAGTCTCACTCTGTCGCCCAGGTTGGAGTGTGGCGCGATCTTGGCTCACTGCAAGCTCCGCCTCCCAGGTTCACGCCATTCTCCTGCCTCAGCCTCCCGAGTAGCTGGGACTACAGGCACCCACCACCTCGCCCAGCTAATTGTTTGTGTTTTTAGTAGAGATGGGGTTTCACCGTATTAGCCAGGATGATCTTTGGTCATTTTTTAAAGTTCTTTGAGCATATCAGCAGACTTTATACTTCCTAAATATATTTTAATTAAATTTTCTTTAAATAACTAAGCCTTGAAAATTTTATAAACCATCGATGATCTTAAAATGCTTGCGATTCTTTTTCCTTTTTTCCCTTAAAGAGTCTAAGCCAGGGTAGGTCTTTTGTAGACACCCCTATTTTCCAAGGGCATGTGATCAATCAAATCAACTTTTTCCAAATAGAAATTGCTATATGAACAGGGCCAGTCTACGGTAAATGAATTTAGATGATGGCGTTCGTTTTCAAAACGTCTTTAGTAAGTAAATAAAGGGGCGATGTAAAATGTTTGCAGTTTGCTGGGTAAATGTTAACTGCAAAATTTCTTCTTTCAGAACTTTTTTTCCTGCGCTTTTTCAGCCATGATGCAGAGACGGTCTTAATTACGGTCTTATTATGACAATTTCAGATAAATAAGTTTCCAATTTGCAACACTGACAAAACTGTCAAATCCTCTTAATTTTGTATCACAAATATTTTCAGCAACTATTGGTTCCTTTCTACTTGCATAGTGCCAAGCTAGGCCCCATCAGACTCAGTCCTGGACTATCACAATATCTTTCTTTTTTTCTTTTTTTTTTTTTTTTTTT
>NW_012113697.1:2947929-2954462 GCF_000951035.1 Colobus angolensis palliatus
TTTTTTTTTTTTTTTTTTTTTTTTTTTGAGACAGGATCTCACTCTGTCGCCAGACTGGAGTGCAGGGGTGCAGTCTCAGGTCACTGCAACCTCTGCCTCCCGGGTTCAATCGATTCTCCTGCCTCAGCCTCACAAGTAGCTGGGATCACAAGTGCACACCACCACGCCCAGCTGATTTTTGTATTTTTAGTAGAGACAGGGTTTCACCATGTTGGCCAGGATGGTCTTGATCTCCTGAGTTCGTGATCCACCCACCTCAGCCTCCCAAAGTGCTGGGATTACACGCATGAGCCACCACACCCAGCCCACAATATCTTTCTAACCCATCTCCCCATCTCCACCTCCCATTCATCCTTCACACTACCGTCAGACATTCCTCCTAAAATTCCTCCCAGCAGTCCCTTTTGCCTAGTGCCTAGCAGGTGTTCTGCTAGCAGGTGTTCTGCTGGCAGGTGTTCTGCTGGCACTTTACAAGTATTGTATCACTATTTTAATGTGTACACAGGGTTTGTTTTATTGGCTATGGTAAGACACACAGAGAGGAACGTGGCTGTCAAGTTTATACTCACAGATCCCTAGAATCAGCAGGTAGGGCCACATGGGGACACACCAGGGCTGGTCAAGAGGCAGAGGGAGTGAGGGGAGAGTACCAGCAAAAGCCTTTCCTCAGGCTTTCGTGGGAGGGAATTAGTAAAGCAAGGTAAGCAAGCTGAACAGGTTTGGGATTGGAAGCTTTTAATAATTTTGGTGGCCTCAAGGCTATAGGAAAGTCCTCAGTGTCCAGTACTTGGTCCTGGGATGACTTAGGACACAAGGAAAGCGATCAGAGCTGCAGGATCCCGACAAAAAGAGCTGAGTGGGGGGTATGGATTGGTTGGTTTTGAATATCCAAGATATGTTCAAAGGCAAGATGTCTTCCAGATCAAGAAAGTAGCTAGAGCTTCTAGCTCTAACTGGTCAGTGTGACCCACATGACAGAATAACACAGAATATAAGAAAATATCATTAATACATTTCTTTTTTTTTGTTTTGTTTTGTTTTTTTTTTGAGACAAAGTCTTGCTCTTGTCCTCCAGGCTGGAATGCAATGGCGCAATCTCGGCTCACTGCAACCTCCGCCTCCCGGGTTCAAGCAATTCTCCTGCCTCAGCCTCCCGAGTAGCTGGGATTACAGGCACCTGCCATAGCACCCGGCCTAATTTTTGTATTTTTAGTAGAGACGGGGTTTCACCATGTTGGCCAGGCTGGATTTGAACTCCTGACCTCAGGCGATCCACCCACCTCGGACTCTCAAAGTGCTGGGATTACAGGTGTGAGCTGCTGCGCCTGGGTACAACTGCTTTTAATGCCCTCTCTTGCCCATTGTGGCGGATTCTGTTACCTTGTTATCTGGCTCTCCTAAAGTTCATCTCCACCTCTGCTTCTTCGCTGCCTCCCACGACAGAGGGTAGAAAGCCATACTGTCCTGGTTTCCCCTGAAACTAGGAGTAGGTCTTCAGCCACGAGACAAAAACAGAAGTAGACTGCAAAGTCCTCTGTGAAAGCTTTGCTTTCCTAATAAAAATGAATAAGACTCAACTGCCAGCCCCTTTCTCTTCATCCTATTTTGAATGCTGATGTAATGGCAGGAGTGGCAGCAACCATCTTGTAACCATGAAGGATTGGCACAGAGAACTGCAGAGATGGTAGACATGACACCATTGACTCACTGTTCCATCCCCAACAACCACTTATGCCTGGACTTTCAACAGAAACAAATTCCATCTAAAGCCATTCATTCTAAGTGGTGGTTTCTTTCCTTCTTTCTCTTTTTTTTTTTTTTTTGAGACTGCATTTTGCTCTGTCATCCAGGCTGGAGTGCAATGGTGTGGTCTCGGCTCACTGCAACCTCTGCCTCCTGGGTTCAAGCGATTGTCCTGCCTTAGCCTCAGCCTCACCAGTAGCTGGGATTACAGGTGCCCGCCACCATGCCCAGCTAATTACTGTATTTTTAGTAGAGATGGGGTTTCACCATGTTGGCCACGTTGGTCTCAAACTCCTGACCTCAGGTGATCCACCCGCCTTGGCCTCCCAAAGCGCTGGAATTACAGGCATGAGCCACCACACCTGGCTGGTGGTTTGCACCCAGCTGGTGGTTTCTTGTACTATACTTCAATGCAATTCTAGTTTAATATGCTTGCAGCAGAGGAACACATTTTAAGATTAGTTTTATTCAGAGTAAAAATGCAATTATTTGATGTTCTTGAAATTGCACAGAGTTCACACAAATCACTAGAGCAATTACTGACTTCTCCCTAAAGCTCTTCATAGAACACTAAGCTGTATATAAACCTAAGTACAGAAATACTCACTAGACAGATAGTTTGGAGAGTGATTGAGAAAGGCTTCCTGGAGGAAGTGGGCATAGGCAAGCCTTGAAGGCTGGGTAGGCTCTGCCATGTAGAGACATGGGAAAAAGTCTGAAATGGCAAAGCAGTCACCAAAAGCTATCCCTTAGCAGCAATGAAAGGATATTAAATAAAGAGAATTAAGCTAAGGAGAGGAAAGTCACCTCATGGGAATTAGGGGACAAGAGAGAGGAGGGGAAAAAATGGCATGGTTACTGTAGTGTTGGGATAAATCCACGTTTTCAGAACAATGTTACTGCAGAATTGACTAACTTAAGCACAGAGAAAACTTACTAAAAACCAAAAAAAATTCCTAATACTTTCTGCTGAGACTTGCAAAATAAAGTCATATATGATTGAATAGAAGTTCCTGAAAAAAAAGGTAAAATAGAATGGAAAATTTTAAGAAAGAGGGAGAAAAAGAGATAAAGAGAAATATTAATTTTCATAGAGCTGGAGAGACACAAAAGTCCTCAAACTGGAAGAGCCTGAACTGTGAGGGGCAGAGTGAAAAATAGAGAGATCCTAAAAAGCTTTCAGAGAGGAAAAAACCATCAAGCTGCAACAATAACCAGTAACAGAATTTATCAGCAATAATCGATGCTAGCATACAACAGAGCAATTCCAAAGTTCTGAATGAAAATTCACTTGAATCTAAAAATTCGTATTATGGTAACTTATCAGTCAAATATAAAAGCAAAATAAAATCAGATTTCGATTTAGGAGGCTACCTATCTTTCTAAGAAAGTTTCTTGAGAATGTACTCCAAGAAAAATAAGGATAAAAACCTAATTCAATAAGATATGATAGACTTAAATCCAAGTCCGGCAGGAAGAAATTCCCGGATGTCAGACCTGCAGGAGGCTTAGAAAGCAGACTATCCAAATTAGAATTTAGTGGGCTCCAAGATAAAGAAAGCAGTCAAAATAACAGATGGAATAAGTAAATTGGAAGGTATGAAGGCATATGATTCTCATGACAGGAAAAATAAGATAGTCCATAAAATTGCAAGCAAAAAAAAATATGCCCAGGAAACTTATGATTCAAATATGAATCAAAGAAAAGTCACGTACGATTTAATACTTTGTAGAATGCAAGAAAACAGAATCCATTTGGCCTTGGCACTAAGAAAATTCTCCATTATAAGGAACAGGTATCATGATATTGGATCCACAGAGAAGGGGATGTGTATTTGTCCTTTCTCACATGGCTATACAGAAATACCTGAGACTGGGTAATTCATAAAGAAAAAAAGTTAAATTGGCTTGCAGCTCCACAGGTTGTAGAGGAAGCATCATGCTGGCATCTGCCTGGCTTCTGGGGAGGCCTCAGGAAACTTACAATTACGGTAGAAGGTGAAGGGGAAACAGGCACATCTTACATGGAAGGGGCAGGAATAAGAGGGGGCGGGGGGAAGGCGCTACACGGTTTTAAACAACCAGATCTCAGAAGAACTCACTCATTCACCAGCACAAAAACAGAACTGGTATGGTTTGGATTTGTGTCGCCACCCAAATTTCACATTGAATTGTAATTCCCAGTGTTGGATGAGAGGCCTGGTGGGAGGTGACTGGATCATGGGAGTGGATTTCCCCCTTGCTGTTCTCATGCTAGTGAGTTCTCACGAGATCCGGTTATTGAAAAATGTGTAGCACCTCCCTCTTTGCTCTCTTCCTCCTGCTCCGGCCATGTAAGACATGACTGCTTCCCTTTCACCTTCCGCCATGAGTGTACGTTTCCTGAGGCCTTCCCTGCCACACTTCCTGTAGAGCCTGTCGAACCGTGAGCCATTTAAACCTCTTTTCTTGACAAATTACCTAGTCTCAGGTAGTTCTTTATAGCAGTGCGAGAATGGACTAACACAAGTACCAAAGGGAATAGTGCTAAACCATTCATGACAGACCACCCCCATGATCCAGTTACCTCCCCCCAGGCCCCATCTACCACACTGGGGATTACAATTTGACATGAGAGTTGACGGGGACACAGAACCAAACTGTATCAGGTGGTAATCAACATGTTACTTAGGTCCACAAGGAACTACATTTAAAGAGCCATGATAGAAGCACTTAATTGACTTTTGAACTTTTAGAGTAAACTTATGGACAAGGCATAGAAAGCCAAACTACGTGATTACAAAACAAGAAATGTACATTTTATCCATCTTCAAAATGTAAACAAATACAAAGAGAAAAGGAAGAAGGGAGGGAAAGAAAGTAAAAGAAAGGAGAGAGAGTAAAAGAAAAAAAAATTGATCAAAGCCAAAAGTAGAGAAGGAAAGAAAAGAGTAGAAGAGTCCCATTCCTTAATGCTCAGTAAAGCCAGTCAAGAGAAACTGGACTGCCCATGCTAACTGCAGGGAGTTTTAAATATAAGTAAAAAGGTAATATAACAATTTACAAAATGGGTACGGAGGAGGAAGTGGGTGGTATAATGGAACCAAAACCTCATCTCACCAGCAGGAAGTAAATAGTGTATAAATAACAGATGTGTGTGTAAACTAGCAGTGTAAGCCTATTATGTAGAGAGATGGAGATAAATCATCAGAAGAAATAAACACAGAAGGTATTAAAAGTGTCTCCAGGGAGCAGGTCTAGGAGCTGGATCAGGCTAAGCGGGCCAATACCTTTTCATTATAAACCCTTCTCCACTACCCGATTTTGAAAACCACATCCACCTATTATTTCAATTTTGTTTCTTTAAGGACAATTCACAGGGTTGCTGGAGGTCTGGAAACAGGCCTGCTCATCCACTGCTGCTGGAAGTATTATCTGATATAACCTTTCTTGAGGGCAATCTGGCAATATGTATTAAAAGACTAAAAATGGAGAAAACCTTCCTCAAAGTACAGAAGGAATTCAGGCTGGGCATGGTGGCTTATGCCTGTAATCCCACAGTACTGAGACGGGACAACTGCTTGAACTCGGGAGTTCAAGAATAGCCTGGGGAACATGATGAGACTCTGTGTCTACAATAAAGTACAAAAATTAGCTGGGTATGGAGGTGCACACTTGTAGTCTCAGCTACTTGGGAGGGTGAGGTGGGAGGATCTCTGGAACCTGGGAGGTGGAGCTTGCAGTGAACTGAGATCGCGCCACTGCACTCCAGCCTGAGTGACAGAGCAAGACTCTATCTCAAAAAAAAAAAAAAAAAGATGGTATTTGTTGACAAGAAATAATTGAGGATGGAAAAACAAAAGTAATCAGTAATCAGAGGATTGTTCTATAAAGATCTATGTTTGTACTTCGTCTTTTGTCCCCAACCCTTCACAGACGGGAAAAAATGCAAAGGGGGTTATTTAAATAAACTGACTTTCAATATTAAAAAGCATGACATTTATTTGACATGTAAAGCTATTGAAGATATACTAAGTGTGAAGGGGCAGACTATAAACCAGTATGCATAGTAAAAAAAAGTTACATATATGTATATGCAGAGAAAAAAAGACATTAAGGTATATGTCAAAATGTTACTAGTTCTCTGTTCCTATTCTTTTACATTTTCTAATTCTTCTACAATGAACACTACATATGCTGTAAAATGTATCTGCAAAAGTGGTTGCCAGGGGATGGGAGAAGGAGAGTGGGGAGTTACTCTTTCATGGACACAGTTTTAGCTTCAAAGATGGAAAGAGTTGTGAAGATGGGCGGTGGTGATGGCTGCACAACAATGTAAACGCACTTAACACCACTGAACTGTACACCTGAAAATGGTTACGATGGTAAATTTCATGTAGTATGTATTTTTCCAGTTGTAAAAATAAAAAAAAAATTAAAATGACAAAATAGTGAAGATTGGAATATTTTGTATACTACATGTAATAAATTTGTGAACAAACCAAGTTATAGATAGCTTATCTGAATACTGCTAATGTTAACCAAATGACTACATTTGTAAGAGGAGTTAGGAAAATACAGTATATATTTTAGATTCCCTCCAAATGTTACCTTTTCCTTTGTCCTAAAATGGGAATTTTCTTGCTCGTTCCAAAATATCTAGACATTATTTTTAAATCTCTAATCCAAATCCTATATTCTTCACTGCTCTCTGAGTCTCTCCAACAATATGAATCTTTCCTGAGGTTATTTTCGAGCCCCAAGCTTAAAACTTTCTTCTCAAAAATAAGATGTTTTAACCTCAAATGTCT
>NW_012113697.1:2954822-2962371 GCF_000951035.1 Colobus angolensis palliatus
CAAATAAAATAATATATATATATATTTCTAATATATATATATAATAATGCATATATATGATTTTTAAATGACTTTTTGGCTTTTTAGTCTTTCAGTTTATTGCACATGGATTAGGGTTGTGAAGAATGGACTTTCTCCATGATCTTGCATGTGATTTTGGAATGTAAATATAATGGATATGGTGGTTTTGGTTTTATTTGATTTCTGTAGTTGGTAAGGGCTGAACTGTGTTCCCCCAAAATTTCACATTAAATTCTAATCCCATTACTTCAGAATGTAACTGTATCTGAAGGTACGGTCTTTAAAAGAGGATTCTGGTAAAATGCAGTCATTAGGGTGAACCTTAATCCAGTATGACTGGTGTCCCTATAAAAAAAGCAAATGAGAAGGACACAGACACACACAGAGGGAAGACCACATGAAGACGCAGAGAGAAGATGGCACCTACAATATCAAGAGAGAGCCCTCAGAGGAAAACGACCCTCTGACACCTGGATCATGGACTTCCAGCCTCCAGAAACAGGAGGAAAGAGTCTTTGTCGTGTAACCCCCCAGTCTGGTACTTTGCAATTGCAGCCCAAGCAGACTCATCCCGAAGCATATTCTTCATCTCCCTTATCAACCCTCTCTTTGCCACTGCAAATTCTGAGGGCTCTGGGACCTTTGTGGTTATAAGGGTTGATTATAACATAATCACAGAGCTGTAGAATAGAGCAGCAAGCACTGCCTACACTAACCACATCACCTCTACTCTCAGTTTTTCGTTTCTTATACGTTAGGTGCTATTCAATCAGATTTATATCGTTTGCCAGAGACCATGGCATCCATCTGGTTGAATAGCATCTAATCTATACGAAAAGTGTCCCAAGAGGGTTCTAATCCCTCCTTCACATTTTCCTTGATATCTGTCATTGAAAAAAAGATTCTCTGGGTGGAGCTTATGTGTGACTCTGTCTAATGTGTAAGGATGGATTCCAAGACTTGCCAAAGTCTTTTGCCAGCCTAATGTTCTGGGTACTGTCTTAAAGATAAACCTGTGATCAAGTCCAACAGAAAGGAGTTTGCAAATATAGGTCTCCAAGGTGCAAGTCTGCGATGCTCAAATGACAAAATAACCCGGTGCACAATTAAGACTTGCAAATTTCCCCTGGGAAGCCTGCCCCGCTTCCTGTAAGCAGGACTATGGAGACAATTCACTTTGGCGAGAGGACTAAAACAAGAAACAGGGACTTACTCTTTACATGCCTCCCACCCCTGGCATTTCTAGCAAGGCAAGGCTATGACAGACTCATAAAAAGCTAGCTTGCTTGAAAGGCTGCTCTTCCCTGATTACCTCCGTGAGACGGGAGAAGGGTCCATGCCTAGATAAAACATTCCTGTGAGTGCTTTGTGGCCTCTCTTTTGGTATCCTTCCCCATCCCCCATAATGCTGCTGGAACTGTCAGTTGGTTCCTTCTTATAACTGTGACCTGTCACGTTTCCTTGTGAGTGACAGTTGAACATACTAGATCTCTCCTCTCACTTTCTGTAATCCCACATTCTTCATAAGCATGACTCAATCAATCTCCAAGCCACACTGTTGTAGAAGATCAGAATATGCTACCCTATAATATGCCACTTTCGATACAGATTATTGTGAGCTGTAGGCAAATGTGATAATCAACAGATGCAGAAAGAAGCCTTGTCAGAGCTCCCCTTATCGGGCCAAAAGCAGAAACTCCTGAGAAGTAAAGACTGCCATAAATCCCCTCTCTTGGGGAAGTTTTACGGACATGAAGAAGATGAAAAGTCAGCACCAAGACAGACCCGCACAAACTTTGCTAAGATAGTCCTTATCTTCCATGAGTTTCTCCCGCACATTTACCTTTCCAGGATTTACAGCTCCTAGAAGCCTAAAAACCTTTTCCCTTTGTCTTTTCACCTCTCTATAAATGTATTCTTCTTTGCTAAGATGCTGTACAAGCCCAGGTTCCAATAACTCCTTTGAATTACTCATCGCTGAGTTTCTCTCCTGCAGGTATGCATACTGCACATGTTAATAAATTCTGTTTCTCTCTTGTTAATCTTTTGCCAGTCTAATTTCCAGGGCCCCAGCCAGAGATCTTAAGAGGGTAGATTTTTTTTTTTTCTCTCTCTCTCTCTCTTATACACTGTGAAGGCTTCTTAGCAGATATGCAGCCACACATGAAGTTAGGCAACTGGGGTCTAGGCTGATGCTATGGGGTGCAAAGGCAGGGTGCTGATTATGTGTCTTGAGGTTAGAGCTTACGAGTAAAACTCTTCCAAGCAAAATAACCTGAATTCATTTAGGGTCAAAAAATATCAAGGCAGATGATGAGATACAGATCTGTAGGTTATCTACTGAGGATCAGCTAACCTCCCTGTTGTAGGACAATTTACCCAGGAGATTAAAATCTCGATTCAATTCACACAGGAACTTCCAAACCCCAAAATCATAATTTAACTTCTCTAATATATCAGTAAGAGAGAATTCTGTCCTCCCATCCAGTTATTCTGCCTTCTCCCCAGATCCATTAGAGGAAACATTTAGAACATGTTTACTTTTCCAAGGTCTTCCACCCCCAACTCCCACCCTACTCTTGAGTTTTGCTGAGATTTGATTTCAAGCTATTATTAGGGTTTTCCCTTCCAGTTTGTCTACTTTGCTGCAATAGTCATTACTTACGACACAGTATAAAGTCCTGGTAAAAAATGATCTCATCTCCTTATACTAAATGACATATTCATCACAAGATTCACTGCTCACTACTGATTTCTGACCTCTTATCTTCCGGCTTGTTGAGATTTCTACTGAAATTGACACTTTACCAATTGCTTCCCAAGCGAAATTATATGAGTAATAAACTCTAGGCCATGATGCCTTTAATAAGTTACAAGAATAATAAGCTCCAAGGCCTTCATGTGTCAAACTTGCAAAAACAAAAAAAAAATGGTTATTGAGCTTGATGTAGAATTTTGTATTACAATGTTTTTTGTATAAATCATCTAGAGATATTGTTCTATTGTCTTCTTCTACTTTCTAGGGCTGCTGATGAGAAATCTGGCACTAGTTTGATTCTTCTAATACTGCCTCTCCAGATGTATAAAACTTTCTCTTTATCCGTAAAATTCTAGGATTTCACCAGGAAATGTCTATACATGTAGTTTGAAATATTCATTCACCTCGCCTGACTTTTCAACTCAGAGAACTTTTCTTTCACTTTTATTTAACTATTCTTCTTCTCTCTGGCTCTTTTTCTCCTCTAGGCACTCTTGTTACTGATGTTAAGTCAGTCAATCTGTCCTCCAAGTTTTGTATCTTTTTCCTCCACATGTCTCTAAGTGTCTATACACTATGGGATAAAGAATTTATTCCCCTTGATGTTCCAGAATAGTGATTATGTTCTTAGCAGTGATCTTCTTTTAGCATATCTGAAAAAAAATAGTTTTTATATTGTGGAAATAATGCTTTTAGTTCCATACAGCCTTTTATTTTCTTGCATGCTAATTATCTTCCTTATTCCATTTTGTTAAAGTACTCTTCTATCTCCTTATTCAGTTCTATTTCAATAGCTGCCATATTTTCTAGTTTAGAGTTTGTGCTCATAACTTCATGTTACTAAGACTTCCTAAGCAAGCTGTGATGTTTCTCTGCCTACTCACACTCGTGTGATCCCTCAGTACTTCTACAGGTTAGATATTGGTGTTGAGTGGTAGAAGACCAGCAGATGGTGGAAGATACAATTTCTTGTAGGCTGGTGTTGACGGAGTTAGGTGAGGCACTAGAAGAATACTAGATGCAAATATTCATCATTTCCTAATCACAAGGAGTAATTCAGACCTCCAGTTCAGCCTTCTCTGAATCTCTTGTGGTTGACAGTATCAACCAGCTCCTTCAAAACCAACAGTAGCTACCCTAAGCCTGAGGAGAGTAACACTCTGGCCTCTAAATTCACACCAGTTGCCAAAGAAGAAAAGAAAAACCACACACCCAAATGAAAAACTGAGCTTAGCATTGTCTCATCTCTGGATATCTTAGATGAAATTCTGGCCTCAAACACAATTGCCAGAGTAGTACTTCCAGCCCATATGACCACCAGAGCCTTTCTACCGCTCCATCGAGAGGTGAAGTTTATTTCTAACCCCTTGAACCAGGGAAGGTCTTTTTGACTGCTTCATCAAATAAAATGTGACAGTAATGACATCCCAGGGTAGGTGACATGGATGCTCAGTCCTGGAACCCCGCCACTATGCTGTGAGGAAGTCCAAGCCACATGGAGTGGCCACATGAGGGTCTTTAGCCATCAGCTCCAGTTAAGGTCCCAGTTGATGGCCAGCACAGACGGAGAGACAGGTGAACATGACTCCAAATGACACCAGCCCCAGCATTTAAGCCCACACTGAGTGCGAGAGAAATGGGTTGTTCTCTGAGCCCTGCCCAAATAGCAGATTCAAGAGGAAAACAAATGTTGTTATTTTAAGCCACGAGTTTTGAGGTGGTGTGTTAGAGAGCATTAGATAACAAGAATAGCCACCATTTTATTTGTCCACTGTGCTATTCCCCAGAAGAAATCAGGGACATGGACTCAGACCAGCTTCTCCCTAGAATCCTTTAGGATTAATACTTGGATACAGAATTTTCATATTGCTCAAGGATTTAGTATTGTCTCCAGGTCTCTCCTTGATCTTAGAAATGGCTTTAAAAAGATTCTAGAACTATCCACTTGTGAGAGGTAAAATGGGAGGAAACTGGCATAATACAATAATTTTATTTTATAAAAATACACTTAGCAAAAGATGACATGCTAAATATTATGTCAGTTCTCATACTGAGGCTCAAATATCTTGAGTTATCTCAGTGAATGACATCAGATTTTTTATACATTGTAGGGGAAAACACACTTACATGAATTCACTTAACTAGGTCAAGGAATTTTAGAAATGTGGTACATAATAGGATTAGCAATCAGAAGTTATTATTTCTCGTTGGGCTGTTTCCAAGAGGTCTATTCTCCAGTGAAGATGCTTAGCTTCTCCAGGTCTCAGTTCCCTCATCTGTTAAGTAACGAAATTAGGTGCAATAACCTTTAAAAAAAATTTTTTTAATTTTTAAAAATTATTTTCTTAATTTTGTTTATTTATTTATTTTAATAGAGATGAGGTCTCGCTTTGCTGCCCAGGCTGGTCTCAAACTGCGAGGCCCAAGCGATCCTCCCGCCTCGGCCTCCCAAAGTGCTGGGATTACAGCCATGAGACATTGTGCTTGGCCTTTATTTAAATTTTATTTTTTTAATAGACAGGGTCTCACTCTGTGGCCCAGGCTGGAGTGCAGTGGCAAATCATGGCTCATTGCAATCTCAATCTCCCGCCTCAGCCTTCTGAGTAGCTGGGACTATAGGCGTATACCACCACTCACAGCTCATTTTTTTAAATTGTATTTTTATAGAGACAGGATCTCACTATGTTGTCCAGACTGGTCTTGAACGCCTGGCTTCAAGTGATCCTGCCACCTCAGCCTCCCAAAGTACTGGGATTATGGGCCTGAGCCACTGCACCTGGCCCCAATCATCTTAAAAAGGATTCTACCAGCTCAGCCATCCCGTGCAAGTTTAATGAACCTTCATATGTAGAGACCAAGAACACTCTGTACATCCAACCCCATCATTTCACAGACGAAAGACCTGACAAGAACCTGAAAGATTATGATCCACAGGAAAGGAAGAAGCAGAATTTCCAGTACTGGAACAATGTGCCATCATGACACTCTTCCTGTGGGTCATCAATGCAGATGTTTTTGATAAAAGGCTGCACCCTATGCTCCAAAGGACAATGAAGGAGGAATTTATTTATGTTGCACCCGCATTACCACCCTCAGAAGGAGGACACATATAATGACGGTGGCAGTCGACTGACTCAATGACTAAAAGGAGTGAGGGTAGAGTTGGCCTCAGTGGCCCTAAGGACAACACCGAGACATGGTCTTGCTCCCCTTGTGTCTCAGGTCTGTTTTTCTTAAGGTTGACTCCATTCTTTGGCAGACTCTCCCCTCACAGATCCAAAGTGGCTGGCAGCAGCTTCAGGTTGAAAGCCCATCTGCTCAGGAATCCCAAGGGACTCAGCCAAGGTCCCAGAGTTGAATCTCACTGACTGTAGTGGACAAAATAATGCCCCACCTCCTAAAAGTCCACATCCTAATTCCCAGAACCTCTGAATATGTTACCTTACATGGCAAAAGAGACTTTGCAGATGGCTCAGATAGACCCTGAGATAAGAAGAGTCTGCTGGATTATCCTGCTGGGTCCAGTGTCACCCATGGGTCCTTAACAGTGGAAGAGGAAGGCCAGCCACAGTGGCTCACTACTGTAATCCCAGCACTTTGGGAAGCCGAGGCAAGTGGATCACTTGGGACCAGGAGCTCGAGACCAGCCTGGCCAACATGGCAAAACCCTGTCTCTACTGAAAATACAAAAACTAGCCGGGCACGGTAGTGGGCACTGTAGTCCCAGCTATTTGGGAAGTTGAGGCAGGAGAATTGCTTGAACCCAGGAGGCGGAGGTTGCAGTGAGCCAAGATCGCGACACTGCACTCCAGCCTGGGTGACACAGCAAGATTCCATCTCAAAAAAAAAAAAAAAAAAAAAACAGTGGAAGAGGAGGCAGGAGAGGAATTCAGAGGGAGATGTGACCACAGAAGGATCAGAGCGATGTGGTATGAGGAGAACGCAACCCAGTGCTACTGGCTCTGAACACAGAGGAAGGGGCCACAAGGCAAAGAATGTGGGCTGCCTGTAGAGAAGCCTGAGAAGTCAGGGAAACTAATTCTACCCTAGAGCCTCCAGAGAGCAGCACCGTCCTGCTGCCATCTTGATTTTAGCCCAGTGACACCGGTGCCAGACTTGTGCCCTCCAGAACTGTAAGATGATAAATCTGTGTTGTTTTAAAGTCACTAAGTTTGTGATAATTTATCACAGCAGGAATAGAGAAACAATATACCATGGCCAGGCACATGGTGGCTCACACCTGTAACTCCAACATTTTGGGAGGCCGAGTTAGGCAGATCGCTTGAGCTCAGGAGTTTGAGACCACCCCGGCCAACATGGCAAAACTCCACCTCTACAAAAATACACAAATTCGCCAGATGTAGTGGCTCACGCCTGTAACCCCAACACTTTGGGAGGGCGAGGTGGGCAGATCATTTGAGCCCAGGAGTTCGAGACCAGCCTGGCCAACATGGCGAAATTCAATCTCCATAAAAATACAAAAGTTAACTGGGCATGGTGGTGAGTACCTGTAGTCCCAGGTACTTAAGAGGCTGAGGCACAAGAATCACTTGAACCTGGGAGGTGGAGGTTGCAGCGAGTTGAGATTACGCCACTGCACCAAGAACGACAGAGCAAGACCTTGCCTCAAAAAAAAAAAACAAAAGGCCGGGCGCGGTGGCTCAAGCCTGTAATCCCAACACTTTGGGAGGCCGAGACGGGCGGATCACGAGGTCAGGAGATCGAGACCATCCTGGCTAACACGGTGAAACCCCATCTCTACTAAAAATA
>NW_012113697.1:2962563-2979191 GCF_000951035.1 Colobus angolensis palliatus
AAAAAAAAAAACAGAAAAAAAACACAAAACAAAACAAAACAAAAAATGTATATACTGATTGGTCCAATTTGATTCACCTGCTCTGCCTGAATCAATGATTTTGACTAGACCCAAGTCACAGCCCTTCCCTGAATCAAAGGGTGAAGGTAGTCCCACTTACACCACATGGCTCAAGAGTAGGGAAGGGATAGCTCCTTGAAGAAAACCAGGGTCTACAACCAGAGGACTGGGACATGGTAAAAAAGCAGGAAAATAAAAAAGATATCCAACCTATACGAGGACAAATGAGAGGGCCAGACAAAACCTGGATATATCTATAGATACTGTAGAGATAAGAGTTTCACCATGTCGCCCTGCACTGGAAATGCTGGAGATAAAACTTAGGCTACTGACAACATTCCAACTTTGCTTTCCTCTGAAGGCCACAGCTTTTGCAGAAAGAGGAAATACCAAGAAATGGAACAGCCAAAATCCATGGATAGAGGGTGCTATATAACAAGCCTGGATTTTCCAGACAGTTATCTGACAAGAGACAAGAGGTTATATCACAAATGCTATCGTCAGGAGCCTTGTTGACCTTATAAGGACTTCTTTAAAGTATAAATTGAAGTGGGGAGGGAAGAATAACTATATAAAACTGAACAGCTGGATAATGTCAATGTATTAATTATATGTTCCTACTTTCTATATTCTTGATGCTGTGGCATTTGGAGTCTGTGGACCCAAGAAACTGCCCCTCCCAGGATTAATTAACTCCTAGAGGTAACAAGTAACTCACTTGTGGACATGCCTTTGATATGCCAACTAACTACTTAGAGTCCAGCCCTCCAGGAGTCTGCTTTTCTGCTAGGCAATTCTTCTACCCTAATCTCCATGGAGCCAGGTACAACTGGGGACCACCCTTATAGCCCAGAGCCTGCTTGATAGTAAATTTTTTTTTTTCATGAACCACACAGGAGATTTAAGCTTGATAGTGAACTTGTGCCACATGTTGACTTTGCTTTTCCCACTCCTTTCGGTGTTAACTGCAATCCAGGCTCCTGCGTGCAGCTCCCTCTCTCCGTGTCTGCTCATCTGGCTTCAGTGCTTTCCCGTGTGGCCCTGAATGGGCTCATGTGCTGTTTCTTGGCGACTGCGAATGTAATAAAACACTTCTTCCTTCCTGGCAATCGTTTTTGCATCTGTGTGTATTATACCTGCTCCAAACAAGTCCTGGGTACATTTGTAGAACAGCAAAAGATGGCAGATATGACTCAACAAGAACAACAATGAGACATCTCAGGAAGTATTAAGAGAGAATAACAGAAGAGTCAGGAAACAATCTTGGCCCCGGTGCCAACCCAAAATGTGGGCAGTAAAGCAACCTCGAAATCATAAGTGATGATGACAAGATGGCTTTTTGCACTGACTGATGGAGAAATGGGTTCATGCCAGGAAAAAGGGGGGCAGATCTAGGACTTATGAAAGGCTCCTGTATTAGTTCCCTATGGCTGCCATAATGAAGTACCACACGCTAGGTGTCTTAAATAACAGAAATGTATTGCCACATAGTTTTGCAGCCCAGAAGTCTACATTCAAGGTGTCGGCAGGGTTGGTTCTTTCAAGGGCTGCGAGGGAGAATCTGTCCCAGGCCTCTCGCCTAGCTTGTGGTGGCTGCAAGCATTCCTGGGCTTGTCGACGGCATTCTCCTTATGTTGTCACGTCATCTTCTCACAGCACATGTCTGTCTCTGTGTCCAAATATCCCATTTCTTAAGGATCCACAGTTATATTGGATTAAAGCTGGTATGGTTTGGCTGTGTCCCCACCCAAATCTCATCTTGAATTGTAGCTCCCATAATTCCCATTCGCTGTGGGAGGGACCCCATGGGAGAGAATTGAATCATGGGGGCAGTTTTCCCTACACTGTTCTCGTGGTCGTAAGTCTCATGAGATCTGATGGTTTCTAAGGGGTTTCCCCCTTTCACTTGGCTCTCATTCTCTCTTGCCTGCCACCATGTAAGATGTGCCTTTCACTGTCCACCATGATTGTGATGCCTCCCCAGCCACACAATTTTAAACCTCTTTTTCTTTAAAATTATCCAGTCTCAGGTATGTCTTTATAAGCAGCATGAAAATATACTAATACAAAAGCCCACTTTAATAATGGCCTCATCCACTATTCACAATAGCAAAGACTTGGAATCAACCCAAATGTCCATCAGTGACAGACCAGATTAAGAAAATGTGGCACATATACACCATGGAATACTATGCAGCCACAAAAAAGGATGAGTTTGTGTCCTTTGTAGGGACATGGTTGCAGCTGTTGCAGCTGGAAACCATCATTCTCAGCAAACTATCGCAAGAACAGAAAATCAAACACCGCATGTTCTCACTCATAGGTGGGAACTGAACAATGAGATCACTTGGACTCAGGAAGGGGAACATCACACTCCGGGGCCTATTATGGGGAGGGGGGAGGGGGGAGGGATTGCACTGGGAGTTATACCTGATGTAAATGATGGGTTGATGGGTGCTGACGAGTTGATGGGTGCAGCACACCAACATGGCACAAGTATACATATGTAACAAACCTGCACGTTATGCACATGTACCCTAGAACTTAAAGTATAATAATAATAATAATTTTTAAAAAAAAGAAAAAAAATTATAATGGCCTCATCTTAATTTAGTCATCTGTACAGATCTTGTTTCCAAATAAGCTCACATCCGTAGATACTGGGGGGTTAGGTCCTCAACATCTTTTGGGGGAGACACAATTTGACCCACAAACGTATAACGGCTTCCTACCCTGGGAGTTCTTTTTCTTTAGTTCATCCTAATTTGCCCCCTTTTGCTACTTCCAAGCTAAAACCCAAAATGCCAAGATAAGGCTGTGGACTTAAACATTTTTGAAAAGGGCCTGAGAAGGTTGATTTAGTCTGACCTCATGCTTAGAGACAGAAAAAAATCTTTCCACACCTGCAAGATCCAAGCCAATGTGGTCATAACTCCAGCCAGTAATCTGCAGACTTTCTTAATCATCCATTCCAGGTAACTGAGGTGATAGTCAGTAGGGGTGTGGCTGGAGGATTTTAGAGTCCACATGAGTAACAGAGGGCAGGGTAGGCAAAGAAAGGGAAGGAGATAGGGTTGCTATATACACAGTTCACATATTTGGCTGACCTGGGTGTTTGCAGAATAGCAGACTTGGTTGGAACTTTCCATTCATAGGATTTCTGTGCCCACACACTACGGACTAATACATAGCCAAAGGCTTACTACAGACTTGGCGTAAGACTTAGTCCTCTTCTTCCTTCCAAGTGCGAGTAAATGCTGGCATCTCAAAATATACATATGCAAGAACCTACTGGGTTTCTTGCACAAGGAGGATCAGTGGTAAGGGGATGAGCAGGATTAGTTAGTGGCAGCCAATCCTCAAGCCACTAACAGTGGCTGAGGTGGTCTAGTTTATTAGTGATCCAAGTCCCCAAAAGCAGATCTTGTCCCAAATCAGACTCTTTAGCAACACCTAGTGATACCTGCTAACTAAATCTGCAAGTCCCCTTTGGAATGGGGCAGGATATAAACAAATAAGTAACATGGGCAAACGAAGCAATAAAGTTTGTGGTGGTTAGGGTATCCTATTATAGAAAACATGGTCACTAGTCATTTCCTATAAAAGACATCTAGCTCCAAGCTATTCTACCATATTAGAAAAACCTCTCCAGGACAGCTGCATGGGAAGGCCATCTTTTTCTTCCCCAACTTTCATGTGCTGGAAACTTAATTCCCAAATTCATTATGTTGATTGGAGATGGGACCTTTGGGAGATAATTAGGACTAGGTAAGGTCATCGGGATGGGGCTCCCATGATAGGACTAGTGGCTTTATAAGATGAGAAGAGAGACTTGAGCTGACATGCACACTCTTACTCTCTTGCATGTAACATCCTCCGCCATGTTATAACACAGCATGAAGGGCCTCACCAGACGCTAGTTCCATGCTCTTAAGACTTCCCAGCCTCCAGAACCATGAGCTAAATCAACCTCTATTCTTTATAAATTACCCTGTTTATTCTTTATAAAACACCCAGTCTGTGGTATTCAGTTAAAGCAACAGAAAATGAACTAAGACAGACCTCATCAGCCACTTCGGCCTAAGCAGGAAGGATTTAACCAGATCCTTGCAGATGAACAAGCACCCAGGAGAAGGGGAAGAAAGTGGATTGCCAGGGACTTGGAAGAGAGGTCTGTATGATGATTAATGGCTTTGCACTAATTAGCAACATGTCATTGAGGTTTAAAGTGCTGAGGCAATTTATATATATCTAAAATGTGGCAAGAGGTGGGAAGAGAGAAATTTTGCTTGAAAAAAGTCTATTCATTATACTTCTAATGACATATTATTTTCAGAATACAAACTACAGACAGTAAATCTCAAAATGTGGGAAAGGACAGGGATATATGGAAAGAGCAACAAGAATGTATTATCATGATTAGGGTCTTTATTCATTAGAAAGCACCAAAACAAACATTAAGCTTTCACTAAGCATCAGATTGTTAAAGCTCAACATTCATTTAACTTTCACAACAACCCCCGAGGTCAGGACTATTAATAACATCATATTATTGATGGGGAAATTGAGGTTTTAGCAAGCTTACAAAACTTGCCCAAGGTCACAAAGCTTGGAGAAGCAGATTAGGAACCCAGTCTGACCTCAGAAGTCACTTTCATAACCCGTATGTTCTAACAGCCTTTCACAAGTTTAGAAATGCAGGCAATCCCCAAAGTGCCTTCCAAATAAAAATTTCTATGGGGAAAGATAGTGAGGACAGGAATGTAAAAATAAACTTCCCTAATTTCACAATTGCCTAGGGCCAACTTCCGATACTTTCCTACATATAGTCATACTGCTTTTAAAAAATAGTAGAAAATTATTGCTCTCATCCTATCTGTAGGGATGCAGAGAAGAAGTGTATTTATCTGCCATGCTCGACAGCCTTGAGATTCATCTGCCCTAAAACCTCTGGAAGCAGCCACCCCATAGACAATGTGACAACTCCCATCCCTGCAGCCAGAGTTGATTGAACAGGTGAGGAGGTAGGGTTTACTAGATTCCCCTGGGATTTTAAAACAGGAGAGGACAGTTAGTGGGGCTAGACCTGTAAGGGTCAGTGGCTTCCATCTGCAGAAAAATCTACAGGAATACAAGTGGTGAGGACAGAAAGACAGAAGAACATAGGAGATGTGGCCCCTCAGCTATGGAGAAGTCTGGGCTCCCAGTGGTGGTTTATCTCCCATTGCAGGGATACTGGCTATCATTAGCTTCACTAAGCATGCCTACTGCTGAGTCCTTATAAGAAGCTTACTTTTTAGGCCGGGCGCGGTGGCTCACACCTGTAATCCCGGCACTTTGGGAGGTCAAGACAGGTGGATCACCTGAGGTCAGGAGTTCGAGACCAGCCTGACCAATGTGGAGAAACCCTGTCTCTACTAAAAATACACAAATGGCCAGGCGTGGTGGCATATGCCTGGAATCCCAGCTACTCGGGAGGCTGAGGCAGGAGAATCACTCGAACCTGGGAGGTGGAGGTTGCGGTAAGCCAAGATCGTGCCATTGCAGTCCAGCCTGGGTAACAAGAGTGAAACTCCGTCTCTACAAAAAAAAAAAAGAAGCTTACTTTTCTTAAAGCAGCTTGAGGGTTTTGTGTTGTTTCGCCTTTTGCAATCCAGGGCCTTATCTGGAGCTCGACCACAAGCATGACTTTTTTATCCAGACACCCTGCCCAACACATTTCAAAGCCTTATATCCACACTCTCTCTGTTATTTTTGTTTCTGTGGTTACAATAGCATCTTCCATTTAGTGCCAGGGCTCTGCTAGATGCTTCATCACACAAGTGTTTCTCAAATCTTCAACATTAATGGCTCACTTAATTGGGCTTCTGTAGACAGACACTCAAATTTAGACAAATTTTAACAAGCAGTCCAAACAAGTATGAGAATTGGGAATAAACAAACTTGGATCCATTGATTATTCAATAAATAGTTTTGGGGCAACTGGATATCCATTTGGATGCGTTCCATTACTCTGACCACCCGCCCAGAAATAAAATATGAAATGAATTAAATTAGTTGTAAAAAAATAAAATGCTGAAAAAAAATCAGGGGAGGAAAATGAAGATAATGTAGAATCTTATGGTGAGAAAGGCCTTCCCAAGCAGGACTCCCAATCTAGAAATTGTAATGAAAAAAAGAAAGACTTCCTGACACAATTTTCTTACATTGCTACAGGATAAACAGCATGATAATAAATGACAAATGATAGACTGGAAGAAAATATTTGCAACTTACACAACAAAGGACTAATTTCTCTTTGCAAAGGTCCATTGTAGGGTTTATTTGCTTGTTTGTTTATTTATTTATTTTTATCTTTAGAGATGGGGGGGTCTCACTATGTTGCCCAGGTTGGTCTTGAACTCCTGGCCCCAGAGATCTTCCTCTGGCAGGGTTTATAAAGCTCGAGGTGAAATATGAAAGAACAATGCTGAGCATATTTCTTTTACCCACCCAAAGTTCAAGGTGGTCTTCTACTGCTGAAGACCTGTCCCCTAAAGTAATCCTAAAGACTCCCCTTCCTGTCCTTTCTATGTATATCTATATACATATACAGACATGTGTGGACATAGAGCCACTGTTTCTTTTTTCTTTTTTTTTGAGACGGAGTTTTGCTCTTGTTGCCCAGGCTGGAGTGCAATGGCACAATCTCAGCTCACCACAACCTCCACCTCCTGGGTTCAAGCGATTCTGCTTCCTCAGCCTCCCAAGTAGCTGGGATTACAGGCATGTGCCACCACAGCCAGCTAATTTTGTATTTTTAGTAGAGACGGGGTTTCTCCATATTGGTCAGGCTGGTCTTGAACTCCCAACCTAAGGTGATCCGCCTGCCTCGGCCTTCCAAAGTGCTGGGATTACAGGCATGAGCCACCACGCCCGGCCGAGACACTTTCTTTTTGACATAATGGGTTCATATTCTCTCCACTGTTCTGTGACCTGAGGTCTTCCATAGAGCATGTCTCAGAGATCTTTTTATGCATCTACTTGTAGGTCCACCTCACTTTCCTTATTAGTTGTGTCAGAAACCACTAATTGTACCATCATTCCTTTTATCTTCTGTAATGGACATTTGTTTCCAGTGTTTCACTATTTTAAATGATGTACCCATCAATATCTTATACATTAATCTTTCTGCATACCTGTCATAATATTGTCAAAGGGGAGGCAGGGGGAAACGGTGAGAAACTCTCTCTATATGATATCATTCTAACTCAGTTCAGGGGTATGGTACGCTTTGGGGAAAAAAGACCGCAGCAGATCAGGCCACTCTTAATACAAGCCAACTTTATGCCATCCCCGTTTCTAAGCAGCTAACACTGCTCATTCTCCCTGCTTGCTGTGCCTGCAGAAGCTGTTTGAAACTGCGATTTTCTTCCTGCACCCTCCCGTGCCATCTTCATCTGGACCGAGGTCATCTGGGAAGGGCTCCTGCAAGCCTGCTCATCACCACCAGGAGACACGACACTTGTTTCTAAATCCAGCCTTCTCCCCACCTGCCTTTTGTTCTGCCAAGTCACAAGGCAGCCTGCCTTGGGGAGACTGAGGCATACCTGCTACAGCTGAGAAGGAATTGACAGGAAATAAGGTGAGAAATCAGGTCAGCGGCAACAGGATGAGCTGGGGTCAAAAGACATGGAAATGGGGAACTGGGACAAGAGGCAGATTAGAAGCCAGGCAGAGGTAAATGAAGAGTCCACTAGGAAGAAGGGAAAAGGAAGGACAGGAGACAGAATGCTCCAGCAGCTGAAGTGGAAATGAGAAATTGGCAGGAAGTGAAGGTGGCAAAGCGGTGGTGAAGAACAGGTTTGCAGCCATGCAACAAAAGCCGCCCTGATAACAGAGAAAATGTGAGTTAACTGTCACGTCTTGGGGAATTTTATCTACAGTGGATTTGGGTAGTTGAGAACATCTAGCTGACATGAAGGACTGACAGGCCAGTGATAAAAACAATTTCTGATAGGATGCCTCGCTCCTGCCCCAGTGCCTCTAGCTCCCTCATTCTTTCTGTCCTCACATTTACTTTTCTGTCCTCTGTGATCGCCCAACCTTTCTTGCAAACGATCCACTTCTGCCTTCTCGATGTTCATTCATTCTATTTTTTGGTTTCCTCCACTCTAGTAGTTCATGTTTTGCCCCCACCTCCTTCTGTAGATCAGGGGCACTGGACGTGGGCATTTCATGACACGTTTTGGTCCTTCGGTGCTTAATATGCTGTAAACGTAGATGATGCCTCAAGATACTTCCTAAGTGAAGTGCTGTGATGGTTAATATTGAGTGATATTTGCTGAGTCTTCTGGCCTCCATCCTTTTCCCATGCTGGAGGCCTCCTGCCCTTGAACATCAGACTCCAAGTTCTTCAGCTTTTGGACTCTTGGATCTACACCAGTGGTTTGCCAGGGGCTCTCAGCCTTTGGCCACAGAGTGAAGGCTGTACTGTCAGCTTCCCTACTTTGGAGGTTTTGGGACTGGGACTGGGACTGGCTTCCTTGCTCCTCAGCTTGCAGATGGCGTATTGTGGAACTTCACCTTGTGATCACGTGAGTTGATACTCCCTGATAAACTTCCTTTCATATATACATCGATCCTATTAGTCCTGTCCCTCTGGAGAACCCCATTACAAATACCGTTTCTCACACTTAGAATATCTTGCTCTTACGACCATGCAATCTATACTCATTTCTCCCTCAAAACACAAAACAATTTTTTTAAAACACAGCAAACAGGCCGGGTGCGGTGGCTCACGCCTGTAATCCCAGCACTTTGGGAAGCCAAGGCGGGCGGATCACAAGGTCAGGAGATTGAGACCATCCTGGCTAACATGGTGAAACCCCGTCTCTACTAAAAATACAAAAAATTAGCCGTGCGTGGTGGCGGGCAACTGTAGTCCCAGCTACTTGGGAGTCTGAGGCAGGAGAATGGCGTGAACCCGGGAGGCAGAGCTTGCAGTGAGCCGAGATTGCACCACTTGCACTCCAGCCTGGGCAACAAGGCGAGACTCTGTCTCAAAAAAAAAAAAAAAAAACCACAGCAAACAAACCAAAGAGCATAAAAACTAAGAAATATATGTATGTATAAAAGACATTTATACATACGTATATGTATGTTTTCATATAAATACAAAAGATATAAGCAATAGAGGGAATTAATGAAAATTAATAGAGGTTCTTCAAAAAGACATAAACTAGACGAGCCCCTGGGAAAACTAATCAAGAAAAAACAAAGGCACAAATGACAAATACTGGAAATGAAAACAAAGAGATTTTTGGTTTAAACTTCTAGAAACATAAAAGTTGCTCAAACTGACAAAAAAAAAAAAAACTTCAAAAGTGAAGATATCGTGATGAAATGTGTTTAATCAGCATTTAAAATTTATCCCACACAAAACCACCCTCCCTATCGTTTTGCCTAATCTTAGGGGAGGGTGGTTTTGTGTGGGATAGATTTTAACCTTATTTGAACCTTATCTGATAAGGTTCAGATAGCCTTGCAGGCAAGCTTTGCACCCAGACAAGGAACAAATGGGTCATTTCAGCTTCATCCACTCAAACGACTCCAAGCACCCTTGAGGTGGAGCCCAATTCATTTCTAAACCCTTCAAACCACAGCGAAATAAAGAAAGCACAAAGAAATCAATAGGACAAGCCCGTTTTTATACCAACTGATTTTCAGCGGGGCACACTAACATTCCACCAAACGATTATATTCCCTGGCCTCCTTTCGACTCAGCTGCGGCCATCGTCTCTATTTTGGGCCGATGAGATGAACACAAAAGCGTGCACGATTTGATTTTCTGGAAAGCCTTCTTCAGTTGGGGGAGTGGAGACACAGCCTCTTCCTTCTCCTATTTAGAAAGTAAAGACGGGCCGGGCGTGGTGGCTCACGCCTGCAATCCCAGCACTTTGGGAGGCCGAGGCAGGTGGATAACCTGAGGACAGGAGTTCGAGACCAGCCATGACTAACAGGGTGAAACCCTGTCTCTACTAAAAACACAAAATTAGCTGGGCCTGGTGGCGCATGGCTGTAATCCCAGCTACATCCCAGCCGAGATCACACCATTGCCTGGGCAACAAGAGTGAAACTCCGTCTCAAAAGAAAAATAAAAAGAAAGTGAAGATAATGGCCTGTGTGTCATGGAGCAGTGAGGGAGGAGGGTGTGATGACAGTGGGTGCCCCCACGGCAAGCACAGCTTTCCTACCTTTTAGACTTCTCTGTAAATGAAAAATAAGCCTCTGCTTTTTTTTCAAGACTTCTATTTGGTTTACAGCTCTACAGTTTGGGACGTTTCTATTATAACCAACTCAAGCTAATTCCAACGGACAGAGATGGGGCCAACTGCACGTGGGAGATGCAGGGAGAGGCCACGGCGGAGGTGCCAGCCTTTACGTGGGCAGGCCACGTGGCCGACAGGCAGGACCCGAGGAATAAACACTGCTACTTCTGATGCTGACAAAGCTGTTCCAAGTCACATTCTGTTGAAGCTTGAGGAGCGCAGAACCACAAATTTAAAGCTGAAACAGACTCTACAGATCATAGCATCTTACTCTCATTTTACCAATGAGGACAGCAGAAACGATTCCCAAAAGTTGACACAGTGTTCGAAGTCGACGTGGGAAGTACAATCCAGGTCTATGACGTTCTTGTAGGTCCTAGCCTGCCTGTTATATGCATGACACTCAGTGACTCCAAGAAGACTCTATCCTCAGCCAGGTCCTCGTTCATTCATTCACCAAATACTTACTGAGTATCTGCTACATACCAGGAACTGACCTAGGCCCTAGGGGCACAGCAGCGAACACAAAATATCTGTGCTTGTTAAGTTTTGGGGGCAGGAGTCTTGGCAGTCTGTGCAGACCCAGGTAGATGAGGATCAATCCTGGTGTCTCCAGGTGGACATCAGG
Organism: Colobus angolensis palliatus; assembly: GCF_000951035.1. Classification (NCBI taxonomy): domain Eukaryota; kingdom Metazoa; phylum Chordata; class Mammalia; order Primates; family Cercopithecidae; genus Colobus; species Colobus angolensis. Next base: position 2,973,562 of record NW_012113697.1, read on the forward strand.
GGGAGATCAGGCTGTGAGTGCTGGTGCCAAGGGGATGGAAAAAGGAGGGTGAGACTCTTTCTGGAGCCCCTGGGCCCTCTCTCCACGCCACGCCATGGTGATGTGGAGGCCAACAGAGAGGTGAACTTTGCCAGAGCAAGAGAAAGCCCTTGACGTCCCCCTGAGCCCTGTCCATGGACATGTGGGCTCAGGGACTACCCAGTCTTGGGTAGAAGGAAGGATCCCTTATGAGCCAATGAAACTGAGTAAGGCAACTGCAATTTCTTTAAAAAAATGGAGCTCTGCTCTTTGTCCTCTTGTTGATTGTCAAGTGAGGTCCCTTCTTCACTGCATAAAGAAAGGCAGTGAAAAGCAACTGGCGATACACCATTTTGTGACTATGAAAGACTGACTTAGGCCCAGGTCCTTATCACTCAGCTGTGGGTTGAATCCTGAGCAACTTCCTTCATCAGGCTACACCTTCACATCCTTGTCTATTAAATGGAGCTGATTGGAAAATGTTCTCTGAGTTTCCTTGGCTCTAATATTTGATCATGTTCTAGGTATACTTGAGCTATCCTTTGACAAATCTTTATACGTCAGTGACATTCAACTTCGGCAATGCTTATTATCATCTTCCAACCTGGCAGGCCAAAGTGAATCTGCTGCCCTTAAAGTGAAGCATAAGGGAAGTCTGAATGCTCTTTTACGGGCTATTTTTCAGTCTTGGATGAAATGAACATGTCAACGACAAACAAACTGAATCATCCCAGAATCACAGAATCACTCACTCGAACAAACACTTCCTGGACGACCATGCCACACTCAGTCATCCAGCATTAAATGTGGCCTGAAAAAAGATAGCAAAGTTATAAATAAGTAAATGCTACCTTTTTTTTATGACACATGCCATCCTATTTTTGGATCCCAAAGGAATTAGAATTTTAGAAAGCCAATAATTTGTGGATGCTGTTAAACTTTATGATAAGAATCTGTTAAGAACTAAGTTTGGGCAATTCTTACTGATTAGCAAGAGCAGGACCCTTTGGGGTCAGACACATCCAAGGTGAAAACACTGAAGCCTAGCAAAAAAAAAAAAAAAAGGACAAAAATAGGAAGGAAAGACTAGGTTGCTGCACTAACGTCAGAAGCAGAGAGATTTGGTTCCAGGGAGTAACCACAAATCAAACCAGAAACAGAAAATGAGATTCACGTGAACAAGCCCAGCCAAGGTTACAAATACATGTAAGGAGTGTCAAGCATTAAAAATATCAGGGACAGACTCACAGATTGGTACAGGGTTGGGCTGGAAAGGTGGGTGACGAATAGAACAGAGGAAGAGGAACAGGGATAGGTTAAATGCTGGCTTCACCCAGTGCTTTTCATTGACTCTGAAAAGAGCCTTATACAGAATATGAAAAATCCGTGCGCACACACACACACCCACCTCATTTTAAGATCTCCGACATGCAGACCCTAGAAAAAAACTCATTCTCATTATAACATAATGGATACATTTTGAATGGTCTCTGTGCCTAGAAATTGGAATGCTCTTTTGTGAGCTAGGATCTGAATGCTAGAATCTAGTCAACATTTTTTGTTGTTGTTGTTGTTTTTGAGATGGAGTTTTGCTCTTGCTGCCCAGGCTAGAGTGCAATGGTACCGTCTCAGCTCACTGCAACCTCCGCCTCCTGGGTTCAAATGATTCTCCTGCCTCAGCCTCCCGAGTAGCTGGGATTACAGGTGTGCGCCACCATGCCTGGCTATATTTTTTTTAGTAGAGATGGGGTTTCTCCATTTTAGTCAGTCTGGTCTCAAACTCCTGACTTCTGGTGATCCGCCCATCTTGACCTCCCAGAGTGCTGGGATTACAGGCGTGAACCACTGTGCATGGCGTCAACATTTCTTTTGATAAACATGTATTTAGTTCCTTCTGGGAATGTATGATGCTGTCCAAAAAGAAAGAGTCTCCGCACTCAAGGAGCTGAGTCTAGTAAAGATGATGAAGCCAATGAGTGATTTCAGAAATATACAAGCGCCCTGGCAGAGACCTACACACTCATTAACAGAGAATTTGGTAAGCCATTTCCAGAAGTATTTTTTGACTTAAAAAAAAATTCATCGGTTTTGGCATGAGTTACAGGAAAAATGTATCAGCAGGAATACTTCAAGGATACTCGTGTTTCATACCCAATCAACAAATTTAATAAAAAGTGAGAAATGAGTGGGTCGATACTGACAATGTGGTTTGAGGTGGCACATGGTGTTATCATGCAGAATTAACAAATCGTTTTAAAGTCTGAAAAGGCAGTAAAGGAGATCCCAGGAGAGATGGCATTTTTTCCAGAAAAAAAAAACGGCACTTCTACCCTTTGATTCAAATATATTATTAATATTTAAGAGAAAAATTCTATGCTATATTTCATCAAATAAGTTGAACATGAGTTCTCACATTTTCCATTCTAATGGAAAGTAGCAAGTAATAAGAAACAGTCTGATATCCGACTCTATTCAACATCACATTCTAAGTAACACTTGTCCAGTTGTTTGAGCAACTCAACACTGTCTATATCCATAGAACAGAAACACCTCTGCTCCAGTGAGATATGTGTTTTCCTGCAAAACGACACATTAGGCAAAATTGTACACTAATAATAACAAGGCCCAAGAGAAAGACAGGGTTGGGGCAAGCCTACACAACATTGTTAGGACAGCATTAACACAAGCAATAGCAATTCTAATAAAGACACGAGCACAGTTGCAAAGCCACAGAAAACCTAATTTACTTTTCGAAAAATAGAGTTAAGCTGGGTCTCCACCTTTAAAAACAGTAACAGTAGCTTGAAGGTGTAGGGGAGGGCTGAGGCTGTGAAGTTATGGAGGTAAGAACAAAATGCACAAAGATCAAAAAGAATTCTCTCCCCAAATCTCTCCCACCCCAACATAAAGCATCATAAATGATAGCGTATTCCTCCACACCTCGTAAGTTCAGCCATATTAGTTTTATTTTCATGCAGTTCTAGTTAGTTGGTAAAATAAAGCACTAACATACTGGGGAAACTGTTTGAAACAATGAAACCTCCACTTTGTAGAGACATAGTTCCTCCATTTGCCAATCATGTGTGTGGCCCAATCAGCATTGCAAAACACTTTTTGTAGCAAATCAGCCTATACTGCTATCCCTAATTATTATTTTAAAGAACTTAACCTATCAAATTAGGAAAATCAATTTGTGCTACATTATGCTGAGCTAATAATGACAGGTAAAAAGGATGTAATTCAGAAGAGGTGGAAACACAGGTAACCCAAGTTTCCACTTCAACGACACTGTCTGTGCTGCATTACTTAGTGGGTTAACCTTAAATGGCCTAAAAATGCCATAATAGAAAATTCTAAGCTCCATTCCAGCACCACAAAAGTTTTCCTCTGTATAAGAGGTTATTTAAAACTATTTTGCAGCATAAGTCAACATGATTGCTGTGCACACTAAATGAAATTCAACTGCCTAAAGGAACTAAATAAACAATAAAAGGATTCCACAGTTGAAGTGACTGTCAATAGTCTGTGGTCCTGTTTTTCATTCATTCTGTTTTTTCACTTATATACTTACCTTCATGAATGACAGCATGAGAGATGTCCTGGCATTTGAAGATGTCTCAGGTTTTCAAGATAACCAAAAACACTGTGAAAGTAATTTTCATTCCTACTTCTTTGACAGATGTTTATCTAGTCTCAAAATATTATGTATTCAGTATAAAACGTTTTTCCATAGGGGACTAGTTAAATACGTTACAATGTATCAGTGTGATGAAATACTACACAGTCATTTTAAAAAGCACAACACACCTACATGGGCTAATAAATGTATTTATGTACAGAAGTATAAGTATGCACAGCATGTGTCTATGTTTTTCAAAAAGGAAGAGGGTACGCACACACAAACAGATGCGTGCACAGCTGTGTGCCCATTGTAACTGTTAATAGGTGGGGTCTGCCTATGGGACAGGGGACCTGGAAGATCCAGGGTTGTGGAAATGCTTATACTTTAAATTTGCACTGTTAAAAAAAGAAATTTAATATGCTTATGAATTTGTTTTCCAACTTAAAATAGATGATAAATTATTGACAGAAATCTTTAGTAGATTTTAATTCCTAAGTAGATCACAGTCCACATAATATTACTGAAGCCCTCAAATATACTTAAATTTATCCATTTGCCAGCTGAATTTTTTTTTTTCCTGGAAACCACCCTTCTCACTATATCACCTTCCTCACAACAGGGTGAAAAACAGAGTTTAAAAACAAGGTCAAAGTTCTCACTCACCTATTTTCAGATACGTTTTCCTAAATAGATTTTTTAATACCGGAACAACCCTGTCTTATGCGTATTTCCTACCACCAGTGGAACCTCAGATCTTACACAATACACAGGGATGAGCTTCATAGCTTACCCAGAATAAGTATTCCATTGAAATTTGCTGAACTGAAGGGAGAGCTTCTGTGGATTTCTTGAGTTACAGTGCGTGTGTGTGTGTTGTAAATATCTGGCAAAAGCAGTTGTTAATACAGTTACAGTATAAATTAAAATGTCACAAACGCTGGGATACTCAACCAATTCTAGCCTTCCCAGGTATGGATAAAAGTCCTGCAACTCAGTGGGATAGTCAGATGAAGCATGAACCAATTTAGTTAATAAAAACCAAGAGCCTACTATGTGCAAAGATTTAGAATAAAGAGAATAAAATGAGAAGCAAGACAGATAAGGTCCTTGTCTTTATGGGTTTAGGTTCTAAAATAAAGAAAGAGATTTTTTTTTTTTTTTTTTTTTTTTTGAGATGGAGTCTTGCTCTGTCACCAGGCTGGAGTACTATGGTATGATCTTGGCTCACTGCAACCTCTGCCTTCCGAGTTCAAGCAATTCTCCTGCCTCAGCCTCCCGAGCAGTTGGGACTACAGGCGTGCACCACCACTCCTGGCTATTTTTTGTATTTTTAGTAGAGATGGGGTTTCACCGTGTTAGCCAGGATGGTCTCGATCTCTTGATCTTGTGATCTGCCCGCCTCGGCCTCCCAAAGTGCTGGGATTATAAACGTGCGCCACCGCACCCGGCCGAGATGATTTTTTTTTCAAGTAAATGAACACATAGAATGTCATAAAGTGACAAATGCTATGAAGACCAGAACACTGGGTAATAGGATAGAGTAACTCACAGAAGTGGAGGATGGGGGACAGGAGGGTGTCCAGGAGGGTTTCTTTAGCTGGCAATCTTCTATAGACCCTCCAAGATTCAAAATTGAACAGAAGCTCTCAATACTGATGACAGAGTCAGACTAGAATAAAGGGACTAAATCTGAGCCTAGCTCTCTGCAAATATGACCATCAATTTAGTTTTGTTTGATTCTTGGCAAATGCTATAAAAGTACACGTCAGTTCTGCTTCTGATAACAGCATAGTATCTCTTATCAGACCAACCTTCCCTCAGATAACCATAAGGCCTGGCCCAAACAAATACACATAAAACTACTTGCAGACATTGGAGAATGTACAAATGCAAGCAAAAAAAAAAAAAAAAAAAAAAAAAAAAAAAAAAAAAAACAGGAAAAGTTCAACACTTGGAAGAAGAAAATGAAAATGAGTGAGTTTTTCATTAT
>NW_012113697.1:2980146-2995314 GCF_000951035.1 Colobus angolensis palliatus
TGCTATTGCACTCCAGCCTGGGTGACAGAGGAAACTCCATCTCCAAAAAAAAAGGTAACCAGTAGACTCATGGAAGAATATAATAGCATCCACAGTTTCTAGAATGGGTCATTCCCAACATTTAGGATATAAACTAAAATCACTAGACATAAGAAACAGGAAAACACAATGCAAATCAAGAGAAAAGTTAATCAATCGAGATCAACGAAAAGATGGATGAGGTGCCAAAATCAGCAGATAAGAATTTGAGGGCAGCTGTTAAAAACCATGCTTAAAGACACAAAAGGAAAAAAAAAATGCTTACCATGAATGAACAGATAGCAACTCTCAACAGAGAACAGCGGCTATGGCAGATGATGCCACAGACCTGAAGAGAACCGTGGTGAGGTCCACTAAGGTCAATTAAGGTAGCTAGGTACAGATGGTTTCCTGAGATGGGGAGGTAGGGGGAGAAACAGAGGGAGGTAGGGGGAGAAGCAGAGGGAGGCAGGGAGAAGGTTTAGCATTAGAAAGAGGTCAGGAGGCCTTAGGGCCAGTCAACTGCCAGCATAACCTCTCTTAAGCAGCCAAAATGATAGGGCAGAAGGGACATTTGGATGTTCTGTCACAGACACAGCATTTATTTACACAAGGCTTCCACCATAGGCAGTTGCTGACAATGTGGGGGCTAAGGTCAGAGAGGAGAGCTATATGAATGGGATTAATAGAAAATTACCCTCTCCCAGCCTCAGCATATAAGGATGGCTGCTTCAGCAAAGCCTTTTAGTTAGGAGAATATACTGAGTTTCTGCACCTAGAAGTGACAGGAGTGACCAGGAGCCTGGATGGCTTGAGGGACGATGTGTGTTACTCAGAGCATTAAATGGGCTATCTCCACATACCACATGACTGTACGACCACATGCTAAGAGTTTAACACACATTAATTCCCACCTCCTGCTGCTACTCTTGGGACAATTATTTTTCTAAACCTATTCTAGGGTTTTTCCCCGTTTTTCTGTCTTCAGGATACACAGTCAGGGTTTAGTCAACATCACATGCTAGCAATTAAGCAAGCTGTTCTCAAAATATAGTCCCCAACCTCCAGCACTAGAACACCTGGAAATCTGTTATGAATGCAATTTACCGGCCACACTCCAGACCTACTGAATCACAAACTCTAGGGGTGGATTCTCCAGGTGGTTCTGATGCAAATGAAAGTTGGGGAACCCCATTTCACATCAGCATTCTCAACCTCAGCAGGACGCTTGGATAACCTGGGAAGATTTTTTTTTCTTTTCTTTTCTTTCCTTTTTTTTTTTTTTTGAGAGGACCTCGCTCTGTCACCCAGGCTGGAGTGCAGTGGCATGATCATGGCTCACCACAGCCTTGACCTCCTGGTCTCAAGCAATCCTGCCATCTTAGCCTCCTGAGGAGCCAGCACCCAGCTAATTTTTTGATATATATATTTTTTTATAGATGGGGTCTCACTATGTTGCTCAGGCTAGTCTTAAAACTCCTGGCCTCAGGCGATCCTCCTGTCTCAGCCCTGGAAAGACTTTTTTTTTTAAACCCAGTGGTCAGGTGTGTTGCAGACCAATGACATCAAATCTTTGGGAGTGGGATCCAAGCAATTCTCATGTTCAGCCAAGGCTGGGATTCATGGCTGCCTAACACTGCTGTCTGTGTTCTCCTTACCTCAGAGGTCATGCAGAATTACTTTCCTTTTCCTAAACTGGTAATGCTGTTTCGAATTTCCTCAGCTCTGGACACACTATTCCTTCTACCAGGAGGCTCTTTTTCAACATGTTTGCGTAGCTATACGTGCTTGTAAAATCTGCAAACTCTGAACAATTTTTAAAAATTCTTTTCTGAGGGCCTCCCATATCATATGAGCTTCATACCTAGAAACAAACGAATCTGCCTCAATTATCTCCATTGTAACAATGAAGAAATTGCAGCTCAGAGAGGTGAAGTAGCATGCCCAGGGTCACAAGTGGAGAAAGTGAAAATGGAGCCCCTGCATGTCCCTCCAAAGACCATGTTTTGGCTTTTGGTTTTTTGTTTGTTTGCGTGTGTCTGTGTGTGAGAGAGACAGGGTCTCACTCTGTTGCCCAGGCTGGAGTGCATGGTACAATCTCAGCTCAACTTCCGGCTCCTGGGCTCTCAAGCAATTCTCCTGCCTTCGCCTCCCAAGAAACTGAGTCTACAGGCACACACCACCACACCCAATTTTTGTACAGATGGGGTTTTACCACGTTGCCCAGACTGATCTCAGACTCCTGAGCTCAAGCAATCTACCATTTGGGAGGCCTTGGCCTCCCAAAATGTTAGAATTACAAGCATGAACCACCATGCCTGGCCCCTCCAAAGACTATGAATTGAGGAAGAACTTAAAAGGCACTGGTAATCCATTTCCTAGTTCTGGGACCTCATTCCTGAGGTGAATTTCCTCCACAGCATATTTACACCAAGTTGTGCTTTCCTGTGTACAGGCTGCTGTTGGCCCAGGATGTGCCTCTGTGCAAACTGGAAAAGGCACCTCCCTCAAGTAAAACTCTTCCAAGGTTATTATATATTTGCACAGTGTGAAGACTTCCACTTGGAGGGGCTTTCCCACCCTTGCTGCTTTCACCTGCCCAGACGTCCCTCGGGCACGGGAGACAGTGCACATTCATCACCCCCAAACATACTATGAGGGGACCAGGCCAAGGTCAGAGTCCTGCAGGACGGGGAACCGACCCCTGAGAACTCCTGAGCTGGGTCAGGTCAGGCTACCACTGCACACAGACAGGATGGTGTGTTCACATCGCGGTCATCAGCAGGGTTTGTGTAGCTGGGCTTCTCTCCTGCAGCTTCAATATCCTCGACCAGGACACCAGAATGTGCTTGTCTACTTGTGCCGTCTCAGGTCAATTTATGTCTATGACACGAATCTCCACTCCTTACGTGGGGCACATTGAGCAGGTGAAACCTGCAGTCCCCCTTGTGGTGATGCTGAGTGGGAGCCCTAAGCTGCTCCCCTAGGAACTGCACCTCTTCTCTACCTCCTCAACCCAGATGAACCATCCCAATACCTCTCCTCAGTCACCCTACTTTGCTCTCCCAGGCCAGACACTGGCTGTTCCTATTAGAAGAGGGAGAGGTGACCTGGGATACAAGTTGAATCCCAAGGAATTGGGGGACAAAGAAAGCAACTAAAAGACTGATGAGGAGAGCAGCCAATTAGTGGCAAACGAAAGTGACTTATTTGACTGTGGCTCCCTAGGTCAACATCCTGGGTACATAATGTGTCATTTCTTTTAAATCTAAGATTACAGTAAAACCAAGACATGGCAGAAGCATTATGACCAAGCCAGAAGCATCGTCCTATGGATGTTTTAATCTCAATAAACTAATCACATACAGGCTGCCAGACTGAAACAATTTGCATCAGATTGCACAGAGGTTATTAAAACAGATCGATACATAATAATGGGGATCTAGAATTAAATATGTTTATTATTAAACTTTCTGATGACACAAAAACATCTCTGCTAAAAATCTAAACCATAAAAAATTAATTAAGAAATCAAGTGTTAATATGTATATCCACAGCAAATGGCAATAGGTAGAAGGTACTCTGGTGTTTCACTAAAAAAACAATAAAGTCTGAGGGATGTGCGGAGAGCTGAAGGGGGCTATATCTGAAACTTGTACAAGTGAGAAAATAACTAAGTGTGAATGGCGGTTATTTCTTTCCCTTTTTAGGTCAGTCTTCGGGTCGCAGAACAAAACTAACATGATTTTCCTGGAAGTATCAGTGCTTGACTTGCTTTATTCCTGAGTTAATCCCTTAACTGTATTTGAAAATAAATATGATCCACATGAAGATGAGGTGTAATGTGGAAAGAGAAGAGGAGCCTGAAGGAAAGTAAAAATGAATATCCTCGCAACTTAAAGTACTGAATTCTTCACATTTTAACAACAACAACAAAAAAAAAACTCTTGAAGCCTAGGGTCATTGGTGAAAACCTCTACTAAATCTTTGCAGATTTCCATTCATCTGCTTTGAAAAACTCTGAAGCAGAATATAATCCAGCCAAGAATCTACAAATAATTCCCAGCAAGTTCAGACATGGAAATCATAAAAGGTATCTGAAACCAAGTCTCATCGGTTTAAAGAATGTACTACACTACGGTACTGCGTTTTCTTAAGAAATGAACTGCTGTTTGTAGTAATTCAAGAAGAGATCATTTTAAACAAACCAGAGTTCATTTCTACTAATAAAGCTCACAGGATATGGTAAAGGACCTACAGGGTGACCGAGGAGATAGCAGGGCCCAGGTCAAAGAGGTTTCCCTTGGAAGAGTGAGTGACACTAAGGGACACATGCCTCAAAGGGGCAGGACCACAGTCCCCGATTTGGAGATAGGAAGATTACCACCTTCTAAAGATAAACCCCTGGGAAGAAATAAGATACTCTGGGAACAGACCGTGACAAATGGCCGATATTCCTTTCATTTGTGTGCCAGTTTTAACTGTTGAATAAACAGTCTAGCAGTGGATCTTTTTCCTGCTGTTACTCCATTGAGTAAAATTCTCAGAGAACACAAAGAAGGTTTGGTGGACATGAAATCAGGTAACAAACTTGGTATAAATAAAACTAGTTTTTAAATTTGGGGTGGGCACAGTGCCTCACATCTGTAATCCCAGCACTTTGCGGGACCGAGGTGGGCAGATCACCTGAGGTCAGGAGTTTGAGACTAGCCTGGCCAACATGGTGAAACCCCCATCTCTACTGAAAAAAAAAATACAAAAATTAGCTGCGCATGGTGATGGGTGTCTGTAATCGCAGCTACTCAGAAGACTGAGGAAGGAGAATCTCGCTTGAACCCAGGAGGCAGAGTTTGCTGTGAGCCAAGGTGACGCCACTGCACTCCAGCCTGGGGCAGCAAGAGTGAAACTCCATCTCAAAATAAATAAACAAAATTGGAGATGGGTGGGGAGTGGATAAGGTTTTCGAATCTTCCTGCACTCCAACTATGAATTCAGAGGGAATTTTTCCAGCAAGTCAACCTCACCTCTGATTCCCTCCACTGCCACCACATAGAAGACCGATTCACTTTAAAATGGTGAGCACTAGGGCACTTTTTAAAGTTGGAACCACTGATTTCTAGCGAGGAAAATGAATCATAGTCAAAGACTAATACGGGTATTTGCAAAAGAAAGTTGACCATTTGGAAAATGCAGGAAATTACTAAAGAAAAAACATCTGAAATAGTCAAAACCTTTCCTGACTTTTGGATGTATTTTCTTTTCAATATGATATATGCAGACAAAAAAAAAAAAAACTGTAAGAATGTGAACACACACAAATGTAAATGTGTATGTATCTTACTTTTTTTCCTCACTATTTTTTCAGGGAAACAAATCATTTCAGGTCTTGGGAAATTCTATAAACACACCATTTTTAGTGAGAAGGATAGTGTTAGTAATTATTCTTAAATAAGATGTATAAAATGACCAAATTGTTTTTATAAGATGTTATTTAAATATTTATAATGATGAGGAAATGAACAATAGTAAAGTAACCCACTGGTTATCTATTATCAAAGAGAGATGGGACGGGAAGGAAGTTGGCTAAGGGCGGCCAAACGCAGGCAGCACAGGGTGATGAGAAAGTGGAGGGGTCCATGAGAGGGAGGATGCTGGAGAAGTCAAAGGATGGGTTCTCAATGGAGCACACTGATCATCTTCAGATATGAGATTATAATGTTGACTATTACTCAAACCATCAGTAAACAAGGCAGGGCCCACCTAGCACAGTATCATAAACCATTTCCCACCCCTACCCAGAAAGGAGCCCCCAATGTATAATAACGTTATTTACCCAGGTTCACTAATTCTGATGATACATCCCCATGATACATCCCACACTTCTTTCTTCACGTCTCCCAGAAAGTCATTGTTAACCGTTTCAAAGCCTTGCGCATTCACCAGTTCTACTACATGCCTTGATCTATAGGTTTAGTGGCCTGATTTAAAAAAAAAAAAAAAAAACAGTTACTCTCCCATGACTTACTCTTACTCCTCTCAGGCTAATTCCTAGTGACCACTGCTTCCTTTCCTAAATTTCCTCAGGTCAACTCATTAGTCATTTGTCCTAGCATCTTGCTTGGGATTTGAGTCCAGCATGCTCATCAACTATATGTTAAAAATCAACCCTCTTTTCTTTTGCTTTTCAGTTTTTGTGGGTACACAGTAAGTACATACACTTATGGGTTACCTAAGATGTTCTCATACAGGCATGCAATGCATAATAATCACATTAGGGTAAATGGGGTCTCCATTCTTTTCTAATGTAAGCATTTAATGCTATTCAGTTCTCTCCAACATTAGCTGCACCCCACAAATTTCGATATGTTGTATTTTCATTTTCATTCAGTTCAGAACATGTTTTTAATTTCCCATGAAATCTCCCTCTTTGACCTATGGATGATCTGCTTATGTTACTCAACATTTAGGGTTTCCTAGTTATCTTTCTGTTACAGATTTCTAGTTGACCTCCATTAGAGTCAGAGAACACACTTTGTATCATTTCAAATTTTTAAATCTGTTAAAATGACTAAGAATCTGGTCAACCTTGGTGAATGTTTTATGAGCACTAGAAAAGAATATGTATCCTCTGTAGATCTTATTGTTGAGTGAAGAATTCTATAAATGCCAATTCGATCCAGTTGATTTACAGTGTTGTTCAGTTCTCCTTTGTCCTTGCTAATTTTCTGTGAACTGATTCTGCCAATAACGAAGAGAGGAGTGGTGAAGTCCTCGCCTATAACGATGGGTTTTTCTACCTGATCCTTCAGTTCTATCACTTGTTTCTTCACGTATTTTGAGCCTCTGCTCTCAGGTGCATACACACATAGGATTATTGTGTGCTTCTGATAAACCGAGTCTTTTATTAGTGTGTAGCATCTTCCTTTCTTTCTTTCTTTTTTTTGAGACAGAATCTCACTCTGTCACCCAGGCTGGAGTGCAACGGCATGATCTCGGTGATCTCGGCTCAATGCAATCTCTGCCTCCTGGGTTCAAGCAATTGTCCTGCCTCAGCCTCCCAAGTAGCTGGGATTACAGGTATGCGCCACTATGCCCAGCTAATTTCTGTATTTTCAGTAGAGACAGGGTTCCGCCATGTTGGCCAGGATGGTCTCAAACTCCTGACCTCAGGTGATCCACCTGCCTCGGCCTCCCAAAGTGCTGGGATTACAGGTGTGAGCCACCAGGAGCAGCCATATCTCTCTTTATCTCTGTAATTTTCCTTGGTCTGGAGTCCACCGTATCTGATATATTAATAAATACATTCCATCTTTCTTTTAAATTGAGCACACTTGCTAAACTCTTTAAAAAAAAAAAAATTGGCATAACTTCGCTTCATTCTGCTCTTCAAGCATTTCTGTCCTTATCTACAAGTTCTTAAGTTGCCAGTCATTCCCACTTCTGGGAATATATAATTCTAAAAGAATTTAAAGCAGGATCTGGAAGAGAGATTTGCACACCCATATTCGTAGAGGCATTATTCACAATAGCCAAAAGATGGAAGCCAGACACAAAAAGGCAAATATGGTATGATTCCAACTCTATGAGGTAACTAAAGTAGTCAAATTCATAGATACAGAAAGTAAAATAGTGGTTACTGGGGCCTGGAGGGAGAGAAAAATGGGAAGTTATTGTTTAATGAGTGCCAAGTTCCAGTGTTGCAAGATGAAAAAATTCTGGAGATCAATCACACAACAATGTGAATATACTTAACAAGATTGAACTGTACACTTAAAAATGGTTAAGATGAAAAAAAATGGTTAAGATGGTAAATTCTATGTCATGTGTTTTTCAAAATTAATTTTTTTAATTATAGAAAATAAAATTACCAGCAATTATTTGGCAATTTGACCATGCCACATAACAATGGTAAAAACAAGATAATGTTTTCTTACAAACTCTGAGTATTAACTCCAAATCACAAATACTCATTTTATCTTTTTAAGTCAGAAGATTACTGTTCTCAGAAGACAAACAGTAATTGAGGAGTCTAATTTTCTCCTTTTTATTCACCAACTTTTATCATCATGCCTACGGTATTGATTTATCTCTTCTGCTTTTTATCAACACCCAGAACCTGATTTTTTTTTTTTTTTTTTGAGACGGAGTCTCGCTCTGTCTCCCAGGCTGGAGTGCAGTGGCCTGATCTCGGCTCATTACAACCTCCGCCTCCCAGGTTCAAGCAATTCTCCTGCCTCAGTCTCCTGAGTAGCTGGGACTACAGGCGTCCGACACCACTCCTGGCTAATTTTTGTATTTTTAGCAGAGATGGGGTGTCACCATATTGGACAGGCTGGTCTCGAACTCCTGACCTTGTGATCTGCCCGCCTCGGCCTCCCAAAGTGCTGGGATTACAGGCTTGAGCCACTGCACCCGGCTGATATGTCTTATTAGTCATCTTGTTTGAACATGACTAAAAAAATACCCTACATACACATCTGCATACATCTGTGCACACGTTTTTCTTATTCTTGAGGGTGTTGGCAAGCCTCAACTCAATTGGATTTTTTCAATTAAAATTCACACTAACTGACACCATTTGATCATTTACACCTTAGCTGAAAACCTTTCCCCAAGATTTGATATGTCCGTTCTGAATTAAATTTGTCAAAAGGCCAGGCCCTGCAGCCAAAAGGGTTTCTATGGGATGTTCTTTCTCGACATCACACAGAATCTCTATTTCCCTAATGCAAGATTATTTGGGATGAATTAAAAATGCATTTTGTTTTTCAGACCTTTACAACCCTCATAGCAAGCTTGCCTTTCAGTCTCCTTAGCAACCAAAAACTCAAAATAATTAAAGGCAATTAAACTTGCAATGATTAGAATAAGCTGTAGTTTTATAATCTAACATGGTAGATATAATTATAGGATAAAACAAAATTATGTATCATGCATTTACATTATTAATAAAGAGATGCTAGATCATAAAGAAAACAAAAAACATGTTGTTTACCCAAATTGTCTGTTTCCCACTGATTTCTTCACCTTATTCTCCAATACCCTAATATTATGTCTCTTCTGAGAAAATCACTATTACTAGAAAATAAATGTCATGAGGGAAGGGACTATGTTTGTATATGTTTTTGGCTTATGTTGTTTTATTCAAGGGTACATTTTTGTAATGGGACTACGTTTTATCCCCAATGCCAACACAGTGTGGAAGACATAACAAACACTCACTAGTAGAATGAATAAGCAAAATACACAATTTTTGTTTATTTATTTTTGTGCAGGATTTTTTTTCTTTGAGACAGGGTCTTGCTCTGTTGTCCAGGCTGGAATGCAGTGACGCCATCACAGCTCACTGCTGGATTTTAGTGTCACTACATGTTAAAACGTTGAGTGTTATGGCTAGCTTGCCAATGTTTAAGAAATTCATAACACATATATTCCTTACGCAGAGAATGTAAACCCAATGTATATGTTTAGCAGAGTAAGGAGCATATTGTCAGTTAGACATATGGAAGAAGATGCAAGAATGAAATAAATGCAAGGACTTGGTGGCTTAGTGCCAGGAGCAAGAAAAGTGGACAGTGGAGAGGGGAGAGAGGAGCAGCTCCTAGCAATTAAAATGCTTAAAATTCTAAAAACGAAGTATAAATCAAAAATAAAATTCTGAAGCCCCCTCAAACATCTAACTGGACCTTCCTCTTGGCCAAGGGCATTCCAACATTAACCTGAAAAAGTAAATCAGGCCCTGATGGGAAGGGGGAGCTGGACATGCCTCATTATACTCTCCTCCCTTTTGGTGCTACTGATAGAACAGCCTCTTTAAGTCTGGAAAAAAAAAAAAAAATTCCCAATCTATTCTCTCTGAAGCCTGCTACCTAAAGGTTTCATCTGCATGATAAAACCTTGATCTCCACAACCCCTTACATTAACCGAGACATTTTTTTCTAATGATAATAACTTTTTCAAACAGTTGCCAATCAGAAAATCTCTGAATCCACCTATGGTGTGGAAGCCCTGCTTCCAACTGTCCCACCTTTCCAGACCAAACCAATGTATACCTTACATATATTGATTGATATCTTATGTCTCCTTAAAACGTATAAAACCAAATTGTGGCCTGACCACCTTGGGGACACATTCTCAGGATCTCCTGAGGGCTATGCCACTCATATTTCACTCAGAATAAATCTCTTCAAATATTGTACAGAATTTGACTCATTTCATCACCAGGGGGTTAGAAAAAGTGAAAAATGAAAGAGGAGGAAGAGCAGAACCAGGTGGTAATCCAAGGGGCCCATCAAGCATCACGGAAACATCCTTCTTCCAGGTAATCAGGTCTGCAACACCACCCATGGGAAATGTGAATTCTATAATGTACAAAAGGAAAAAACAAAAACAAAACACACAGAAATGAGTGAAGAGAGTCAGGGAGGCACTGACTTTAAACTAGTTGGACATCAGCTTCCCAACTGTAAAATGGGGGCTATTATGTCATCAGGACTATGATGAATACAGACAGACACATATGAAAAAGTCCATCAATATGAAATACGTATGCAGTGCTATAGCCTTACACAGACACAGGGCACTACTCAAGGATACTCAGAGTCATCCCCAGTAATTCTTACTTGGTCCCCTTTCTTCCCCAAACTTTGCTCCCATCCAGTGGCCCTGCCTTCTCTGATAAAACAGAGAAGCAGAATGAAGACTACCCTAAGCCGTTCTAGCTAGGACAGTCTCCCCAGCTCTGCCAGAGCCTGGGAATGGAGCAGAGACACAGGGGAGCTCTCAAATAGTACTGTGGCCAGGCACAGAAGCTGTGATGCCTATGAGTGAAACAGAGGATAGCTATCGTGGGGGAAGGAAAAGGTCAGGCCATGCCACGTTGTGCTTCTAGCAGAACAAGAGAGATCTGTGATTTTATGACTTGGAACAAAATGTATTCTAGAAACCAACCATGGACAATCCAAAATTATCTTTACAGACTTCCAATGTTTCCCTTTTACAAACAATAGCGGCGACAAAGATTTTCTCCTTCACCAAACTCTAGCTAGGCTCCTTTTGAAACTGACTTTGCAAAAATTATAAGAGTGAGAAAATAATGACAATAAAAGACATCTGACCTAACCAACTTCATCTTGCTGCCAAACTCCAAGGTGATTCTTATTTATTCCTGGGCACAGGCTGAACTAACTGTGGGAGGAATTTAGTTTAAAGTTTAACTTTGAAACAAAGATGAGAAGAGCCCTTTCCTAACACAAAGCCCCTTCTTGCCTAAGGACCAGACTGCTTTTGTAAAAGTAACAAATTAGCCAGAAGGTTAGAAGTTACGGCTCAGGAGTCATAAAGCCAAGAGGCCACAGGATTACTATCCTCCCCAATTGCTCCTATAGATAATACTAGTATTATAAAACCCAAGATTGATGTTTAAGGTATTTTTCAGACCCTGCACTCAGTGGATCAGCTGGCCCCACCCAGATCAATAAACTGGCTCATCTAGCCTTGTGTCCCCAACCCAGGAAACAACTTGGTGCAAGAGAATGGCTTCAGTCCCCTATGATTTCATCTCCGACCTGACCAGTCAACACTCCTGACTCCCTGGCCCCCTACCCATCAAATTATCCTTTAAAAACCCCAGTCTCTGAATAAATTTTGGAGAGACTGATTTGAGTAATAATAAAACTCCAGTCTCCCATTCAGCTGGCTCTGCAGGAATTAAACTCTTTCTCTATTGAAGTTCCCCTGTCTTGGTAAATTGGCTCTTTCTGGGCAGTGGGCAAAGAGAACCCACTGGGCAGTTACAATCAGAGCCCTCTTCTGGCTAGGATTCAGTCTTGGCCTATAAGAACTAAAGACACTCAACACAGATGGCATCATCCAAACTCCTCCTTGAGTTTGTTAGATTTAACAAACACTAACAGTTTCTAACAGGTCACGGTCTCATCCCTAAAATGACTCCATCCCCTATTAACATGCTTGCCTGAGAAGACTCAAAAGAATTTACTGTTTTTCTAGCCAACACCTGACTTTAGGCCTCTGACCATTGTTTCTTATACTCCTTAGTAAAAAGGGCTTACAATGGTGAATCCTTCCTGTGTCCCTGTAAGATGCATATACATCTCCTACAATTCAGGAGTATCTTTCTCGAGGACCTGAAAGCCATCCATCCCTCTGAAATGCAATCATCAGAAAGAAGAGGGCCTCGATGGGAGGGATGAATCCTGACTTCTTAGATCATTGCCAGTAAACAGACACAGTTGGTCTAATCAGCATCTACACTGACCAAGCCTTTGTAATTTTTTTCACTTCCCTGACTCTATGGAGCCTCTGCTCATTCCCCTACTCTCCCTTTAAAACACCAGCAACCTCTGTACAAATGAAGCTGAGTCCAGTCCATGCTGAAACATCTTCCCTATTGTCATAGTATGTTACCTATTAAACTGCCCCTACCACTTTAACAAGTGTCCAGCTTTGCTGATTGTCAACAGAGGTAAACAGGAGATTCTGGTAAAATAACAGGAGAAAGCGCAGCACGGGTGAACAGCACGGTGTCTGGAGTCCAGCAACCCAGTCTCACTGCTGGGCTCTTCACGGACTAGCTGTGCAGCCTTAAGATGTTTTCTTGAATCTGTGAACAGTAACCACCCTACCCACCGCACAAGAGTTGTTGAAGAATTCAATGAAATAAGGTATGGCATGAACTTAGGACCATGTCCTGGAGCATAGTAAACACTCAATATGTAATTCCTTTGAAAGCTAGCCAGAATAAACTTCTGTTAGGGTTCCTAAAAACTGTGCAAGTGGACAAAATCCAATCAGGAGAATGTAATACATTTAAATAAAAGTTACTGCAAAGTCAGAGGGGATGTGTCCCCACACAGAGTCAACTTTATCTTCACTTCTCTGCTTTGATAGATGGGATAATGTCCCTTTAAACAACCTTAACTGAACGACTTTCTGAAAGCAGGCAGTTGCTAAGTGTTGCTAAGGGATACAGGCTAAGCTTGTGTGTAAATTAATCATTGTGTGTAAATTAAGCAAAACACCAGATGAGAGCTGTCTGGAATAGCTCCCTATCAAAAAGAAAAAAATAATAACATATTTCTTAGATTTGTGTTTAGCTGCTGGAAAAACAAAGACCTTACAGGGCACCTAATCTGATTCCCTCATTTTACAGTGGGGGAGGTCTTGACTCTCCAGAGATAAAATGACTTGCCTAAGGTCCCAAGGCAACTGGTGACTAGACTGGACCTAGAAACTAATCCCACCACATCTTCCTGATTCCTCATATTACCACGTAAAGGAAAGCATAAGACAGACTGAGAAAATATCTCCAATGATAAGAAGTTTGAGCCATGAGACCCTGAATTTAAAACAATCTGAGAAGTGAAGATTAACAATCTGAGGAATCAGTACTCTCCTCCCAGCCACATCTGACTGTAAGAGGGACAGGACTGAAGGCAGAGCCCAAGAGCAGTCAAAGAACCAGGAAGAAAAAAGAAGACCTCTCTTGTAACTGGCTCCAAAGAGCAATCATCCAAAAATTATCCAATAGTATCCAAAAAGATAATTTTCTCAACGAAGCATCTTAAAAGAAAAAAATAAGTTATTTGGCTTAAGAGAATTTAGCAATCAGAGGAAAAAGACTCATCGTTCTTTTTGGCAAAGATGGGGAAGCATCTGAATAAATATTTACGAAAAAGGCTTCAATCCCCTTGCAATCCCAAAACCCCAGGACTTAAATAACCAGTTCTCCTTTGCTGTTACATAGCGGTAGGAGGACTACACTGCAGGACAAGTTCTTAACTGAAGGCTAACATATTTGGTTTCATTCATTTATTCTAATACTTACTGAGTATTAAATAGGTCCCAGGCACTCCTGTAGGTACCAAGACACATCAGTAAACAATGCAGATTAAAATCTCTGACCCTGATGACCTTGCATTACAATAGGCCGAGAAAGAGAATAAACAATATATATGCAGAGTTAGGAAATGTGAAGTACTGTGGGGGAAAAAATAAAGCAGAGGATGGGAGTTGGATCATGATTGTGCGGCAGTAGGACTACGATTTTAAATAGAGTGGTCAAGGAAGGCCATATGAAGAAAATGACATTTGAGCACAGACTCAATAAAACTAGGAATCATGCATGCAGGTACAATGCAAAAGAAGAAAGGGTAGTGAAAACGCCTTAAGGTAGAATATGTTGGTGTGATTATGTCAATACCAACAGGTCAGCTTGATCAAAGCTGAGTGTGACACAATCAAATGATCACCACTAACAAATAGAACTTCTAAGGTTGGGTTCAATGTACCATTGAGACTTAAAATCCAGGTTTAAATGAGGAGGTGCAGAGGTTCTAGATACATACAAATATGGGGATAAATATTTATGCAATGTTGCTCATGCCAAGGATCAAAAGAGTGAAAGAGACAATAAATACTATAAGAAGCCAAAAATAAGGGCTGCTGAAGGCCCCGGGTGTCAGAAAGGGTTTCAAGAGTGATTTGGGATGTACCCTGGCCTTAAATGGTAAGGTTTAGACAAACAGAGGAAAGGGAAGTTGTTACATCAAGTAGAACAGCAAGCAGAAACATGCTGAAATAGAAATAGGAATGACGGACCAGCTCAATTAGGTAAGAGGGTGATATAGGAAGAACAGGTAGTTTGGACCTCCCAAGACACAATAGTTTTCAGGTGAGTTCTACCTTTTAATAAGAGTTAATACCTACCTTATACGAATTGTTCCAGAGGACAGAAATGAAAGTTGCCTAACTTGTTTAATGCAACTAAACTTTGCAATCTTGATTCCTAAGCCACATAAGGATTATAAGAAAATAAAGCTATAGGTCAATTTTTATGAATGTGATATAAAAATCCAAAATAAAATATTAGCCAAACAAACCCAACTTTATATTTTTAAAATATATCATAAGTAAGTAGTATTTATCCCAGTAATGCCCAGATGATTCAATATAACAACCTATCAATTTCATTTACTTCATGTATACATACAAAAGAAAACCTATGTGATTATCTCAATGGATGCAGAAAGAGCATTTGCTAATTCAACATCTGTGATTAGGAAAAAAAATGAAAATACCTCATTGCAAACTGGGATAAGAAGGAATTTCTCTTTTTTTTTTTTTTTTTTT
>NW_012113697.1:2995489-3014579 GCF_000951035.1 Colobus angolensis palliatus
AGGATGGTCTCGATCTCCTGACCTCGTGATCCGCCCGTCTCGGCCTCCCAAAGTGCTGGGATTACAGGCTTGAGCCACCGCGCCCGGCCAAGAAGGAATTTCTTAGGCTTGATAAACTACCTCCACATGAACCCAAAACCTAGAAGAAATGTAGTTAACAGGAAAACTGTAGGATATTCATTACCAATGCTACTTAACACAGTCTAGAAGTTCTGAAAAATCTAGAGAAACAAAAAATATAAGGTATAAAGAAAGAGAAAAAAAACTATCATTTGTGGACAATATGATCATCTATTAGGTTGAAATATTTAAAGTTACTGACATTATAGGCAAAAACATGGTCAAACAGCAGCACTGCCATATGCTTCAATGTAATATTTTAAAGTGTTAATAGATAAGTAACTATTAGACTTTTTTTTTCTTTTTTTTTTAGATGGAGTCTCCATCGCCCAGGCGGGAGAGCAGTGGTACGATCTCCATTCTGCAACCTCCACCTCCCGGGTTCAAGCAATTCTCCTGCCTCAGCCTCCCAAGTAGCTGGCACTACAGGTGTGCACCACCACACCCAGCTAATTTTTGTATTTGTAGTAGAGACCGGGTTTCACCATGCTGTCCAGGCTGACCTCGAACTCCTGACCTTAAGAGATCCACCCATCTCGGCAGTAAGAGACTCCATCAGTGTTGTTGCTAATTTTTAAAAAAATCAAGCTCGGCCGGGCATGGTGGCTCAAGCCTGTAATCCCAGCACTTTGGGAGGCCGAGACGGGTGGATCACGAGGTCAGGAGTTCGAGACCATCCTGGCTAACACGGTGAAACCCCGTTTCTACTAAAAAATACAAAAAACTAGCCGGGCGAGGTGGCTGGCGCCTGTAGTCCCAGCTACTCGGGAGGCTGAGGCAGGAGAATGGCGTAAACCTGGGAGGCGGAGCTTGCAGTGAGCTGAGATCTGGCCACTGCACTCCAGCCCGGGCAACAGAGCGAGACTCCATCTCAAAAAAAAAAAAAAAAGAAAAAAAATCAATCTCATGACTCTACAGCAGTCAAACCCAACTATAAAATATAGCATAACTGTATATCATTCAAAATGGCAATATAAACCATGAAATACAGAAAAATTAACTTAACCAGTACATTAGACCTCTAGGGAGTAAAGTATTAAATTCTAATAAACATATATAGATATATATGAAGCCAATAAAGTTGAAAGGTTATTATTATATTGAATATATTATTATTATATTATGTGGGCATTACCAGAAATAAGTACTACTTAATTGTGATATATTTTAAAAATATAAAGTTGGGTTTGTTTAGCTAATATTTTATTTTGGAATTTTTTATTTGACATTCATAAAAAATTGACTTATAACTTTATTTTCTTATCATCCGTATAATGATGTGAATAAAAAGAGAAACAGAAATTAGACGCATTAGACTGCGTGTTTACACAGCATCATGGAAGGATGTGAAAAAGCAGTGAAATATATAAAACAAAATAAAATGAGATCTAGAGTACACGTCATATAAATTGAAATAACCAAAACAACAATACATATTTTATAAGAACACACAATGACAAAAAACAATATATTCAACTTGTCACTAAATGAGAATAAAGGAATTAAATAAATAAGAGAACAGGGTTACAGAGACCAAAAATGATAGTATGTCATGGCCTGAGAAGTAAAATTAACTTAATCCTCTGTACGGAAGGTCCAGTAGGAAAAGGAAATCAAGTTTGAATCTTAATCGAGCATGCAGAGAGGACCACGAAGCTTAAGGTGGTGATTGGGTATTGGCAGGCAGGGAGAAGAAAGCACACTCAAGCTAATGCTTAGGAAGATTCATTTGAGGTTGCTAGCTACAAAAACCTGAAGCTGGGAGGGAAGAGTCACAGAGACACCAAGAAGAAATCCATTATCTCGCATGAGCCCATAAAGACTTGTTGTAAGAAATGGAAAAATAAAAAGGATCAATGTTGAAGAACCATAAGAAGAATGAAGAGAATCTTGTAACAGACTAGGAATGGTGAGGGTGGGAAAAGTTAAGGATAAATCCAAGCATTCTTGTCTTGGTGTCTGGCACCAGAGATAGAAATAGAAAACTCTGGACACAGGGCCAGGATGAGAAGTTTGGTTTTAGAAATAGAATATTCAACACAATGTGCTGCTGTCGCCGAAATGGCCAATAAAATTGAAGAGCATTAGGAAATAAAAATGCAATTATCTCCTTAAATAAAGTCATGGTCCAATTACACTGAAAACAAAGTTGGCTCTGGCTACTACACCCAAGAAAATACAGGAAAAAAGACACAAGAGGAATGTAAGAAAAGAGCCAATCCAATGGTCATGTCAAATGACTGATAAGGCTTTTTTATGGGATGAGAATAAAAGAGTCTACAAAGAAACAGGCTAAGAGGGTCTATAAATGAATTACAAGAAAACACATTTGTCTGGTGAGAACACATGGACACATAGAGGGCATCAACACACACTGAGGCCAATCAGAGAGTGAAGGGTGGGAGGATGGAAAGAAAAATACCTAATGAGTACTAGGCTTAATAGCTGAGTGATGAAATAATCTGTACGAACAACCCCAGGACACAAGTTCACCTATGTAACAGACAAATATGTACGTGTACCCCTGACTTAAAATAAAAGCTTAAAAATAATTTTTAAAAAACCCAAATTTGTCAACAATTAGAGATCTCTCTTAAATCACAAAACTGATTATCAGCAAAATATTTTACAACAAACACAAAGGACTACCCCAAAGAACAGTCCTTACAGCCATGAAATGTACCACACTCACTGGCATTGGCTACAGGTAGAAAGTAGAAATTTAACGCTCTCAAATCCATACAATCAATATTTACGGACTGTTCTACATGTCATACATTGTGGCAGACACTGAGAATATAATAATGGGCTAAAGCAGACATGGTCCCTGTGATGTTTAATTTTTGTGTGTCAACTTGGCTAGCTATAGTACCCAGTTACTGGTCAAATACCAGTCTAGATCTCACTGTGAAGTATTTTTTAGATGTAAGAAACATTTAAATCAGTAGACTTTGAGTAACTTGATTACCCTCCATAATGTGGGTGGGCCTCATCAAATCAGTTGGAAACCCTAAGGGAAAAGACTGAGGTCCCCCAGAAAAAAGAGACTTCAAATTTGAGACAGCAACATCAACTCTCCCTTGGGTCTCCAGCCTGCCACTTGCCTGGCAGATTTCAGACTTAACAATCCCCACAACCACAGGAGCCAACTCCTTAATCAATCACTCTCTCTATATTTATAATACACACACACACACACACACACACACACACACACACACTCCTTATTGGTTCTGTTTTATCTAAAGAACCCTAATACAGTCCCTCATGTCATTTAAAAAATTAGTAATCAAAGGGCTGGGAACGGTGGCTCATGCTGTAATCCCAGCACTTTGAGAAGCCAAGGCGGGAGGACAGCTTGAGCCCAGGAGATTGAGACCAGCCTGGGCAACATGGCAAAACCCCATTTCTACAAAAAAATACAAAATTTATCTGGGCATGGCAGCATGCGCCTGTAGTCCCAGTTACTCAGGAGGCTGAAGCAGGAGGATCACTTGAGCCTAGGGAGGTCGAGGCTATAGTGAGCTGTGATCATACCACTGCACTCCAGTCTGGGTGACAGAGTGAGACACCATCTCAAAAAATATAGTAATCAAATAATCATATAAATGAGTATGTAGTTGGAAACTAAGATAAGCCTGCAAAAGGAAAGAAATCCAGTTCCACAAGAACATAAAATAAGATAATTTGACCCAAACTGGGGTAGTTAAGTACTACGGAAAACCTTCCCCAAAAGTGATACTTCAGCCAAAATTCTGGAAGACTAGGAGATGAGTAGATAAAAGTGGTCAGAGTGGCAGAGAACAACACAAGCAGAAGGCAGAGAAGTGCAGAAGCAAAAGGAAGGAGGTATGAAGGGAGGCTAGAGGGGTACATCAAGGCCAGGATGTGAAGAACCTTAGATGGACACATTCAGATTTTCTAGTCTTTTTCCTCTGAGTGATGAGAGGCACTGAAAATAATTATCCTGGGGATGGCATCAGATTTGTATTGAAGATAACTCTGGCTACTGTGTTAGTAGAAGCAGAGTGGAAGAGGACCAGAGTATCAAATGATGAATTAGAAAAAGCAAGTAGGGTTGAGGTTTCCAACTCGACCAGATGGAAGGTGACAACAGGAAGTCTGTGCAGAAATCATGAATTAGGTCATGACATGGGGAGTGTGAGGTTGTTTTGAACATCCGGCTGGATACAACACCCTAGACCCAGCCCCTATAACTTCTTTCCTGGACATTAACCTCCTAAGAGGTTTCCCTGCTTCCACTTTTGCCTCTTCATTGTTTACTCTGCACATAGCAGGAAGGGTGGTCTTTTCAAAAATGTAAGCAAAATCATATCACTCCTCTGCTCAAAATTCAAGCTCTTTTCCATGGTGGATCAACCACGTGCAGCTCAAAGAAGGCTCAGGAGAAGTAAGTTTGAGAGTCATCCACATAGAATGGTCCCTGAAGCCAAAGGCATGAAGAAAATTGTGCAGGGAGAGACTGTAGAGTGATCCACGAGGAAATCCATTATTTCCTGCATTGGAGACCAATAAGGAGTGGCCAGAGAAACAAGAAGAAACCCAGAAGAATGTGGTATCATTCAAGCCAAGGGGAACACAAAGGCAGTTCAAGAAAAAGTGATC
The DNA here is from genome assembly GCF_000951035.1 of Colobus angolensis palliatus. Classification (NCBI taxonomy): domain Eukaryota; kingdom Metazoa; phylum Chordata; class Mammalia; order Primates; family Cercopithecidae; genus Colobus; species Colobus angolensis. The sequence goes on from NW_012113697.1 coordinate 3,000,236, forward strand.
CACCATGCCAAATTCTGTTAAAAGGTCAAATAAGAAAGACTCACAGGATGTCCCACTGGATTCAGCAAGATGGAGTTTGGTGACTTTGATACTTTACTGCGGTTGGGCAGAGTAGTTTGGTAGAGCAATAGGGTCAGAAGCCAGATAGGGCGACATATACCACGAATGTGAGACAAAGAAATGGAGACAGTGAATACAGACAAGTCTTTCCAAAAGTTTGGCAATATAGAAGGGAGGAAAGCTAGATGGAGTTATGGAGAAGTGTCAAGGGAGCTTTTGTTGTTGAGATGGAGGAGATCAAACATGTTAAAATGTAATGGAGTAAACTATTTGAAAGATCAGTTGAATATACAAGAGACAGAGGGATACTTGATAATAAAACAAAGTTCAGGAAGACATGAGAACCAGAGCACAGATGGAAGGATAGAGAAAGAATAGCTTCTTTATTAGAATAGGTGGGGCAGAGGAGAGGGATGGTTATAGATATAGTGAGTCTTAACTTCTTAGCAAAGAGTTAAGATCGTTCTATCCATCTGCCAGAGCTTCAATTTTCTCTAGGAAGGAGAAGGTGAAGCTGGCCGTAAGAGAAAGCACTGGGGAGGCAGAAGTTTGAGGAAAGTAGAAAAGGAAAGAAATACTATTGTTCTGGAGAATGAAGAACAAGCTGATCTGACACAAGGATATGAGGCAAGAATTGGGGCTCATTTGAGTTAAGCGGTCAAGAAGTCAAAGTGGTACCAAGAAGTCTTAGAAGGAGTCACTTCCTCCAACTCAGCTGCAGGCAGAAACATCATGGGAAGTATTTCTTTTTTTTTTTTTTTTTTTTTTTGAGACGGAGTCTCGCTCTGTCGCCCGGGCTGGAGTGCAGTGGCCGGATCTCAGCTCACTGCAAGTTCCGCCTCCATAGGAAGTATTTCAAGAGAGTTTGATGGTTACCAAGTTGATTAGAACTATTAAGGGAAACTGAGACTCTGAAGAGTTATTTTATCATAAGGACAATCATGTCCTGCCAAAAAACAAGCTGCTATGGCATCTGCTGTCAAGAGGGATTGCCAGATACAATATACCCTATATTATAGAGTCGACAAAAAGTTGCACATTTTACCAAGGCTGATTTCTGAGTTAAGGGCCTCTGCAGATGAAAGAAGATATAAAGAAAGCAAAATCTATCTTCACAGTGCAGCAGACAAGGGTAGAGGTCTGCCTAGGACCACCGCCATCTGGATACTTGAACAGAACACAAGCTGTGCAACACTTCTTGTTGGCCTTAAGATCAACTGCTCCTTTTACAGACTCACATTGAATTACCCAAGTCCAGCCTCAGAGTCAGATGTGTGCATTGAGAAGGGGAGGACAGTGGAGTAGCCAGGCAAGGAGGGCAGCCAGAAGAACCAATATTTCACTATTGAACATATGTTCTTCCTGGCTCTGTGGCTGCACAATTGTTTTGCTGAGCTCTCATCACTTCCACTCAAGGCCTAACGTGATGAAACAATTCTATTCTGGTTTGCCAATGGCTTGCATTCTAGACTATGGTTTCTTTCCATAAATAATTAACAGTAATGCTTTATTAAACAGAGTATGGCCTTACGTATGCTTCATAGACTTCTTGGCATTGAACTCCCTGAGGTATCAGAGCTTTAACCCAGGTAAAGAGCAGGAATGCTATCACTCTTCTTCCCAAGCCAGGGGCAACCAGTGATGACCCATTGCAGAGGTCAGCAAACTATAATCTACACACCAAATTCTGCCCATCACTTGGATTTGTATGGTGCACAAGAATAATTTTTACATTTTTAAAAGACTGGAAAAAAAATCAAAAAAAGAATAATATTCTGTGACAAATGAAAATTACATGAAACTCAAATATCCATGACTATAACTCCTTTTACTAGAACATGGTAATGCTCAGTCATTTACATATTGTCCATGACTATGTATTCCCTATAATAGCAGAGTAGTTTCCCACAAAGCCTAAAGTATTTACTGTCTGGCCCTGTACAGAAAAGTTTGCCAACCCCTTATTTATTGTAGCCCTCCTTGACCAAACCCAGGCTCAGAGTGTCAATACTTTTAAGTTAGTGCCTCAACAAAGTCTCAATCAACTAGAACTGGCACCTAGAGCTAACAAAATCCCAAGACCATTCCACACCAGGACTATAGGTCTTTATATGTAAGCTGGTAATGTAGTGTATAAATCTTCTAATGGTACCGTCAGAATAATCCTGGGAGATGCCAATCAAAATCAAAGCAATAACTAGGCTACTTACCTTTTCCTATAGTAAGTCAGTTGCTCTACAATACGAAGCTGAGATGTTGTTTTTTTAATAAGCAACATTGTGAAAGTAAAATTTTAGAAACTGTGACTCACATTGTTCAGAGAACATCCAAAAGGAAAGAAACATAATGCTCTGCTTCCTATTTTTTGCTTTTCTATTTTCTCTAGTTGGCGTTTTAGGATCAAAGTTTGAGATCAATGCTCAGGCACTGCAATGGCTCTCTAGCTCATGGTAGGCCAGGGAAAGCCACGTGCCCCACCTATGCTGTCTGTAACTCATACAGTAACAAGACTGGTTTTCTAGCATTGCACAATGTATGATAGAATGAATCTTGTTTGCCTTAAGGGTATCAAAGCTGAAAGAGCTGCATATATGAAGGCATGCAAATTGCAAGGCTCAAGGCACATTTAGAACTTTTTTATTTTGTGAATAACCTTCTGACCCAGGTTATAAACAAAAACCACAATAATCCAATCTCAAAACTTCAGTTTTACTGATAACATTGTTTTCTATCATTGATATCCAGGTAAATGGAAACACCTGAAGACAACACATCCCTTACTCATCCCCATGCCCACGTTTTTGTTTTTGTCTTTAATCCTTGCTGAGTTGCACAACTGTCCTGTTTTGATTTCAGTCAGATTTGGCCAGTGCCTTCTGCTAGTCTATAATGTCACCTCTTCTGACTCAGTTGTTTGTTCAAATAGATGATAAATTCTCCACATCAGTGAGATTGTCATCAGTGCCAAATATCTTCCCATCTGCCAAACTAAAATCTAATGGGTATATTTAGAAAAACATAAAGATTAGGGCAGTTAACTACAGTTAAAACCTTTATAACTTCTTTCTCTTCCAAAAAGCCAAGAGACATCTATCCATTCTTCAGGGTTTCAGATACGGTCTTCAAAGCCTCTGCCTGAACAAGTGAAAGAAACAAAGGTTCTTCTTCCCAGATTCACATATTCTCATGTCTTCTATAACTATCACACTGGGATAACATAAAATCTCTATCATTCAGCCTTCTTTTGTAAGCTCTGTCTTTTAAATCTGCCTGTTTGATAGCCATGTCTTCTTGAAAAACCTGCAATCATATCATTCAACATTGAGTGCCTTATTGAAGGTATCCATGTGGTGTTGAGGGAACACAGACTTACTATATGGTCTATCTCCCACTCATTCGTATGTTCCTCAAAGACAAGATCCATCTTATTCACTTTTATATTCCCACGATAGTGCCAGTCACACAGTACAAACACCACAACAGCTTATCAACTCCATTTTCCAGGTCATAACTTATAAATACATCTTAACCTTAATTTTACTTAAACCTGGAATTTAATACTCTCCACCTATCATAACTGGTCATTTTTTTCCTTTTGGACATTTTTAGTTCAAGTTTTAAAAATTGCGTTATTAAATCCTGAGTAGTTACAAAAGAATATATAAAACATTTAAAATATGGGTATTATACGTATCAAAACATCACAATGTACCCCATGAATGTGTACAATTATTATCAATTAAGAAAAAATGTTTAAAGATGAATAAACTACAAATACAGTCCAGAAACAGACCTAAATACACTATACTATCAACTGATTCGTAACAGAGTCCACTGCAACACAATGGGGGAATAAACGCTGCTGGATAAATTGGATATTCAACTGGAAAAAAAATGAAATTGACTCCTATGTTACAACACACTCAAATACTTATTTGAAGTGGATTACAGATCTAAATGTAAAGTAATAAAGCCTCCAAATGAAAATGTAGAATGTCTCCTTCTATGGCATAGGCAATGATTTCTTCAATAGGATACAAAAACTATTAACCACAAAAAAACAACGATAACTTGGACTTTGTCAAAATAAAAACTCTCTTCATAAAGACATCAAGAAAATGAAAAGGCAAGCAACAATGAGGGGGTAGCATTGGTAATAATACAGCCAGCAAATGACTTACATGCAAAATATAAAAAGAACTCCTACAAATCAAAACAGAAGAGACGAAGAGTCCATTTTTGGTATAAGCAAAGGATTGAACAGGATTTCACAAAAGAAGACACCTGAATGTCCAATAAACTCATGAAAAGGTGTTGAACATCATTACCCATTAAAGAAGTACAAATTAAAGCCATGATAAACTACTACAACACAGCTACTGAAGTGGCAAAACAAAAACAAAAACAAAACCTGACAATATCAAATATTAACAAGGGTATGGAACAACTGGACATAACTGGTGGGAGTACAAGACAATATAAATACCTTGGGAAACTGGTGACTTCTTACAAAATTGATCCAGCAACTTTACTACCAGGTACTTATCCAAAGAAATAAAAACACAATTCATAAAGAGATTTGTTCAATAATGTTGATAGCATATGTTTCTCAAAAAAGGCAAAAACTGGAAATAATTCAAATGTACACCAATAGGTGAATGGATAAACAAATTATGGGATATTTGAGCAACGAAATACTTAAAAAGACCAAAAAAAATCTACTGATATATGCAACATGTATGAATCTCAAAAATAATGTATTGACAAAGAAGCCAGGCACAAAAGAACACATGCTATATGATCTAATTTATGTGAAATCCATTCTCCACTGAATTGCCCTGGCATCTTTGTTCAAAATCAATTGATCGTATTTGTGTAGGTTTTATTTTGGACTCTCTAGTCTGCTGAGTTGGATCTAAATGTACACGTCTTTGTCAATACCACACTGCCTTGTTCATAGTAGCTTTACTGTAATTAACACTGGATAGTGTGATCCTTCCAACTCTGTTTTTTCTAGATTGTTTTGGCTACTTTAGTTCCTTTGCCTATCCATGCAAATTTTAGAGTCAGCTTTTCTGTATCTACAACAATACTTTGCTGAAATTCTGACCGGAATTGCACTAAACCTATAGATCAATATGGGGAGAAATGACATCAAAAACAGATTGAATCCTACAATCTTGAATATGCTATGTCTGCACTTAAAAGTCTTTTAAAATGTCTTTCAACAGTGTTTTGTAGCTTTTGGCACATGGATACTGCACTTATTTTGCTACTTCTCTAAATACTGTTTTCTAAATTGTTCACTGCAGGTACATAGAAATATAAGTGGCGTTTAGACATTTCTGTATCTTGAGACTTTCATAAATTGTTATTAGTTCTAGGAGATTTTTCATAGAGTTCTCAGTATTTTATACATAGGTGATCACATCATCTACAAATAGTGGCAGTTTTATTTAGTCTTTTTCAATATGTATATTTTTTATTTATTTTTCTTGCCTTATTGCACTGATAAGGATCACCACTACAAGGTTAAGTAGAAGACACGAAAGCAAACATCCCTGCCTCGATTTCTGTCTTAGGGGAAAAGCATTCACTCTTTTACCATTAAATATGATGTGAGTTGTAGGCTTTTTTCTTTTTGTTTTCCAGATGTACCTTACCAGTCTAAAGTTCCTAATAATTCTAGTTTGGTAAAATGTCTTATCATGAATGGATTTTGAATTTTGTCATTTGCTTTGGCTGTAGCAGCTGAGTCATTTAAAACAGGAAATTACAGTGATTTGTGAATGTTGGCCCAACCATACATTACTGGGATAAACCTCACTTGGTCATAATGTTTTATATTTTTTACATATTGCTGCATTTGATTTGTGAAGATTTTTTACATCTATGTTCATGAGGACTATTGGTCTATAAATTCTCTTTTCTGTAATATCTTTGGTTTTATTATCAGTATAATAAAGGCCTCACAAAATAGATGTGAAGTGTTCTCTCTTCTGTTTTCTGAAAGAGATTGTGTTATTCCTTCAAATGTCTGCTACAATTGTCAGTGAAAACACCTGGTCCTAGAGTTTTGTTTTCGAAAAGAACTCTATTTATTTATAGTAATAAAAGTATTCCAGTTATCTCCACTTTTCAAGATAAATTATCTCTTCTTTGGTGAATTTCAGTAATTTGTGGCTTTCAAGGAGTTGGTATAGTTTACTCAAATTGTCCAATTTATGTGCAGAATAGTATGTGATACTTTTTAATCCTTTAAGCAACTTTCCAGGTCTGTAGTGATATCCCCTTGTTTATTCCTGATATTAGTAATTTGTGTTTTCACTTATATTTTTCCTGAGTCAGTCTGGCCAGATCAACTTTATTGATCTTTTCTGAACAGCAGCTTTTGTTTTCATTTATTCTAACATTTTTTCTGTTTTCTATTTCAGTGATTTCTATTCATCTTTTTATTACTTCTTTCATTCTGCTTGATTTGGGTTTATTTTGTTCTCCCTTTTCTATTTTCCTAAAATAGAACCTTATATTACTGATTTGATACCATTCTTCTTTTACTTCTTAATTTTTGTGGGTATACAGTAGGTATATATACCTATGTACTACATGAGGTTTATTGACACAGGCATGCAATGCGTAATAATCACAGGGTAAATGGGGTAACCACTCATCTTTTCTAATGTAAGCATTTAATGCTATTAAATTCTCTCCAATCATTAGATGCACCCCACAAATTTTGATATGTTGTATTTTCATTTTCATTCAGTTCTAAATACTTTTTAATTTACCATGAAATTTCCTCTTTTGACCTATGGATTATTTACTGATAACTATATTACCTGACAAATGGGGTTTCCTATCTAGTTGAACTCCATTATGGTCAGAGAACATACTCTGTATGATTTCACATTTTAAAATCTGTTAAAAATGTATTTTATGGCTGAGGATATAGTCAACCTTGGTGAATGTTTTATGAGCACTAGAAAAGAATATGTATCCCCTGTAGATCTTATTGTTGAGTGAAGTATTCTATAAATGCCAGTTCCAGTTGGTTTACAGTGTTGTTCAGTTCCTCTATGTCCTTGCTAATTTTCTGTGAACTAATTCTATCAATAACTAAGAGAGAAGTGTCAACGTCCTCACCTATAACTGTGGACTTGTCTACTTGTCCTTTTGGTTCTATCATGTCTTTCTTCATGTGTTTTGAGCCTCTATTCTCAGATGCATACACACATAGAATTATTTTGTCTTTCTGGTAAACTGACTCTTTTATCAGAATGTAATGTCTTTCTTTATCTCTGTAATTTTCCTTGGTCTGAAGTCCACTGTATCTGATATGTCAATAAATACACTCCACCTTTCTTGTGAATTGAGCAAACTTGCTAAACTCTTAATAATTCTAATTATTCATTTGCAGTAATTTTTTAGTTTACATAAACAATCATATCTGAAAATAAGGACAGCTTAAAGCTCCTTTCCAATTTTCATCCTTTTCATCATATTTAAGATTTATGACTTTCCCTACCTTAATATAATTCCTCATCATATTCACTCAAATTAATTTAAGTGTACACCGATTTTGTCCTAAAAGCTTGTGTGGCAGTTTTATCAGGGGTGGGTGTGTGGTTAGTTTTATACCTTCTCAACTGGGGAAGGTCACCTTCTTTGCTCAAGCTTATAGCTTCAAGATGGATAAAAGAAAAATGCTGAGGAGCAGAGAAAACTATTTCTCACCACCCAAATATGCCTAAAACCCAAGAGGCTCAAACAGATCTGCCTTCTACTTGACATTTTCTTTGTTGGCTTCCTTCATGGCAGGCTCCCGTTTTTCAATTCGCCCTGCATACTGCAACTAAGGTACTGTTCCAAATCAGCCATGCCTATAATCTCACTTCCCCTTTCAATTGTGTCCAGTAACTCCCACTGCCTCACAGACCACATCTCAACTCGCGTGCTCAGCTTCCACAGCCCCACTAAAAGCCCAGTCTCCCCAGCATCTGACCTTCCACCAACCTCCACAATACCCACTTCCTTCTAAATAGTTCCATCTGTCCAGTGACTGTGAAACACAACATCTATTCCCAACTCTATGTACTTGGTTCTCTTCCTACAGACTGCCTGCTCATCTCCTTATTTAACTCTGAACTATTCTTAAAGGCTCACTTTCAAGTTCCACCTCCTCCATGAAGCTTCTCAAGCAATAAAAGGAGAGGAAACCGAGTTTTCAATTCTTGTCATGTTGTTATCTGACCTACGTACATACCACCCAACGGCCAATTTGGGACCTGGGCAGTTTCTGAATTCAACTGGGTTCTAGTCTGCCACTTACTTGCTTTGATTTGGGGCAAATTTCTTATCTTCTCCTGACTGGTTTACTCTCCTGTAAAATGGAGTCATGGGGGCTCTAATTTCCTAATAGTTTAAAAATCTATCATTTTCTTCAGGGATCATAACATTCTCCCACTCAACATCCTTCTAATCTTTTAGTCTTTACCTCTTTGTTCTGTGCTACATTGTACTGTTCACGCTTCCAGCCTTTTCTACCCCACCAGGGCTATTTCTGTATTTCTCCTAGTATTGAACACAATACACTTTTATTGGCTATGTGGGGAAACTGCTTATTTTCCTCACAGAATAAGTGCAAGGGGGAATGTTTGCAAGGAAATACAATAGATAGCCGTGTATGAGATTGCACATTCTGAATGCCTACAGGACAACCTTTAGGGGAACCCTGCTTCTCCTCCCTCTTCTATTTTGTTCTACAAAATCTCAGGAGACTCTGGAGAATCAGGAAAGCCAGGACAAGAATCTTTTTTAAAAAAAATCAAAAGAACAACCTGCAGCACAGTCCTTTTGTCCTCACTTCTCTAAAGCCAGGAGAGAGGAGAAGTAAAAGCAGGTGGTGGGGAGGTTCAAGGGAAATCAAACTAGGGTTTCTAACACCCTGGGTAGGGGTGGGAGAAGGTGAGGAGAGTCAGGAAGGAAACTGAACGGTTTCCTCACAACAATCCAACCCTATCAGTCAACCATGATTCAGGAATATCTACCACTTTAAGATGTGTGAAAAGTAAAGGAGGGTTTTTGCTGGGTTTTTGTTTGTTTGTTTTTTGGGTTTTTTTTGTTTCTTGGGGGGGTTTTTTTCAGAAAGATAAATCAAAAGTAAAAATAAGGAGGGAGCAGGAGATAAGAAAGAAGAAAGGAAAAAAGAGGAGTACACCCAGTGGAGGAGTCTGCCAGGTAGACATGAAAAGTTAAAACCACTAACAGAATTTGTTATATGTAATGTGAGGGTGTGATATATGTATGCTTTTCTGTATGCACAGAAACATGCATACATATATATACATATATTCCTATCAATAGATGAAGTTGCCTGTCTTTTACTGTGGCCTCTATTCAAGTAAAGAATTAATCTATATCTGTTCCAGGTACAGAAAAGTTACACAAACAAGCTTGGGGCCAGGTGCAGTGGCTCACGCATGTAATCCCAGCACTTTGAGAGGCTGAGGCGGGCAGATCACCTGAGGTCAGAAGTTCAAGACCAGCCTGGCCAACATGGTGAAACCCCGTCTCTACTAAAAATACAAAAATTAGCCGGGCATGGTGGTGGGCACCTGTAATCCCAGCTACTCGGGAGGCTGAGGCTTGGGAGAACTGCTTGAACCCAGGAGGCAGAGGGTGCAGTGAGCCGAGATCACGCCACTACACTCCAGCCTGAGTGAAAGTGCGAGACTCCATCTCAAAAAAATAAAAAATAAAATAAAAAAAAACACCAGTTTGAGAGATGACTACACAGTAACAGGGAAGGATGTGTGACCTGGCAGGCCCCCCACCACCCAAGGAGGGTGTATCAGAGTCTGAAAGACTCCAAAGAGGAAAGCATACACATTTCAGGCTTATCAAAAAGGGACATGGATTAAGAAAGCCTGACAAACACTGCTGTAGACAATTAAGCTTTCAGTTAGCAATAAGAAGATAAAACATAATCGATAACCCCGAAAGAAAGGAAGGGATTGCCCTTATGAATATATAGATGAAATCTCAAAATATAACACCAAGAAGGTGAGGTCGGAGGGGGTAACGAGTCACGACAGCAGAGAGTCGGAGTAAATGTGTCCCAGTTCCACACTGGTACTCACCGTGGGCCAGGAGAAATGACAGCCTGCAGCAGTCTGGGAATAATTTGCCCACGTGGTTATATGCAATGTGGGGTGCAATATATGTATCCTTGTATATATGCACATAAACATGCCTCCCACCACCCCAGGAGAGTGTATCAGAATCTGAAAGATACACTCTCCTTGTGTGGTGGGGGACGTGCCAAGTCACACATCCATTCCTGTTACTGAGCATCCATCTCCCAAGTTTTTGTAACTTTTCTGTACCTGGAGCATATACAGATTAATTTTTTACTTGAATAGAAGTCACAGTGAAAGACAAGGAAGCTCACATGTAGATAGAAATGCATGTATTTGTATGCATATATATGCATGTTTATGTGCATACAGACAAGCATACATATATTGCACCCCTACGTTCCACGTAACAAATACTGTTAGTGGTTTTAATTTTTCATGTCTATCTGGCACATTCCTCCAATGAGGTACTCCTCTTATTTTTCTCTCTTCCTTCTTATCTCCTGCTGTCTCCTTATTTTTCCTTTTGATTTGCTCTTTATCTTTCTTAAAAAAAACAAAAAACCTCCTTTACTTTTCACGTATCTTAAACTGATAAATATTCTTGAATCACGGTTGACTGATAATGTCAAACTGTTGTGAGAAAACTGTTCAATTTCCTTCCCGACTCTCCTCAACTTCTTCCACCCCCATCCAGGGCAGTAGATTAGAAACAGAGCATGCAAAGCAAATTCAAAACATAAAACATAGCGTGGGCAGGACGGTGCAGAGCAGCTCTAAGGAGACTGGCCTGACTGCAGCATTGGCCAATAGTGAGAAGTAATGGAGCTCAGTAAACCAAGGTCCAATTACCCCAAGGCCCTTGCATGGGTGCATGGAACCTGCCATTGCTGAGTAGGTGGATCAATAAAGGCAATACTCCGGATAAGTAGAGACTTTTATAGAACACCATATGACTGTGATTTTTTAAGTTGTTAAGGGAAATAAGGTATTTCAAAATGCCAAAGTAAGGTCAGTTCAAAGAGTAACTTGTTTAAAAAAAGAGCTGAAAGTAGCTCATGCGTTTGGTAAGAAATGCAGTCTGCTTCTCTTCCCTGTTCCCCAGTCATCAAGAGGTACTGTTCACAACCTTTTATATTCTTCCAGAGATCTTTTATGCATTTGTGAGCACGTTAACCACGTGTGTTTGTGAACCTATTTATCTCCCATACAGAAATTATTTCTCTTTACAGAAATTAGGTCAAATACACATACCATGTTGAGCATCTTGCTCTGTTCCTCTGTCAGCGTATCTTGGAGGTGGCAGCATACTGGTGCATTTGGATCTGATTCAGGTAAAATTCATCTATTGATGTCTCATAATCTATTTAAGGCATTAGTAATGTTTCAAGGAGCAAATTCTATACACATGCAGATCCAGGTCTTAGATGTGCATGTCCCCTTTGCTTTAGTGTACTTTGCTAGCTTAACTCTTCACTTGTATTTTTTCCCTCATCTCCATCTGTCGAAATCCCATGCGTCCTTCCGAAGTCCAACTGAAATCACCTTTTGTTCCTTTGCATCCTGGCTGATTACTCAAGCCAGACGTGATTATTTCTGGCCTCCCAATTATTCTAGCATCTCATACTATCTTAGGGCATAAGTAAAAACCAGCCTCAAATATCAGCGTTGTGTTTAGGTCTTATTTTTCCTACTGGACTATAAGCCCCTCGAGGGTAAGATTACCAGACTTACTCATGCTTGTTTGCCTCATGTTCCCCACCCCTGACCTTGGCACAAAGCAGGCAGAAGAAAATACTGTTTGTTAAATGAGAAATGTTTGCTTCACGGGTGCTGCGGGTTCAACTGTGTCCCCCAGAAGATATGGTGTCCTAACCACAGGAACCTGAAAATGTGAATATAGTTGGAAACAGGGTTGTTATTACAGATGTAATTAGTTAAGAGAAAGTTGTAGCGGGAGTAGGGTAGACCCTGAATCCAATACACGCCCTTTTAAGAGGAGGAGAAGGGACACAGAGAGATAGAGAGAGAACACACATGATGACAGGGACAGATATTGGAGGAATGCGCCTATAAGCCAAACAAAACTAAGGACTGCTGCCAACAGTGGAAACTAAAAGAAAGGTATGCCTGTTCCAATACTATTCTCCGACATCAACTGAGTGTCCTAAAATTCAACTCAATGCTGACACTAACTACCTAGACTTACCATAGACCCAGCAAGGACAGAACACTTCACAAAACTGTCCCTTTTCAGATGTATATTGAGTTGACCTTTGAACAACATGGGCTGGAACTGTGCAGGTCCACTTATACACAGACTTTTTCCAATAAAAGTTACACCAAATGTGCCTGCCTGTCCTGCCTCCTCTTCCATCTCTACACCTCTACAGCCTCTGCCACTCTTGAGACAGCAAGACCAACCCATCCTCTTCCGTCTCCTTCTCAGCCTACTCAATGTGAAGACCAGGATGAAGACCTTTATGATGGGATCCACTTCCATTCAGTGAATGGTAAATATATTTTCTCTTTCTTTCTTTTTTTTGAGACGGAGTCTCGCTCTGTCGCCCAGGCTGGAGTGCAGTGGCCGGATCTCAGCTCACTGCAAGCTCCGCCTCCCGGGTTCACGCCATTCTCCTGCCTCAGCCTCCCGAGTAGCTGGGACTACAGGCGCCCCCCACCTCGCCCGGCTAGTTTTTTGTATTTTTTAGTAGAGATGGGGTTTCACCGTGTTAGCCAGGATGGTCTCGATCTCCTGACCTCGTGATCCGCCCGTCTCAGCCTCGCAAAGTGCTGGGATTACAGGCTTGAGCCACCGCACCCGGCCCTATATTTTCTCTTTCTTATGATTTTCTTAATTACATTTTCTTTCCTCTAGATTTCTTTATTGTAAAAATACAGTATATAATACATACAACAATAAAATATGTGCTAACTGATTGTTTGTGTTATGATAACACTTCCAGTCAACTGGAGGCTATTGGTAGTTAAGTTTTGGGGGAGTCAAAAGTTATACCTGGATTTTCGACTGCACAAGGGGTTAGTCTCCCTAAATCCCTCCTTTTTCAAGGGTCAACTGTATATGATACAAGTGAGGACCAACCAAATGAAAGAGATACATAGACAGGGAAAGGTCTGGGGTGAAGAGGAGGGGATTCCTCATGGAATTATTCCAGGTGCATCACCCTCCTAGCATATCAATGTGCTCTCACCAGCTGAAAAGCCCTACTGAGCTTCAATGTCCAGAGATCTCATCCCATATGCATGATTTTGATTAAGTCAGTGGCCACAGGACTGAGCTCGATCTCTACTTCTCCCCTCCCCAGAAGTTGAGGTGGCTCAAAGTTCTAACCCGTTTGCCACATGGTTGTTCTTTCTAGTGACCAGCCCTCATCCTCAAGCTTTCTATCCCCCCATTATGAGTCACCATATTAGCATAATAAAGACACTCCTATCACTGAAGATATTCCAAAGATGTTTGAAGCTTTGTGCCAGAAACTGGGAACCAAGATAAGATATTCCTTATCCTAATACAGCATGGAAAAGATTCTCCCCTAGATTCTTCAGAGAGCACAGCCTTGCTGACACCTTGATTTCAAACTTCTATCCTGCAGAACTGTGCAAGAATTAACTTCTGTTGTTTTAAGCCACCCAGTTTGTGGTGATTTGTTATGGCAGTTCTGGGAAACTAACAAAATGGGTCAAACAAGGATTTCCCTTATGAGTAAACTCTAAGCTAAATGGAAGCTGCCAGTATTTTCTCTTTACTTCCACAACACGTAGTATTTTCTAATGCCCCACAGGGCATTCCTTAGCCCTACTCTCTGCTCAGCACTGCCCTGATTAAATGCTTCAGTTCCACCCACTGATGATTCCTCACCACCGCCCCCTAGATCTCCCTCCCAAGCTCCAGCCCCTCATCCCACCTGCCTGTTGGGCTTCTCTCCTTGCATTTCTCACAGGCTCCTTCTCGATGACTGGCACAAGCACCCTTTGCCCAAGCACCAACTCCAGCAGCAGCTTTATCTCCTGCTGCTTCCGCAAGTTCCACCATGGCCTTTACCTATTTTTTTTTTTTTTTTTGAGACGGAGTGTCGCTCTGTGGCCCGAGCTGGAGTGCAGTGGCCAGATCTCAGCTCACTGCAATC
>NW_012113697.1:3015014-3037263 GCF_000951035.1 Colobus angolensis palliatus
CTGATATGGTCTGGCTGTGTCCCCACTCAAATCTCATCTTGAATTGTAGCTCCCTCAATTCCCACGTGTCCTGAGAGAAACCCAATGGGAGGTAACTGAATCATGGGATGGGTCTTTCCCATGTTGTTCTTGTCATAGTCAATAAGTCTCATGACGTTTGATGGTTATATAAAGGGGAGTTCCCCCGCACAAGCTCTCTTGCCTGCTGCCATGTAAGACACGCTTTTGCTTCTCCTTTACCTTCCACAATGATTGTGAGGCCTTCCCAGCCATGTGGAACTATGAGTCAACTAAACCTCTTTCCTTTGGGTATGTCTGTGTTAGCAGTGTGAGAACAGATTAATATAGTAAATTGGTACCAGGAGTGGGGCTCTGCTGTAAAGATACCTGAAAATGTGGAAGCGACTTTGGAACTGGGTAACAGGCAGAGCTGGAACAGTCTGGAGGACTCAGAAGAGTACAGGAAGATGTGGGAAAGCTTGGAACTTCCTAGAGACTTGTTGAATGGCTTTGACCAAATGCTGTTCATCTCAGATGGAGATGAAGAATTTGTTGGGAACTGGAATAAAGGTGACTCTTGCTATCTGTTAGCAAAGAGACACACAGCATTTTGCCCCTGACCTAGAGATCTGTGAAACTTTGAACTTGATAGAGATGATTTAGTGCATCTGGCAGAATACATTTCTAAGCAGCAAAGCATTCAAGAGGTAACCTGGGCGCTCTTAAAAGCATTCAGTTTTACGTATTTACAAAGACATGGTTTGGAATGGAAACTTACGTTTAAAAGGGAAGCAGAGCATAAAAGTTCATAAAATTTGCAACCTGATGATGCAAGAGAAAAGAAAAACACATTTTCTGAGGAGAAATTCAGGCCCACTGCAGAAATTAGCATAAGTAACAAGGAGCCAAATGTTAATCGCCAAGACAATGGAGAAAATGTCTCCAGGGCATATCAAAGGTCTTCATGGCAGCCCCTCCCATCATGGGTGTACAAGCCTAGGAGGAAAAAAAGATTTTGTGAGCCAGACTCTGGTTCATTTGCACTCCTTTGTACAGTCTCAGGACTTGGTTCCCTGCATCCCATCCATGGCTAAAAGAGGCCAATGTACAGCTCAGGCTGTAGCTTCAGAGGATGCAAGCTCCATGCCTTGGCAGCCTCCACATGATATTGAGCCTGTGGGTGCACAGAAGTCAAGAACTGAGGTTTGAAAACCTCCTCCTAGATTTCAGAGGATGTATGGAATGCCTGGATGTACAGGCAGAAGTGACAGGGCCTTCATAGAGAACCTCTGCTAGGGCAGTATGGAACGGAAATGTGAGGTTGGAGCCCACACAGAGTGCCACTAGGGCACTGCCTAGTGGATCTGTGAGAAGAGGGCCACCATCATCCAGAACCCAGAATGGTAGATCCACTGACTGCTTGTACCATGTGCCTGGAAAAGTTGCTCTCAATGCCAGCCCATGAAAGCAGCCAGAAGTGAGGCTGTAACCTGCAAAGCCACAAGGGCAGAGCTGCCCCAGGCTGTGGGAGCCATCTGTTGCATCAGTGTGTCCTGAATGTGAGACATGGAGTCAAAGGAAATAATTTTGGAACTTTAAGGTTTAATAACTGCCCTACTGGATTTCAGACTTGCATGAGGCCTGTAGTTTTTTTGTCTTGGTCAATTTCTCCCATTTGAAATGAGTATATTTACCCAATGCCTGTACCCCCATTGTAACCATTGTATCTGGGAAGTAACTAACTTGGTTTTGGTTTTACAGGCTCATAGGCGGAAGAGACTTGCCTTGTCTCAGATGAGACTTTAGACTGTGGACTTCTGAGTTAAAGCTGAAATGAGTTAACATTTTGGGCTGGGCACGGTTGCTCGTGCCTGTAATCCCAGCACTTTGGGAGGCCGAGGTGGGCGGATCACAAGGTCAGGAGATCAAGACCATCCTGGTTAACACGGTGAAACCCCAACTCTACTAAAAATACAAAAAATTAGCTGGGCTTAGTGGTGGGCGCCTATAGTCCCAGCTACTCAGGAGGCTGAGGCAGAAGAATGGCGTGAACCCGGGAGGCGGAGCTAGCAGTGAGCCAAGATCACACCACTGCACTCCAGCCTGGGTGACAGAGTGAGACTCTATCTCAAAAAAAAAAAAAAAAAGACTTTGGGGGACTGTTGGGAAGGCATGGTTTATTTTGAAATGTGAGGACATGAGATTTGGGAGGGGCCGGGGTGGAATAATATGGCTGGGC
Organism: Colobus angolensis palliatus; assembly: GCF_000951035.1. Classification (NCBI taxonomy): domain Eukaryota; kingdom Metazoa; phylum Chordata; class Mammalia; order Primates; family Cercopithecidae; genus Colobus; species Colobus angolensis. The sequence continues at coordinate 3,017,254 of NW_012113697.1, forward strand.
TGTGTCCCCACCCAAATCTCATCTTGAATTGTAGCTCCCATAATTCCCACAGGTTGTGAGAGGGACCAAGTAGGAGGCAGCAGAATTATGGGGGTGGGTCTTTCCCATGCTCTGCTTGTGATAGTGACCACATCTCACAAGATCTGATAGTTTCATAAAGGGGAATTTCCGTGCACACACTCCTTTGCCTGCCACCATGTAAGACCTGCCTTTGCTTCTCCTTTGCCTTCTGCCATGATTGTGAGGCCTCCCCAGCCATGTGGAACTGTGAGTCAATTAAAGCTCTTTCCTTTAAAAATTACCCAGTCTGGGGTGTGTGTTTATTAACAGTGTGAGAACAGACTAATACATCCTCTACATCTGGTTCTCCCCTCTGGATGCTGAGTGATCACCTTAAAACCCAAGCCTGACCTTGCTATTCCCATTTAAAATAATAACAATGGCAATTCACAGTCACTGAGGACTTACTCTGTCTCAGGAACTATTCCTCAGCCCTCCTGTCTGCTCAGCACTGCTCCGATTCAATGCTTCAATTCCACTTTATGTGTATTAATGCATATAAGTGTCAATAAAATTAATTAGGAGGCCATTATGCTGAGATGACATGGTTCCTGTGCCTTGGGTTCCTATGTAAGCAAACTGAAACTCAACCCAATATAAGCTGCAAAATGAAACTTAAACTTCACCAAACTGAAACTACCAACTAACCTCTAACTAGAGACTTTACCGAGCAAGAAACAGAAACTTACCTCTAACCAGACTTTCCACTTCCATCAATCAAATATTTTTTGTTTTGCTTCCATGACCCCTTATAAAAGTTTCCCTCTTACCCCTCATCAACAGAGCCCTGAACCGCTGGTGGTCTGGTGCTGCCCAATTCATGAATCCCTAAATGCTCAAATAAAGTCATGAAAATTTAAATGTGCCTAAGTTTATCTTTGAACGTAAGATAGATTTATTATTATCTGCATATTGCAGATAAGAAAATTGAGGCTGACAAAACCTAAATGGCTTGTCCACGGCTTTACAACTAGTAAGTGATAGAGCCAAAATATGTACCTATGGGAATCTGACATCAGAATCCATGCTCATAACTGAAAACTATGGGGAGAGGTCAAGTGGCCACTCAGTAATTTACCATTGGTTCTCAGATGGAATCCAAATCTGCACAACCGTGTCTTGTAAGTAGGGTGACCATACAATTCGCCCAGGTTTTCATCTGCTGTCCCCGGCATTATTAGTTACATAATCACTCTCAGAAATGGTCCCAGTTTGTATAATACATTAGATGGTCATCGTGTTTGCAAGCCTCACCCCAACTCCCAATGATATTCCAAACATGAAGAATCTATTTTACTTTCTTAAAAGAGACATACTGTATATCCCTTGGCAATCATATCTGCCATTCCCACTTTCCTTAGCCTGCTAACATGCTTCCCCCTTCAGGTCTCAGTCCTAGGACTTTCTTCCAAGCCCCACTAAAGCCAAACTCAATTATATTCTCATCATGCCATGAACACCTCATTTACCATCAAAGATACCACCTCTATTTTAAAGGCTTATTTAACTGCTTTCTAACCACCCTCATACTTCTAGCAGAGGACTTAGAACACAGCAGATATAGTGTACACCAGATTCCCCATCAGGAATAAAGGACTTACTCCCCCCTGCTAGGTAGAAATGCTGTCAGATGGCCACCCTTGGTCATCTGCCCTTTGCCACTGCCTCTGCTGAAGGTCACGCCACCTTTCAAGGGAAGGCCACAGGCAACAACTAATCAATGAAGAGGTTCAAAGGCTCAGTTTCCTTCTTCCCAACTCAGGATAACTCTGAACTCACCCCTAACGTGGAACCAGCTGAAGCCTTTGTGAAGACTGCATCACAGCTCAACTCCCTCTTCCTAGCCCTGCTTCCTTTCACTCCCTTCCACAGATACTGATGCTAAGAGCAACCCGTAGTAAACATGCTGCATGCTATTCTCAGTATCCACTTTGCAGAGACCCAAGCTGTGACAGCTAAGTGGTCAATAAATACCTGTTTAATGAAGGACATCTGTACTCAATAAGCTGCCACGTCTTATATACTTCTCTTAGCATATATGACTACGCAATTCATAGGTATGGCTTGAGAATGCTTTGAAGATAAAGACAATACACTAGGAACTACTAATAATTCTCATGCCAAAGTCAATTCCTGTTGGTACAGAAAAATCTTGGAGATTATGAAGGCATGACTATAAGCCAACAGACACATATTTAGCATGGAAAAACCTCAATTTAGGGGCCATAAAAATATCCATCTTTGACACTTTTTAGAAGAGCACATACAGTGTCTTCTTCATGCTCTTGATAAAGACATGTTTATGCTATTTGCAAAGCACTGTGGACACCAGTCAGGACACAGAGATAAGGAAACCCCAATCCCTGCAAAGACACACAGCTTCTAGTTGAGTAAGGAAAACTGAACCGACAGCAACTAAAAATCAAGGCAGGAAAAAATAAGTGGTGTAAGAAAATGAGCGGAGTGCTGTGGAAGCACCAAGAAAGAAACAATGCTTTCCCCTTCTCAGTTCTAGGACCTTCTTCCAACTCCCTACTACAGCCAAACTCAATTATATTCTCATCATGCCATGAACACCTCATCTACCACCAAAGATACCACCTCTATTTTAGTGGCGTATTTAATTGCTTTCTAACCACCCTCATACTTCTAGCAGGGAACTTAGAACATAGCAGATATAGTGGACACCAGATTCCCATTCAAGAATGAAGGAAGAGGCTAGGAAGGGGGGGATGTCTGAATTGCACTCTGAGAATGACTTTGACAAGCAGTTCTTGAGTCTCTTCTACGTCCACATTCCAGACACTGTGCTGGGGATGTACAGATTAGTACCAGAGACAGATGTGTGCAGAAGTATAACTAGAACACAATACACCAAGTTTTATACCTCAGGGTGAACCAGCACTCTTGAATCTGAAAGAACAGCTTTGACAAATGGAAAGGAGAGGCAACGGCTTGATCAAAGGTCAAAGTGTTGAATGCTAAGGGGGAATACTTGAACTTCACTGAAGCACAATCTCCATGACACATCCTACAAACTCTAGTTTGAAGAATGGGTATCCCATGAAAAACAGTATTCACGCTCAAAATGCTGGCTTCAGCCAGGTCACAGTGGATAAGGCTGTTTAACTGAACGCTTTCTTCCTCCTTTCTTCCCATGAAACTCCGATTCGTCCAGGTATCCATCCCTTCGCCACGAAGGTCTCCCAACTTAGGCGAGGCTATCCCCGCGTCCAACTCCAGATGGGGTCTTGATGGATCTTAGCCAGTCATTGTAATAGTACTTTCTGGCCTCAAAGACAGAAGCACGGGCGCCATCAGACCTCTGCAACCCCTCCCTCCAGCACGTGCTAATGGTCAATAGTAAACGTGTGAAATAAATTGGCCTAGACTAGAGGGAAGCGCGCTTATTCCATGATCAGGACCACTTGGGCTGCTTCTTTGTCTCCTCTTTGGTTTGTGAACGTGGAAGCAAATAACCTAATTGCAGCAAACACCTGTATTTTGACAGTGAAACAGGCCAAGACACAGACGAAGGCTAAGCAAAGAAAAATGGAGAGAAAGATAGCATCTGACCTACTGACAAGGCACCCGGACTCTTCCTACCTTTGGATGCCCTATCATCCCAGAATAAAAGTTCCCTTATTGTTTAAGCGACTCTAAATTATGGCATCTGTTATTTTAACTGAAAGCAATCCAAGAGATACAAATGATCACGAGTTTTCTTAACTGCAGAACTTCTTAGAACCTTAAATACAAATATAGCTTGTAAATTTCTAAGATAAATTTATAGTATGCAGTATTTCCAACAGTGCTAGGATTTTTTTCCCCACAGAATGAAACTTGAAAAAGAAGGAAAATTACATTCTTCAGTTCATGTATTCAAAAATATGGTCTGGGCTGTGTTGTGGGAAGTCAGAGGAAGAAGAGATTCAGGGCAAGAACACAAGGAAAGGAGTCCCTGTAAAAGTCAATGCTAGAGAAGCAGACTATAATTAAGATACAGAAATTTAAAAAGCAAGAGGCCTAGATGGGAGGATCATTTGAGCCCAGGAAGTCGAGGATACAGCGAGCTATGACCCATACCACTGCACTCCAGCCTGGGCAACAGAGTGAGACACTGTCTCTAAAATAAAATTTAAATAAATTAAAAAGGAGAAATAGATAAAATATAATTTTGGTAGGAGATAAAAATGGACTTCTTTGGGGGCCAGGCATGGTGGCTCACGCCTGTAATTCCAGCACTCAGGGAGGCAGAGGCAGGTAGATCGCTTGACGTCAAGAGTTCATGACCAGCCTGGCCAACATAGTGAAACCCCATCTCTACTAAAAATACAAAAATCGGCCGGGCATGGTGGCTCACGCTTATAATCCCAGCACTTTGGGAGGCCGAGGCAGGCAGATCACCTGAGGTCAGGAGTTCGAGACCAGCCTGGCCAACACAATGAAACCCCATCTCTACTAAAAATACAAAACTTAGTTGGGCATGGTGGCAGTCGCCTGTAATCCCAGCTACTCGGGAGGCTGAGGCAGAAGAAATACTTGAACCCGGGAGGCGGAGGTCGCAGTGAGCCGAGATCGCGCCACTGCACTTCAGCCTGGGTGACAGAGCTAGACGCCACCTCAAAAAAAAAAAAAAATTAGCCAGGCATGGTGGCACATGCCAGTAGTCCCAGTTATTTGGGAGGCCGAGGCACAAGAATCACTTGAACCTAGGAGGTGGAGGTTGCAGTGGATGGAACCCACATCGCTGCACTCCAGCCTGGGCGACAGAGGGAGACTTCGTATCAAAAAAAAAAAAGAAAAAAGAATGGACTACTTTCAATGCCAGGAAACACACTAAATCAGTAAGTAGAACCCCGGCAAACTGATCAAGGTGGAGTCTTTGATGTCACTGATTAAGGGCCTGGTCAACAACTGGGCATGTTAAACAGCACCGTCCCCTTCCTGTCCTCAGGCCAAGAGTCTGATTCTCCTTTTGCACTCTGCCTCTCCTCACTGCTGTCATTGCAGACTGTCAATCAAAAGAACTCCTATTCTCCCACTGCTTCCAAGTGAAGATCGGACTTAAACAACTAGATTGTCATATGTGAATCACCTGAGTGACTCAACGACAGAAAAGAATTTTGAAGCAACCCCTTTGCCAGTGGCCTCTGACGAGGCTGTCCTTCGCCCTACAGCAGGGACACTCTGTGGTCACCCCCAGGCCGTACTGTCCAGCTCTTCCCTTTGATTTTTTTAACTATCCCCACCCTTCCCAAAACTCCTTTTGTGCTAAAATTAGCTCAAGCCTATTTCTGCTGCTGCAGCCAGAGAACCCTAACCGATTATGGGGGAACCAGCAAATTTCAAGTATGTGTCATGCAGACCAAGTCTCGAAATGTTATGTCTTTAAAATTAGTAGCAATGACCTAAAAGGCTATTAGCATATCATTTTCCAATGGCAGACTATTTTATCCTAGAAAATGAGATCTGACATGATGTACCTTCCAGAACATTAAAGATAAGAGGTTTCTCACATTTAAAACCAGGAGCCGAGGCAACTTGAAACATATTTGTACTTAGACATTTCAGGGCCCCAAATTTAAAATAAAATACCATTCTAAGAAATTCTGACTACAGTTGTCTACTTTGAGTCCTGGAAGCTTTTTTTTTTCTCTCTCTCTTCAATAAAATACACGTTTATTTTAAGAAATCTGGAAGTTAAAGAAAAGCATAAGCAGCAGAAATCAAATCACTCATAATCCTGCCCAGAGATAACATTTTATGCTTAATCTTCTAGTCTTTCCTGATTTCCTTCCAGACTTTTCTATGCATTTTTTAAAATACTGTACAATCTTAACCCTGTACGCACTCATATATCCTGTTTCCTTATCGTAAACATATCTCTCAGCCCTTAGACATTTTTCTGAATGTCATAAAAACACTAATAGTTACAATTGTGTAAATGTACCAGAATTTACTTAATCATTCCATTAATATTAGGTATTTAATTTTTTATGCTTCCTTCCCTACTGCAGAGTCATTAAAGTACAGTGATGAAAAATATCAATGTCAGAGCCAGCATTTCTGGAAGCAAATCTCAAACCACTTCCCTCACCAACTATGCAACCAACAGCAACAAGGCACTCACCTGCTCTGAGACTTGTGTAGAAAACGGGGGAGACACCAGAACCTACTCTTAAGAGGGATTCTTAAGAGTATCTACTCTTAGGGGAACCTACTCTTAAGAGGGAGGATAAAACAGGAAGGCCTGTGCCGTACTGCACAGGTGTCCGTCAGAGAACGCTCCTAAACGGCATGTATGAACACCAGGCCAGTGTGCACACACATCTGCAAAGGCAACAGTGTGCACGAGATTCTAAGCAGTGTGCTAAAAGCTCTGTCCACTTTTCACATTCCTTTCTGAGATTGTATGTTTTCAGGTCCTTGTTTGGTTAACGTGTTACACAGGAGTCTGTAGGGGCTTTTGCAGACAAACTGCTGTCTCTCAGCATAGAGCTGCAAAGAACTTTCTCTTACCTTTTCTGCTGAAATTGCAATAAAAAACCAAGTGAAAGAATCTTCTATTGGCAGAAATTTCGCTTGATGCTCCCGGTGGTTAAGGGTATATACAAGACACTCAATTATCTTAAATGAATGTGACATTTTTATTTTTATTCAAGTCTTGAGCAGTTAATTAGCATTTCTAAAACCACCTAAACTGAAGTAACTTTGAGGGACTCTGAGGCAGCAGAAATAACAAGATTAGGGAGAGAGGAGCAGGACAGACATTTGCCTACGACTGACCTACTTAGGCCCTGGGTTCAAATCCGGCTCTGCCGCTTTTAGCCTCTATTTCCCCATCTGTGAAATGGAGCTGTAAATAGTCCCTTTCACAGAGATGTTGCAATGAGTGAATTAAAATAATGCTTATAAACTGCATAACCTAGTTCCTGTGGCTTCTGTGGCTTCATTTCTTTTGGCCGGTATCAGGATTGCTTTCTACTTTGAGAGTAGAAGTGGCAGGTGTCACTTCCAGAAGAAATATTCACAGCCAGGATATAACTTCTCACATCCTCATTTACAGCCTCCGCCATCACTGCCCCATATGTGGAACTGAGCCCACAGCAGCCTGGGTCTGAGAAGAGCTGCCTCTAACCCTCCACTGGCCAATGCTGTAAGCAGCTGAGATTTGGGGGCTTTTGTTACAGCAGCTTAAGCTAGACTGAAACTGAGTGATACAATCACTGTCAGTCACAGTGGGTATTCAATGAGTGAAACCATTACAATTACTGATACCTCAAGGCACTGCCTTCAGGCATGCTCTTGGCTAAATACAGAAAAACTGGGTTTGATTTGGGAAAAGACGACAAATGGGTATCAATTTCAAGTTGTAATTTTCAGGTAATGAGGAATACAAATGTAACAAAATGAATGCTTCATGTCAAAGACACTTTCAGCACAGCAAGGAATACTGGTAATAACTGTCATTTATTGAGTGCTTATTACAACCAGGGGTTATTCTAAGGATGTTGTATTTATTATCTTACTTAATCTTGACAAGAACCCCATAAAGTAGATGCCATTCCAGTACGGTGGGATAATTTCTGTTCTCTTCATTATTCCTCTCCCTGTTGTAGAAAGGGCTCAAAATAAAAAATTAATTTTCTTGGGCTGGGCACGGTGGCTCACACCTGTAATCCCAGCACTTTGGGAAGCTGAGGTGGGTGGATCTCCTGAGGTCAGGAAGACCAGCCTGGCCAATATGGTGAAACCTGTCTCTACTGAAAATACAAAAATTAGCCTGATATGGTGGCAGGTGCCTGTAATCTCAGCTACTCGGGAGGCTGAGGCAGGAGAATTGCTTGAACCCGGGAGGCGGAGTTTGCAGTGAGCATATCTGAACGTCGGAGGGTAGGGCAGGGCAGAGAGGACTGCAGATTCAAGAGACAGTCATGCACAGTGGAAGCAGAAAGAAGACTGCTGGAGATTCAACAGGAGTAGAAGCTTCCTGTCTCCAGTCATATCCAGGGTACCAGGGAGGGCCCATGAAAAGTAAACATAAGTGACGTTTGTGATTTCCAGACCCAGGCATCTAAGAGCCAGTATACCACTTCTATATTCTCTTTTACCTTTAGCACTGACTGAAAACCACATACTGAGATTTTGAGGTGGAGGGGAAGATGGATAGACTAGATTCCAGAATCACACACTGGGGAGGAGAGCTGTCCATGGGAGTCCTCCTGACTTACATCACATTCACATGAGCTTAAAGGAAGCTTTTGCTATGTTAAGTCCCTGAAATTCCAGAGCTCATGCATTATCATAGCAGAGCCTAACCTATCCTAATACCACATGGAAGACTGAAGACCAGGAAAAGAACAAAGTAAACCCAGGGAAATCAGGAGGAAAGAATTAGAAAAAAACAGAATTTACTAGAAAACATATATGCTGATCAAAAGCTAATGAGAAAGAAATCTAAATGAGAATAGCCTAAACCTAAGAGCTGACTGGGGTAGGGAGAGAACTTCCTCAGGGGCAAAACTTATCAAAGGGAAAAAGAGAATTGTAAATTAGGAACGACAATGGAAATACAACGATATACTCAAAAAGATTCTATTAAATTTTAAAATCATAATATAATGAATGTTTTTCTATCAAATATGTTATTCAAACTGACTCAAGAAAAGATAGACAACATGAACAGTCCAATAACCATTCAAGGAATCTGGAAAACTGTCAAAGAACGACATCTACAAAATACCCTTGGAAAGTTGTTTTTATCTTCAAAGAACGAGTACTTCTCCATCTTACCATTCTATAGGAACAAAAAGAACACTGAACGACTCATTTTACACAATTAACAAAACATGACAGATATGGGCGGAAAAAAAATCAAATGCTTTCGTTTATGAATGCTGAATGCCAACATCCTAAATAATAAATTAAATCAAGCAGTATAGAAAAACATGAATGCACCACAGTCAAGATTAATTGCAGGAAAGCAAGGAGAGCTCAATATCAGAAAATCTATTGAGGTTCAAGCACCCAAAACACAAGCTCCTCATGGGTACTGACTCTATCATTGATGTATCAGTGAAGCCTGGAACATAAGAGTGCCCAGTAAATACATATGGAATAAATTATTGAGTGATATTAAAACCCAGGAAAAAAACACATTGTGATTATCTGCAAAGGCCATGATAAATCAAATTTAAGTTCGATGTAAAAAAAAAAAAACTCAAAGTAAAATAATAAAATTATGCAATATGTAACATAATTAAAAAACAAAACATCTCAAACCAATCATCATGTATTTTAATTGAGGTTAATGAGACATGAATGCCCACATATTGCCACACTATTTTAACACTGTTCTATAAGTCCTAGGCAACACAATTAGATGAGAAAATAAGATGAGTATAAACACTACAGAGTAAAATATAAAATTATTATTTGCAGAAGATATGATTGTGTGCCTGGAAAATCCCACAGACTTAATGTTTTTAAAAAAAAGTATTTAAAAGTAATGAGATAATTCATGAAGGCAGCTGTTAAGATAATTACATAAAAATCAACAACATTGCTATATTCCAGCAATAAAGAGGAAGAAAAAATATATAATTTAAGAAAAGATTCAAATCACTGCAGCTACAGTAACAACACTGATAAATTACCTATAAGTAAAAGCAAAATTGTATAGGAGCGAAACGGAAAAAACTACTTTTATAGGATTATAAATAGATTGGAATAAACATGCCCTATTCCCAGATGAGAATTCTCATTATACTCAATATTGTAAAAATGTCCATTTTTCTCCATCTTAATATATACTTTTAAAAAGTAATACTGAGAGACAATAAACAAATGAGCACAGTCAAGAAAACTGATCAACTTTCTTTCATAATAGAGCAATTTGGAGGTTAACTGTGGTTAAGACACAGCAAGATCCTTAGGCAAAGGCTGTTTAGCTCTAAAGACCCAGGAGCGGCCGGGTTGAAGCTGAGCTGAGGAGTTCAGCCTGACTCCACTCCCCGCCAATGGATGGGCTCTCATGATAAGGATTAACCCACCACTGCTTATCTGGGTGGCTGAGTCTGTCTTAAATTCCTGCCAGAACCAACAGACAAGAAAACAAACTAGAAATCCTAGAAAAAGATAAAAGTAGATGAAATGTTTTAGTACATAATGATGATGATATTTCAATACGGTGGGTATGAATTACACTACTCAATAGCGGGGTAATCAATTTTAAAAAGCCTAAGTATTATACCTAAGCCATGTCGTACATCAAAATCAATAACTGACATATTAGAGATCTGAAGGTAAAATGAAATTATTATAAACAGTAATAAAAATGTATGCATATTTATATAATCTGCATATTGGCAAAGTATCCCCAAACATAACATTGAAGAACAGACCACAAATAGATAGACTTAAGATCACAAAATGTTAAATTTATATATGGCCAAAAAAAAAAAGACATACAACAAAAATTTTTTAAACTTGTAGGGAGATGTGTGTGACAAAGCATATATATGCTTAATATATTAAAAATTACCTTAACATCAATAAGAAAACAATTGTGAACATGGCTTTAGAAAAATGGGGCAAAGACAAATGCAGGCAATTTAGAAAAGGCAACTCATGTCAAGAGAACTTTAAAAATGTTCAGCCTCAAGGCCAGGCGCGCTGGCTCACGCCTGTAATCCCAGCACTTTGGGAGGTCGAGGCGGGCAGATCACGAGGTCAGGAGATCTAGACCATCCTGGCTAACACAGGGAAACCCTGTCTCCACTAAAAATAAAAAATAATAATAATAAAAAAAATTAGCCGGGTGTGGTGGCAGGCACCTGTAGTCCCAGCTACTCGGGAGGCTGAGGCAGGACCAGGAGGCAGAGCTTGCAGTGAGCCAAGATCATGCCACTGCACTCCAGCCTGGGTGACAGAGTGAGACTTCATCTCAAAAAAAAAAAAAAAAATTCAGCCTCACTAGAAAATAAAAGAGGTGGGGCCAGGTAGGGTGTTGCACACCTGTAATACCAGCACTTGGGGAGGCTGAGGATGGAGGATCGCTTGAGCACAGGAGTTCAAGGCTACAGTGAAAGTAGTGTGTGTGTGTGTGTATAATATACACACTCACAGTCTTAAAAATTCACATATTCTTTGACCCAGCAATTACATTTCTAAGACTTCATCGTAAGAAGCTAAATTCATGAGAAATATTTGCTAAGTGAATAGCAAAAGAAAATGAGTTAACTACAGTGGAATATTATATAGCCTTGAAAAATTATGTTGGGGATTAACAGTTACTGACATGGGATCATATCCAAGATGTAATATGAAGGAAAAAAAAGAGCTTACAAAACAGTATACAGAGTATGGTCTCTACACTTTTTAAAGAATATATATATATATACTTCTCAAAAACTGAAAGACTATATCCAAAATATTAACTATGGTCTCTGGATAATGAGATTATAGGTGATTTTTTTTTCCTTTTAGCCCATCCATAAGTTTACGATTTTTCTACCATAAACAAATATTACTTACATAACCAAAATGAAGGTTAAAAAAAGTAAATTGAATTCTGTGGGAAAATAAACATTTATTCTAAAAATAAGCGCTAAAGTTGGAAAATGAAAGCAAAACATCTGCTTCCTGGACAGAAAAAGGAATTTGAAATTGCTAGACAGCCACAAGCTTCCCAAAGGCGGTGGAGTTCCAGGTGCCGGCTCAATAGGGTGCCCCACGCCCCAAGGAAAAGGCCTGACTCTCTGACTCTCCCCCACAACCTCCTGCCTGATCTACAACTACATCCACACAGAGCTGAAGCATAATTGTATTATTTGCTGTCTTTATCAAATAGCATTTGAAATAATCTGCCCTTGATTACTAATAAAAGGGATACTTACTAATCCCGTCTAAAAGGAATGACTATAAATTACCAGTATATTCGTATGGCTCCTGATTTGCTTTCTCTAGAGAAAAAAAAAAAGAAAAAAAAATGGTTCTTTTTGCTCATCACTAAAAAAAAAATCATTGATAAATTTCTCTGATGGAGACAAAATGGAAAGGAATATGATTAATTGCTATTTAAGAGCATGGCTTCCTCACAATGACTTGCAGGTCTGGGATAACGGAATTCGGCAGGAAATCTAGGCAGCTTCGGGCTGACTGCTGAGAGCAGCTGAGCAGAAGGTGAAACCCAGCAGATCCACACAGTAAGGATCTTAGAAGATAAGAGCAAAGAATATTCTCTTCAGATTTGCTAGCCCAGTAATCAGTGGGTTAGTACACTCTGTTATCTTTCACATATATACAGCACAACAGGCAACAAAGCCTGGGCTTCCATCAAACTCTAATGAAAAACTTTGCTCTGAGACCCAATGTGCACAGCGCTCCTTGGGGGACAGGTTTGGGTCTGCCCAGCCCTGCTGGGCTAACAGGAAGCCCATGGCAGGGCCTGTGTTGGTCTGGCAGGTCTAACCCATTGTAAGGGAAATAGAAGGGAAGGAACAAAGCAGTACAAAGCCAAATTTGGAATTGGTTCTGATTTTCCTCTAATGTCCTATTCATTGGGTCATGGCTCTCAGAAGGGCTACTACAAGGCAGGGCAATGTCTCAGAGAAACCTTCAAGGAAAAGATCCTCACTGACTTTGGCAGCTTGGGCCCAAACAAAAATGTCTGCAGCACCAGTGCTCCTAGAGGCTGCTGCGGCCTCAGCATCCAGCTCCCAGGCTCCCCACCACTGGCTAATGCCTGGGTCTCTGCAGCTGAATTCCAAGAGCTGCACAGCAGCAAGGATACTTGCAAAGCTGTGCATCAGAAACCAAGCCTGCTTTGCAATGTACGCAAAGCAGTCAAGGAATAGAACACAGAGCTCCAGGGACAAAACTTTGTCTTCACTCCCCAACTCATAGCCTCTAAATCCACACACTTCAACCCAACCCAACCAGCCTTCTCCTTCCCGCACACGCACCGCTCCTCACCTACTCCCAGACACTTTGAACATCACCCACTTTAAACAACAGCATAAGCCTCACTTGGGCCATCACTGGGCAGTAGCTGCTGAAATCGTTTCTAAGAATCCTTTTCTACTTAGGAGGCCAACATTATTTTTGGAAGACTGAATGGGTGTTCAGTGACAAAGAACCACCTCAACCATTTGTTGGGCACTTCAGTGGACCAGGCTCCCTCCAACCTCCTGACAGCCCTCTGAGGATGGGACCGCTGTGAACCCCCTGTGCAGACTGGAAAAACAAACATCCTTCCCACCAGATCAAGGTGCCATTACTTCTTCCATTTTCTTTCTCTTAGTACGTCTCTTGGGTGCTAAATTTTAGCTCAGGGCTTTGCTCCACCCAACACCAACCAAATGTCACTTCCAAGAAAAATACTCTATGCCTTTTGGTATGCTTCTCACTCCAGCAAGCACTAGACTGTCTCGAAGGTAAAAAGAAAAATGCTGCCATCAATCAGGCATGAACCAAATTCTCCCTTAAATCTTGTTCCATCCTTCCAATGCCCAGCAGCGCAGCTGCTCCTTTCTCCTCTGACCACCATCACAACGTTCAAGAAACATGGTATTAGGAGCTTTCCCCATCTTTGAACTACTTCAAAAGACTCCCTCATCTATAGCTCATGGATCTTATTGTTCACTTATTCCATTGCCAAAGAATGACAGAGGACCTTCCACACAGGGCAGTATTAGGGCAGTTGTCCCTGCCTCCAAAGAGTTTAAAGTCTAGTAGGGAAAGTAAATGACAAAATATAAAAATTGTAATACAAGTGAGCCATTATAACCATAGCATGCGTTTAGAATACAGGTTCCTTTTTTTTTTTGAGATGGAGTCTCACTCTGTCGCCCAGGATGGAGCATAGTGGCACAACCTCAGCTCAATGCAACCTCCACCTCCCGGGTTCAAGCGATTCTCCCGCCTCAGCCTCCCCAATAGCTGGGATTACAGGCGCCTGCCACCATGCCCAGCTAATTTTTGTATTTTTAGTAGAGACAGGGTTTTGCCATGTTGGCCAGGCTGGTCTCGAACTCCTGACCTCAGGTGATCCACACTCCTTGGCCTCCCAAAGTGCCGGGATTACAGGTGTGCCCCACGGTGCCCAGCCTAGAATGCAGGTTCCAAGCAAACAGGAATTTTGTTTGCCCTGTACTGCAATACTCCCTGAACCAGAGCAATGTCTGGCACACAGTAGGTATCTACTAAATGTACATATGCCATAGTGCATATAATTCAATAACACTCAGAACATTTGCCCAGATATACTTGTAGCTACTATTTATTAAGCATTTTCTAGTGCTGAGCACTGCTAGGTACTTTTCACAGCATCTTTTTTTTTTTTTTTTTTTGAGACGGAGTCTCGCTCTGTCGCCCAGACTAGTGCAAGTGGTGCAATCTCTGCTCACTGCAAGCTCCGCCTCCCGGGTTCACGCCATTCTCCTGCCTTAGCCTACCGAGTAGCTGGGACTACAGGCGCTTGCCACCACGCCCAGCTAATTTTTTGTATTTTTAGTAGAGACGGGGTTTCACCATGTTTTTCAGGATGGTCTCGATCTCCTGACCTCGTGATCTGCCTGCCTCGGCCTCCCAAAAGTGCTGGGATTACAGGCGTGAGCCACCGCGCCTGGCCACTTTCCACAGTGCCTCATGTTATCACTGCAGTTTCCACATTACCACAGTACAATCCTTATTACTCCCATTTTGCAAGTTAGAAAATTAATGTGCAGAGAATTAAGCTTAGGATTCCATAGTCAGCAACAAACTATACCTGTCCCAGGGGAAAGCCTGTGCTCCTAACCATGAGGCACACAGTGGCCAGGGAGTGCCTCCCAAAACGACGGACTGAAGTGAAGGGACAGAAAGGGGAAAGTTCAAAGCAGAAGGAACATGTGCAGACTAAGGAAACAGATCAAGGAGGGGCTGAAACTTTTCTCAGTTAAACACAATGGGTTTTATCAAATCTTTTCACAGTTGCTGACGCCCTCAATACGCCTTGGATGTAAGCACTTCAAGAGAAAGTACTAGTAACCCAACACAGTGTGTTTAAGTAGGGTAACTCCTACATTGTTAAAATGACTTGAAGTTTTATATTCAGAACTCCAGAAGCAACTTAGGGAAGGCGAGCCGTGAGGAAGGACTTTCAGTCCTCTTAGTCCTCCCTCAGAAAGAGGAAAACTTTAGAAACATACAAGGATAAAAATCAAGTGCTTTATAACTGCACACCTAAAGTCCAGATTCCAATCCTATGTGCTTCTGATTTAAGAAATTAACAAGCAATTGCGGGCTGTTTTACTCCAATACTCACAGGATCATAACCCAAAACATTCTCAATAATAGAAAAAATGCTGTGTCTCTCGCTGACCCTCATGGACCCCGGGGTAAGCCGTTTTAATCTAGGCAATAAACATCGATTGAGAGTCAGTAGCCTAAACGGCACTGCACTGTCTACACAGGCATACGACAGCAATCAATATATTCGGCTGGAAGCAGGCAGACAAGAAAATAAAAAATAAAAGCGTTTCAATCAGTGATGAGTGCTGTCCAGAAATGAAAAAATGATGAGCTGGAGGTAAAGAGGAGAGGAAGGGCCACTTGAAGGTCTTGGAACCAAGACTGAAATGATGAGAAAAAGCTACTTGGAAGGAGTACATTGTCAGCCAAGTAAAAAAAAAAAAAAAAATGGGTAAACATTAAAAACAAAACCCTCAAGGTGGATATGAGCTCAGTGTGTTTGGGGCAAGAAAGGCCACATGGCTAGAGCTCCATGAATGTGGAAAGAGTGGAAGAGATGAGAATGGGAAGAAAAAGAGTTAAGAAAAACAGCCAACCAAGGATGGTCCTGTAGGACCCTGGCAAGATGTGAGATGCTAAGCGCAATAAGGTGTCGCTGGAAGCTTTTCAGCAGCAAGGTCACACGAACTGGTTTTTGCTTTAAAAGGTTTGCTCTGGATTTCATCAAACGCGATACAGGCTGGCCTTCACCTGGCCCAGTGCACAACACAATGGCTACCAACGGAGAAAGGCAGAATTCAACCATATGCCAACATCCACCAGAGTCCCAACAAAGAAGAGGAAAGAACCTCTTGGTGACCAGCTGCTTGGACTTCCAAGAACGTGCTCTCAATACCTAAGACCACTTTTTCTGAAATCCAACCTCCCCTCACCATTTTGCATTCCCTCCACGGATGAGGCTGAAAAATAAGATATGATGCCATGGCACAAAAATTTCCCCCATTTCAAAACAGGTCCTGAAAAAATAGAATTGTGTTTCAGGAAGGCCAGGGAGGAGGCATAAACACGTTCTGAACATTTAGATTCTAGCACTGCACTGAAACCCCAAGACCCAGAGAAACCAGCCACTCAAGTCTAGTGTCAGGGGCCTCCTGGTCACTTGGCTGGTCTAAGGTGATGGTCAATGCCCGCCTGCAGGGTGATGAAGAAGCCAAGACATTAAATATGGGTCGGCTTGACTGTCATCTGCTAAACAACGAATACCAGGAAACACTATCTCGGCATCCAACACATCAAAAGGCAGTCCACGTGAGGCTATATCTGTGGCAATACCATGCCAGAAATCTGGGCTAATCTGACTCTGCTATTCATAAATTCCCCTCATGTTAAAGCACATGTGTTTGGGAAGGAAAAATGAATCCAAGTCAATTTTAGACATTGTTACTTGGAAACCATCTGGAGTCCCTGGAAGCATAAGAAGCCACCGCATCCCCTGCCCTCAAATGCCCACTGTAACTAGGGCAGTATGCTGAGATGGGAGTTCAGATGTCCCCTATTCCCCAGGGCTGTCCCCACCCCCATCCTACCAGGTGCCAGTTCAGGCTCCACTTCCCACCCAAGAAAGGTATTTGGTTTCTCCGTAAACCTAGTGGAGAGCCCTCGATGCGTTGAGCTTGCATTTGAACTGCACCCAAGGCTGGATTGTTTGCTTTCTGATTGCTTTAGAACTGCACACCTGAATTCCTTTGCCACAGCAGCAGCGGAAATCCCTCCCCAGGAGTACGGGTTCCAGGAAAAATCCCCTCTACCTAACGATCCTGTGTTCAGAGAATGTCTAATCTTGGGAGAGACCCACCAGGATTTTTATGTAACCTTAAAAGATGTTGGCACCCTGCAGAGCCGCTCCTGGAGTCCAGATGTAGCCCATTTTCATCGTGATGGCAGCAGGCAGGGTCTTGCAGCTTCCCCGGGCCTGACTCTTCTGATTGTGGGGCCTCTGTCCCCCTCCCCTACCTGGCTGCGATTCTCATCTTCCCGAGGACTTGGGCCTCGTTTTTGTAGCCTCCCTCCCTCCACTGAAATCTGTCTTAACACCAAGCAGGCAGCAACGCCATTCCACCAGCACCTTCCTTCCTCTCCCACCCCTCACTCTTTCCCCCAACCAAACGCCTTAAGAAACCCGGCCAGGAAAGTGATCCAGAATCTCGTACAGTCATAGTCCCTGAAAATAAACACGGCGGGAGGGGCAGGCCGACCAGGCCCAGCACTTTCCCTGGACCCGGGAGCAGCCCTGAACTCGGCGCAGGGGAGGGGAGGAAAGAGATCTCCGCAGACCGACTGCGGTTCAGCTGCCTCCAGCACAATCTGAGCAAACACCTGTTTCCAGGAAGATACGCGGCCAGAGGGAGAAGGGAGTCCCCGGGAAAGGCAGGGAGGACGAAGCGAAGGGGCAGCCGGGGACGCAGGTAAAGGATGCGTCACACTTTGCGCTTGGCAACCGGAGCCGGGAGCAGAAGGCGGCGCGTGTGAAGGGCTCCGGGGTATGGGAAGTTCAGGGAGGAGGGGTCGCGCCTGCGAGCAGCGCCTGAAGGGAGCTGCTGCAGGGGAAGGGACGGAAGGAAGGAGGACAGGAGGCCGGGCGGGATCCATCACCTGCGCGCCCCGGCGGATGCAGCCTCGCGGGCGCGCACTGGCCCCGGTGCCCGCGGGTGACCTACCTGCCCACCGTCTGGTTGGCCAGCTGGCGCATGCGATTGAACTGCTTCTTCACCGTGGCCCCGCTGCCGCGCTAGCCCAGAGCTTGGGGAAGGACGGAGCAGCCCGGAGCCCGCCGCAGGGTTACATGGCTCCCGCGCGGAGCCTCCGGGGCGACGGCGGCGGCACTGCGGAGCCTCCGGGAGCCGTCTGGCCCGTGCGCAGCTCCCTCCCGAGGGCACCGCCGCCTACTCCTCCTCCCGCCGCGCCGCCTCCTGCCGCATCCCCCTCACGCGCGCCACGCAATGCCCGGGGCAGAGCAATGCCCGGGGCCGCCCTTGGCACCGGCCCGCTCCGCCCGGGCTGCCTGCCCCAAGTCCCAGTCCGGCGCGGGGACCCCGGAGTCTCCGCAGGCTGGCTGGCCGGGTAGTCCCCGTGCGCCTGTGCGGAGAACGCCGTGCATGCCGGGACTTGTAGTTTCGCGCCCCGTGCCCACCTTTCCTCTGTCCAAAGTTTGCAAGGACAGTGGAGTGTGGAGGTGGAAGAAGGCAGCGTCCACAGCAGCTTTGCACTTTAGCGTTCAAGTAAGGGAAACGTTTTCCTGTTTTAAAAATGGCAAAGTGGGACCAAGAATACAACAGCAAATAAAGAAAGTGAGCATCTGTCTCTCATTGTATTTTTAGTGAATGTGCGGCATCACTGTTCTCAATTCACAGAAGGGAGATTTTTGTTAGCAGATACGTGGCTGATAAAACGGTCTAAGGTCACCTGATTAATGATGAGGTTCAGGGTTACGCTTGAAACACAGGGGCTGACAGCAGATTTTGAACTCGGCATAGCTTGCATCCCAGAAGTCTGATTCTTAATTTTTACCAAACCAAACCCAATAGGTAACCAGAAGCCAATATAGATAGTGACGTTGTGCTTACTGGCCCAACCTGTCTGAGACAGCTTTTTTGTATGGCTTAGATGCCAATCTCGTATCTAGTCCCATTTCCCTTCCACCAGCAGGAAACCAAGGGGCATGAGCTGTAGCACCCCATGAGTGTCCTGCACCACAGCATCCCATGGACGTCAGCTGGTTCCTTGAAAGGAGTTGTGGCTTCTTCGGTCTCTATCCTTAGAAAAAGATAGGTGAGCGGGGCGCGGTGGCTCACGCTTGTAATCCCAGCAGTTTGGGAGGCCAAGGCGGGTGGATCATGAGGTCAGGAGTTCGAGACCAGCCTGGCCAACACAGTGAAACCCCGTCTCTGCTAAAAATACAAAAATTAGCTGGACGTGGTGGCGGGCGCCTGTAATCCCAGCTACTTGGGAGGCTGAGGCAGGAGAATCGCTTGAACCCGGGAGGCAGAGGTTGCAGTGAGCCGAGACTGCGCCACTGCACTCCAACCTGAGCGACAGAGCTAGACTCTGTCTCAAAAAAAAAGAAAAAGAAAAAGAAAAAAGAAAAAGATAGGTGATTGCAGTTAGTTTTTATCATTATATATCAAGGTTTTATCATTATATATCAAGTAAGAGCCGTATTGTTGGGTGCTAGGCGCTTTGGATTAAGCAGATAGGAGTTCCTGCGTTATATAACCTGTTATATAACCTTAGGAACATTGCCTAACCTCTCCAAACCTCTGTTTCCTCATCCCTAAATAGAGAAATATGCTTCCTGAACTCCGGTAAGAGAACCATTTGTTAAATTACCAATAATCAAATTACATATAAATTTTCATATAGTACATTGCCATATTCATTTACTACAAAATGATTATACTTAGCATAATAGGGAAAAATCCTATTCGTACAACAGAATTACTGATCTTATAAAGGAAGGATCTTCTTTGAAATGGGATATTTTGCATATGTTGATTATAGTTGCAAGATGTCCTAAATATGTCTCTAAGTATCTTGCTGGCCAGCTAAACAAAAAATGGTTTGAGGCATGTCTTGGCTGAATGAACATGAAATCTTTAATTAATTGTGAATTTAGCCTCTGCTTATTAGGTCAGACAGCTCTAGCCAGTGAATAAA
>NW_012113697.1:3037907-3038220 GCF_000951035.1 Colobus angolensis palliatus
ACCTCGTGATCCACCCGTCTCGGCCTCCCAAAGTCCTGGGATTACAGGCTTGAGCCACCGTGCCCGGCCATTATTTACTTTTAAGCAACTATGTTGTACCTATAATGTCTACATGATGTCTATATTAAGTGAAATTATTTCCATTTTGAGATTTTTTAAAAAGCAAAGTACAACATGCTTTTTATGTGTATAAATAATAGTAAGACATTAAGGTCATTGTATGACTTTTAGCAACACTATCTCTGGTAACTTCTAGAACTGCACTGTTGAATATAGTAGCCCCTCACCACAAGCGGTTGTTGAAATTTAAACT
>NW_012113697.1:3041410-3045675 GCF_000951035.1 Colobus angolensis palliatus
AATGCCCATCAATGATAGACTGGATAAAGAAAATGTGGCACATATACACCATGGAATACTATGCAGCCATAAAAAAGGATGGGTTCATGTCCTTTGCAGGGACATGGGTGAAGCTGTAAACCATCATTCTCAGCAAACTAACACAAGAACAGAAAACCAAGCACTGCATGTTCTCACTCATAAGTGGGAGGTGAACAAAGAGAACACGTGGACCCAGGGAGGGGAACACCACACACCGGGGCCTGTTGGGGGTTGGGGAACCAGGGGAGGGAGAGCATTAGGAGAAATACCTAATGTAGATGACGTTGATGGGTGCAGCACACCACCATGGCACCTGTATACCTATGTAACAAACCTGCACATTCTGCACATGTACCCCAGAACTTAAAGTATAATAAAAAAATAAAAATAAATAAAAAATAAAAACAGAATTTAGTTCCTCAGTCACCCAAGTCACATTCGAAGTGCTTAAGAGCCACATGTGGCTAAAGGCTACTGTATTGGACAGCACAGATAAAGAACATTCCTATCCTCTCAGAAAGTTCTACTGGTCAGCACTAATCCTCAAGAACTCTGGTAGACAACTCCAATATCATGCCAGCCCCTGCCTTCAATCCCAAGATATTTCCATTCCAAAGGGAAATCCCCTTGGCTGCCTCCCCTGACAGAGTGTGGTCCAATAATATTTTATTAACTGCTGGCTTCTCCACATATTTTCTGTCTTTCTTTGAATGCTCCCTCCACTCAGGAAAGCTAGTGCATGTTCTGCTTTCTACCCCAGAGAAGGGATAATAGTGCAGAAACACGAGCTTCAGAAACACATGTGACAGAATAGAGTTCTTCAGGACAGAGTTTTGAGTTTCCAGAATACAGGCTTTGAAGCTTTAATAGTCTATGTCAGAAATAGTAGATTATAAAGAATATATCATCCTGCTTAGTCTAAATAAAGAACCCACAGGCTGTAAGATGTGGAAAATGGTGATGGGGACTGCAAAGCGGGAGAGAAAGGGAGAAGAAAAGTAGATGATGCTTGTGTAGATACTATTAATGTCCAAAAACTTTCACTGCCAATGCCTACGGGAAGAATTTTATTTTACCTTACTGTTGAGTTAAAGATCAGTCATGTGATTTTCTTTGAACAATGAATATGTACAGAAGTGACTTTTACACTTCTTCTGAGGGCAGACGTTTTAGGAGTCATTTTGTGATCCTGCCCTCTTCTTCTTAATACTGGCAATGAACCAGTTAGGGGTTGCTGTGGAACAACGATGTGGCCCTCCAGCTGGAGTGAAAAAGGTATCTTTGCTGTTTTACGTCAGAGGTTTGGGGATTGTTTGTTGCTGTAACATAATTGAGTCTAAGCTGACTGCTACGGTGGGTTTCTCTAAGAAAGTAGCATGCGCCTTGCTTTTCCCCATGGTCAACAATGAAATTGGGGGCAGGCAGATTGGAGACAGATATATCATTTTGGGGCATCTGAGCACAGTGGAGAAACTGTACACCACTCCTGGAGTGAAGGCTAGGCGTGGCCAAGCTCACAGAGATCTTCTGCCTTGTAAGACACAGGACGAGTAAGACATCTACATGAAGTGTCTAAGGTACCCATACCACAGGCCAGTGGTAGCCCCAGAGCTCCCTGCACCCAAGCCATGTGCAAAGATTTGGTGTCTGCATGTGTGGTGTGGGGATATACAAATGTACCTGAAAGAGCTGGATGTGAAAGCTATTGGGATCAAAGATGGTGATCAGGAGGAGGAGGCAGCTTTGGCCAAGATGGTGAATGAAGATGGAATTGCCTAAAACTTAATTTTTGCTACCTAGAAGAATAGATTTAGAATAAAATTTAAATGTATTTACAAAAGAAGAAGGGGAGGTGAGGAAGGATGGTGGGAAGGGGAAAGAAGAGGAGGAAGAGGAGGAAGAAGAGGAGAAAAGAAGAAAGAAATGTCTATGTCTTATATACCTAGCTTTGACCTATGGGAAGATTACAGGTCCCTGCTCCTGTTGACCTTCCCTTTGACCTTGTCACTTGCTTTGGCCAACAATATATGGGCTTCTTTTTTTTTTTTTTGAGACAGAGTCTGGCTCTGTCGCCCAGGCTGGAGTGCAGTGGCCAGATCTCAGCTCACTGCAAGCTCCGCCTCCCGGGTTTACGCCATTCTCCTGCCTCAGCCTCCCGAGTAGCTGGGACTACAGGCGCCCGCCACCTTGCCCGGCTAGTTTTTTGTATTTTTTAGTAGAGACAGGGTTTCACCGTGTTAGCCAGGATGGTCTCGATCTCCTGACTTCGTGATCCGCCCGTCTCGGCCTCCCAAAGTGCTGGGATTACAGGCTTGAGCCACTGCGCCCGGCCCAGTATATGGGCTTCTTACTTGCTTCAGCAATGTTGTAGTACCATTTGTCTGAGATATGTTTCTGTGGAAATCTGATACTCCCTTTAGAAGTCTCCGAATTAGAATGGTTTTAACCTCTACTCTGAGAGCAAGCATTCACTGGCCAACATGGGGATCACTAGCTACATGTGGTTACTTAAATATTATTTTAAATTAGGTTAAATAAAACAAAAGTTTCAGTTTTCCATTTCAAGTGTCCAAAACTACCTGTGGCTAGTGGTTGCCATAGCAGACAATATAAAATAAACATTTTCATCATCATAGAAAGCTCTATTGGACAAGGCTGGTCTACAGAACAGAATTCAGAATAACCTCATGTGTCACGTAACGACAGGGATACGTTCTGAGAAATACATTATTAGGCGATTTTGTTGTTGCACAAACATCATAGAAAGTACTTACACAGCCAGGCGTGGTGGCTCACGCCTGTAATTCCAGCACTTTGGGAGGCCAAGGCAGGTGGATCACCTGAGGTCAGGAGTTTGAAACCAGCCTGGCCAATGTGGTGAAAACCCGCCTTTATTAGAATTACAAAATTTAGTTAGGTGTGGTGGTGCGTGCCTGTAATCCCAGCTACTTGGGAGGCTGAGGCAGGAGAATCGCTTGAAATCAGGAGGCAGAGTCTGTAGTGAGCCGAGATCGCGCCACTGCACTCCAGCGTAGCTGACAGAGCGAGAGTCCATTTCAAAAAAAAAAGGAAAGCAAATACTTACAGAGATCTACATGGTGTAGCCTACTACACACCTAGGTTATAGGGTATAGCCTAAGCTACAAACCTGTATAGCATGTCACTCTACTGAATAGTGTAGACAATTGTAACACAATGGTAAGTGTTTGTGTTATCTAAACACATCTAAACATGGAAAAACTATGGTAAAAATACAGTGTTATAACCTTATGGGATCACTGTGGTATATGCGGTTCTTTGTTGACTGAAACATCCTACACATTGGGGTCCACAGAAGAGAGAAAGCAGAACAGGAAGCTTGAGCTCATTATAATTATGGCCAGTCATCTTGCTGGACTTCTCCAGGACAGTCTTTTCTTATCTACTATATGCAGGTTTGTAGTACAAAATCTCTAAGTAATATGTTTTGGGGAATTCATTGGCCAGTCTATTTGCTCAATAAATTGCTGTTGGAGAAGATACACCCATGCCTTATAGTATCTGATGTGTCAAAACAACATTCAGTGCTACAATATGACTGAAGGATATTACAGATTCCAATCACCTTTTTGCTTGCAGGTATCAAACTTGCCTTGCACCATTCAAGTATATCTGTCAGTCCAAAATATTTTTTAAATAGGATAATAGAAGTTCCTATCTTTGGGCATGGTATTAATAGATGTCGTTAACTCCAATTTTCAGCCTTCCCTTAATAGACCTTTGCATGGTCTCATCATAGGCAGAGTGTATTTTCCCACTTAATAACTTAGGACTTGACCAAGAGACTTCTTTGGCTAATGGCCTGTGGGTGGAAGTGATATGTGGCACTTCCACGCTGTGCATTAAGAGGCTTTGTACATTTTCCTCTGGTTTTCTGGCACATTTACCACTGCCATAAGAAAAAACTTTCCCCGGATAGTGGCTTGTCTTCTCTCTTGGGCTCCAGGGGAACATTTGTACAGCAGGCCTAATACAGACCTTAAAATAAATTAAGGGTGTAATTGATCAGTTAATTTCAGGACTTGTTATTTCAAAGAGATACATAAAATGAATAGATAGAAAGGCAAAAAGAAGAAAAACACACAACTTTAGACACGAGAAAAAGGATTTAGTCACAGATGCAAAAAATGTATAAGAGATACTTTTGCGATCTTATGTTTACTTATTTTAAAGTAAGCTCTTTATTTACTTGGAGAATATGAACT
>NW_012113697.1:3046103-3050679 GCF_000951035.1 Colobus angolensis palliatus
TTTCAAGGAACAATACTCCCCAAAGTAGCCAGGCCCATATGGTTTTATGGGGAACACTTTCAAAGCTTCAAACAACAGATAATTCTTCTGCTACTTAAGTATTTCAGAGCACAGAAACAAAATGAAAGCATCCAAACTCACTTCATGAAATTGCCTTAACTCTGTTATCAAACCCGATGAAGATGGCATAAATGCCAAAACAACAAACCAATATCGCCTACAAGAATAGATATAAAAATTATTAATAAAATGTTAGTAGATAAACTCCAACAGTATATGTGTTTATATATAAATGTGTTATACATTTTAATGTTATTGAGGAAAAAATTGGAAAATTGAGATTCATTTAAAAAATGAAAAATGCCCAGATTCTTACTAATCAGGATAACACTGGGAATCTATAAACGTGTTTCAAAAATAGGATCAGACTGTTGTTAGGACAATATGTTCTTTCTTATCTTCTGTTATTCTAAATATCTCTGTGATCAACATGTTAATGGTTAAAACTTTTTGCATATATTTACTTAAGATCAACATTAAATAATCAGAATTTCTGCATTGAAGTGTGTCATGTTTTAAAACTTTTTATATGTATTGCCAAATTATCCTGTAGATAAAAAATGGAAATTTTCGCCGTCCCAACTACAGCGTGTAAATATGCCATTTTTCCCATACTCTAACGTGTGCTGAGTATTACCGCTCTTAATAATCCTGCGAGATGAATAGATGAGAAATAGCATTATTATGCTGTTTTAATTTGCACTTGTTTTTACCACATTAAACATTTTCCCACATGTTTCATGGCCATTAGTATTTCTTCTTTGGTTAGTTAATTCTCCATGTCCTTAGCCCATTTTTCTGTTGTAGGTCTACATTTTCTTATCAATTTTTAAAAGGTTTTTAGTCATATTAACTATACTAATGCTATTGTATCTTATGGCAAATGTTTTCTCTAGTTTGGTCTTCCCTTTTCAACATCTCTAGTGTTGATTTTTATCTTCCAGGAATTCTACTTTTCTAATTTTTTTTTTCTGAGATGGATTTTCACCCTTGTTGCCCAGGTTGGAGTGCAATAGCACAATCTCAGCTCACTGCAACCTCCATCTCCCGGGGTCAAGCGATTCTCCTGCCTCAGCCTCCCAAGTAGTTGGGATTACAGGCATGAGCCACCACACCTGGCCAATTTTGTATTTTTAGTAAAGACAGGGTTTCAACATGTTGGTCAGGCTGCTTTTGAACTGCTGACCTCAGGTGATCCATGCGCCTCAGCCTCCCGAAGTGCTGGGATTACAGGCGTGAGCCGCCGCGCCCAGCCAGAATTCTACATTTTTGATGTGGTCAGATCCATCAATCTTTTCCTTTATGTTTTATGCCTTTGGTTTAATGCTTAGAAAGTCTCCTTTATCCCTAAAGGATAGAAATATTTGACTACATTTTTATCTAAAACATTTATGTGTTAATTTTCTTTGTTTTTAGTAAATTTTACGTTCAACTTCTGGTAACAAAATGTTAACAAAAGCCAGTAGTTTTGACTCATTTCTCCCTCCAATATCCATTTGAAATAACTCATCAAACGTAATAGAGCAGTTCTGTGTCACTCGTGGAAATTAGAGAAAGGTCCCTTTCACAATCTTATCAAAAAATGGTACAGGTGATTTCTGAGTGAGAGAGTCCTGGCCAGGTAGATTTACTATGTGTAGTAACTTTTGGGGGAAATTAAACTGAGATCTGCACCGTTTCTGACCTGATGCCTTTCTGTCCAACTCAGCTACCAAGTCTTAAGTAACCAGACCTCTCTATGTGAGACTGACAAGCAGAAAAAAGGCTTAGTATTTCAATATAATAGTAATGAGAATGAAGAAGGTAATAATAATAAACTATAGAGCCAAGTATTACTGTAAGTGCTATAACATACATTATCTTATTTAATCCTTAGAAGAACTCTATGATGAGGGTTTGACTATACCTATCAAATAAACCAAGCTCAGAGGGTTTAGGTTAACTGCCATTCAAGGGTCAGAACTAGGATTCAAACCCGAGTTTTTCTAGTTCAAATGCCTGTGCTTTTATTATAGGCTATCACCTCCATAAAACAGGGAGACTAATCTGAGAATCCAGAGAAAATAGCTGCTAGTGAAAGTTATGCAAGAAGTAAGGGAAATATATTTTTTCACTCTAATTTGTATTCTTGGTGAGAACTGAGAGAAAGCTGCTTTAATATAACAAGAGCTGGTTGCCATGAAGAAGAGCCACATTAAACAAGAAAGAGTTCTTGGATAAGAAACGCATGACTTCCAAACTAATGAAACTCCACGGAGGCAGGAAATAGCAGATCTGGCACTGCCCAAAATGGAATTACTGCATTAGAGGATGGGCTGGAAGAATGATCCCAAAATTCAGCGGGAAAAAGTAGGTAATGCAATGAAATGGTGAGGAAAAAGAAACTAGACGTGGAATATTTTTTCAAAATATTCAAACAAATATGTAACAGAATTTGCAAAGCAGATGATGAAGAAGAAATAAGCATAAAAAATACTAAAAAAGGCCAGGCGCAGTAGCTCATGCCTGGAATCCCAGCACTTTGGGAGGCCGAGGTAGGCAGATCACCTGAGGTTGGAAGTTCGAGACCAGACTGACCAACATGGAGAAACCCCTGTCTCTACTAAAAATACAAAATTATCTGGGCATGGTGGCACATGCCTGTAATCCCAGCTACTTGGCAGGCGGAGGTCGTGGAGAGCCGAGATCAGGCTATTGCACTACAGCCTGGGCAATAACAGTGAAACTCTGTCTCAAAAAACAAAACAAAGAAACAAACAAAAAAACATTTTGCAGAGCTGAAGAAAGGCCCAAGTCAAAATTAAAATAATTCACTAAGGGCTAGAAAATATTACTGCACAAGAAAAACAAAATCCCTAGACATATCTTAGTTAAATTTCTGAATTTCAAAGACACACACACACACACACACACACACACCAGAAAAAAAGAAGTTTGTCTTCAAAAAGAGAAGCTGGTTTGCCTCATGCTTACATCTGCAATGCTCAATGCCAATAAAATTTGGAGCAAGATTACAGGGCACCCATGAAAATAGGTCATAACTCAAATGCAACTCAAAAGTCTACATCTGGCCTAGCATTCACAAATGAGGGCAAAAGGAAGTCGACATGTAATGACTGAAAAGGTTTATCAACTACCCATTTTTTTTATCAACTACCCATTTTTTTCTGGGGAAGAAAACTCAAAAATATTATTGTTTTTCAAAAGAAATAAAAATCAAAATATAAAACAGGAGAAAAAGTTCTTCATGATCTTGTGGTAGACAATGATTTCTTAAACATGACACCAAATATTCTAATCTTAAAGGAAATATTGGCAAATTGGACTACTTAACAGTTAAGAACTTTGGTTCTTAATGGTTCATCTGATGATACCATTAAGAGAACTAAAAAGGCCAAGCTCCATGGCACATGTCTGTCATCCCAGCACTTTGAAAGGCTGAGACGGGAAGATCACTTGAGCTCAAGAGGTCAAGACTAGCCTGGACAACTCCAAAACTCCATTTCTACAGAAATAAATAAATAAATAAAAATCAACAATTACCCAGACCTGGTGGCAGGTCCTGTAGTCTCAGCTACTCTGCAAGCTGAGGTAGGAGGATCACTTGAGCTTGGGAGGGTGGAGGCTGAATTGAGTGGAGACTGTGCCACTGAACTCCAGCCTTGGGAACAGAGTGAGGCCGTGTCTCAAAAAATAAAAAACAGAATGAAAAAGAAATCATCAGAGTGGGATGAATTATTTGCAATACATTCAACCTTCATAAAACAGAGAGAGAGAGAACTCAACTCCAAAATATATAAAGAATCCGGATGGGCATGGTGGCTCACGCCTGTAATCTCGGCAATTTGGGAAGCCGAGGCAGACAGATCACTTCAGCCCAGGAGTTCAAGACCAGCCTAGGCAACATCTCTACTAAAAAAACACAAAAATTAGCCAGGCCTGGTGGTGCATGCCTATAGTCTCAGCTACACGGGAGGCTTAGGTAGGAGAATCACCTGAGCCCAGGGAGTCAAAGCTACAGTAAGCCGAAATCAGGCCACTATACTCCAACCTGGGCAACAGAGCAACAGTGCGAGACCCTGTCTCAAAGAAAAATAGATGATTGATTGATAGATAGATAGATAGATGTGTGTGTATATATATGTGTATACATGTGTGCGTATGTGTGTGTGTGTGTGTGTGTGTGTGTATACAGAGACAGAGAGACTCCAGGGCCGGGAGCGGTGGCTCACGCCTGTAATCCCAGCCCTTTGGGAGGCCGAGGCTGGTGGATCGCCTGAGGTCAGGGGTTCAAGAACAGCCTGGCCAACGTGGTAAAACCCCCGTCTCTACTAAAAACACAAAAAAATTTAGCCAGGCATGGTGGTGGGTGCCTGTAATCCCAGCTACTTGGGAGGTTGAGGCAGGAGAATCACTTGAACCCGGGAGATGAGGTTGCCGTGAGCCAAGATCATGCCACTGCACTCCAGCCCAGGTGACAGAGCAAGACTCCATCTCAAAAAATAAAAAAAAAAAA
>NW_012113697.1:3050736-3052091 GCF_000951035.1 Colobus angolensis palliatus
CTTCAGGATAAATTGACAAGAGATCAAGAGATTTGAATGGTCACTTTACCACAGTCACTATCCAAATGGCCCAAGAACACAAAAAGTTGCTCAACCTTGTTAGTCATCCAATATACACCATTGATATGAGAATGAAATACCACCACACACCCATGGAAGAGCTAAAATTAAAAGAGACTGACTATACCAGTGTTGATGAGGATGTAGACCAAGTGGGACTGTCATATAATGCATTTTGGTGGGAGGGAAATCAGTACAGCGCTTTAGAGTGCTGTGTTTGCAGTATGCGCTAAGGCTAAGCAGTATGCACACTTCATGACCCAGCAATTTCACTTGTTCAACAGAAATGTGGACATATTTACCACAAAAGGCACGTGCTAGAATGTTTGTATTGGCAACATTTGTAATAGTCAAAAATTAAAACCACTTGAAGTCTCCATTGACAACACAGTGGATAAATAAAAAGGTGGTGTATTCAAACAATACAATGATATGAATTCATTATCATACAAAGGTGGTGTATACGTGGAAAGAAAAAGGAATGTATTCGTGCTTCACCTAACAATGGATGAAAATGTGGATGAATCTCACAATGGAGGCTGAGCCAAAAAAGCCGGATACAGAACAGTATATACTGTATGATTTCATTTACATCAAGTTTAAAAACAAGCAAAGTGAACCAATGGTAATAGAAGTCAGTATGGAACTTATCTTGGGGGAGCTGAGAAAGGGTGCTGTGGTACCTGGGAGGTGGCACACAGAGGGCTTCTACAGTTCTGGTAACAGAAATGTCGAATTTCTGTTTCTGTTTAAGTAGTGGTTACATTGAGAATACTCATTTAATAAAAATTTATCAAGCTCTACATTATGATGGTGCACTTCTCTGTATCATATTTTAAAAATTAATATTTATATATACATTAACAAATAGAAGCTTAAACACTTGGAAATTATAAGGCAGTCTTCTAAGTTACCTCTTAGATCAAAAAGGAAATCAAGAATGTAATTACAGAATATATAGAAACATACTAGTATGTAAATATTGCATAAAAACCCATAGTTTCACCTCAGAACTGCACTCAAATTCAGAGAGATATTTTTAATGTTATCAGAAAGAAAGAAACAAGTTATGCTTTTATCTCAAAAAGCCCAAAAAGAGGAAAAATAGAAAATCATTATCAGCCAGGCGCTGTTTTTCATGCCTGTAATCCCAGCACTTTGGGAGGCTGAGGCACTCGGATCACCTGAGATCGGGAGTTTGAGACCAGCCTGACCAACATGTAGAAACCCCATCTGTACTAAAAATACAAAAATTAGCCGGGTGTGGTGGCACATGCCTGTAATCCCAGCTACCC
>NW_012113697.1:3052223-3055360 GCF_000951035.1 Colobus angolensis palliatus
AAAAAAAAAAAAAAAAAAGAAAAGAAAAAAGAAAATCAATATCAAGCAACATGGAATACATTCATAAAGGTAGAAGAATATGGATAAAAACAAAAACTGATTAATAAATATAAAAATTACTGTTAAGATAAAACAATAAAAGAAATAGGTGGCGAGTCCAAGAGAGAAAACAGAGATATGCAACATTAGGAAGGAGAAAAGGGTAGTAGGTTCGGATTCCAATTCACAAACTCAGGTGTATCTTCCATGACTGGACTTTGCGTCTTCAGACCCATTCTATGGAGTGGCAGAAACAATGTTAGGCATTCAAGAGTTATCTCCTTTTTCCTGCATTGGCACTCACTTTTCTCAGGGGTAGAGGGTGTGCCATATGTGGTACCATGACTGGAGGGTGGAGGAGAGGTTGTTGAGCTTCAGCCTGGGTTGTTATACTTATTTGCCATCATCTGCTCAGAAGCCCGTATGCATCCAATTTCTGGATGTCAGTGTGGGTCACTGTTGAGTGTACCCTCATTATAGACCACAAGGCTTTTTCATGAGTCTATCTCTCTTCCACCTAACTGCAATGCCTGCCTCTTATAAGTGCTAGGAGAAAATTCTACAGCTTCCATGCCACTCTAGATAATAAGCAACTCATTTGCACCTCTCCAAGATGCTTGGGTTCCCAGAAAACCCGCTATGGCAGTGGAGCAAACCTCCAAGGTAGGTCAGGTCTGTCTGTCTGCCTGCCTGCCTGGACCTAGCAGAGCCCTTTCCACCGTAACAGTCCATGCACTGCTTGCATGTTAACCTTAGATATCTTTCTTCTCTGTGGTTGATGGTAGAGGTAGGGTGGGTGCCAGGTGCAAAAATTAAAATTACCTAGTAGAGGAGCAAGGGGATACATCTGTTGGTGGATCATCAGAATCTCATGTAAACATGCAGATGTAGAGGCCAGAAAAATAATTTTAAGAGAATATTATGTATTTTGTTTAATCTTGATTGAGTATTCACAGTTGGGAAGGCACTGTGGTAAAGGCAGGGCTATCTATAGAAGTAAAGATAGACAAGAATGACTCTTGGATCTTCCCTTTCTCTCCTCTCTTCCCATCCCACCTTTTCTATTCTATCAATTTCGAAGTCTTTGTATTTCTACTAATACTTATGAACATTTGCTGGATCTGCCCAGCTTCCTCCACTTTTTTTTTTTTGAGATGGAGTTTTCCTCTTGTTGCCCAGGCTGGAGTACAATGGCGCAATCTCGGCTCACCGCAACGTCCGCCTCCCGGGTTCAAGCGATTCTCCTGCCTCAGCCTCCCCAGTAGCTGGGATTACAGGCATGCGCCACCACGCCCGGCTAATTTTTGTATTTTTAGTAAAGACAGGGTTTCAACATGTTGGTCAGGCTGCTTTTGAACTGCTGACCTCAGGTGATCCATGCGCCTCAGCCTCCCGAAGTGCTGGGATTACAGGCGTGAGCCGCCGCGCCCAGCCAGAATTCTACATTTTTGATGTGGTCAGATCCATCAGTCTTTTCCTTTATGTTTTATGCCTTTGGTTTAATGCTTAGAAAGTCTCCTTTATCCCTAAAGGATAGAAATATTTGACTACATTTTTATCTAAAACATTTATGTGTTAATTTTCTTTGTTTTTAGTAAATTTTACGTTCAACTTCTGGTAACAAAATGTTAACAAAAGCCAGTAGTTTTGACTCATTTCTCCCTCCAATATCCATTTGAAATAACTCATCAAACGTAATAGAGCAGTTCTGTGTCACTCGTGGAAATTAGAGAAAGGTCCCTTTCACAATCTTATCAAAAAATGGTACAGGTGATTTCTGAGTGAGAGAGTCCTGGCCAGGTAGATTTACTATGTGTAGTAACTTTTGGGGGAAATTAAACTGAGATCTGCACCGTTTCTGACCTGATGCCTTTCTGTCCAACTCAGCTACCAAGTCTTAAGTAACCAGACCTCTCTATGTGAGACTGACAAGCAGAAAAAAGGCTTAGTATTTCAATATAATAGTAATGAGAATGAAGAAGGTAATAATAATAAACTATAGAGCCAAGTATTACTGTAAGTGCTATAACATACATTATCTTATTTAATCCTTAGAAGAACTCTATGATGAGGGTTTGACTATACCTATCAAATAAACCAAGCTCAGAGGGTTTAGGTTAACTGCCATTCAAGGGTCAGAACTAGGATTCAAACCCGAGTTTTTCTAGTTCAAATGCCTGTGCTTTTATTATAGGCTATCACCTCCATAAAACAGGGAGACTAATCTGAGAATCCAGAGAAAATAGCTGCTAGTGAAAGTTATGCAAGAAGTAAGGGAAATATATTTTTTCACTCTAATTTGTATTCTTGGTGAGAACTGAGAGAAAGCTGCTTTAATATAACAAGAGCTGGTTGCCATGAAGAAGAGCCACATTAAACAAGAAAGAGTTCTTGGATAAGAAACGCATGACTTCCAAACTAATGAAACTCCACGGAGGCAGGAAATAGCAGATCTGGCACTGCCCAAAATGGAATTACTGCATTAGAGGATGGGCTGGAAGAATGATCCCAAAATTCAGCGGGAAAAAGTAGGTAATGCAATGAAATGGTGAGGAAAAAGAAACTAGACGTGGAATATTTTTTCAAAATATTCAAACAAATATGTAACAGAATTTGCAAAGCAGATGATGAAGAAGAAATAAGCATAAAAAATACTAAAAAAGGCCAGGCGCAGTAGCTCATGCCTGGAATCCCAGCACTTTGGGAGGCCGAGGTAGGCAGATCACCTGAGGTTGGAAGTTCGAGACCAGCCTGACCAACATGGAGAAACCCCTGTCTCTACTAAAAATACAAAATTATCTGGGCATGGTGGCACATGCCTGTAATCCCAGCTACTTGGCAGGCGGAGGTCGTGGAGAGCCGAGATCAGGCTATTGCACTACAGCCTGGGCAATAACAGTGAAACTCCATCTCAAAAAGCAAAGCAAAGAAATAAACAAAAAAACATTTTGCAGAGCTGAAGAAAGGCCCAAGTCAAAATTAAAATAATTCACTAAGGGCTAGAAAATATTACTGCACAAGAAAAACAAAATCCCTAGACATATCTTAGTTAAATTTCTGAATTTCAAAGACACACACACACACACACACACACACAC
>NW_012113697.1:3057446-3059043 GCF_000951035.1 Colobus angolensis palliatus
TTCTGTCTGGATATTCCAGCAATTCTTCCCGGTCTTCCCCTCCCTCCTCCACCCTAGCTGTGCGACTGTCCTCTGTTCCAACTGTTCTGCAATTCACACAGCTTTTTGCAGTGCAACTTATTTATTTTCCCTGTACGTCCTCACACATGTGAATTCCTCTGGTGGGAGTACTTTTGACTCCTTTGTGGCTTTTTTTTTTTTTTCTGTCATTTCATCTTTTATTTTAGGTTCAAGGAATACATGTGCAGGTTTGCTACATGGGTATATCGTGTAATGCTGAGGTTTGAGGTACAATTGATCCCATCATCCAGGTACTGAGCATAGTACCCAATAGGTAGTTTTTCAAGCCTTGAAAAGCTCCCTCCCTCCCCCTTTTCATAGTCCCCATTGTCTACTGTTGTCATCTTTACAGCTGTGAGTACTCAATGTTTAGCTTCCACTTACAAGTGAAACCATGCAGGATCTGGTTTTCTGTTTCTGCCTTAATTCACTTAGGATAATGGCCTCCAGCTGCATCCGTGTTGCTGCAAAGGACATGATTTCATTCTTTTTTATGCCTGTGTAGTATTCCATGGTACATATGTACCACACTTGCTTTATCCTATCCATTGTTGATAGGCACCAAGGCTGATTTCATGTCTTTGCTATTATTCATGCTGCAATGAACATACGAGTGCATGTCATTTTGGTAGAACAATGTATTTTGCCTTGGATAGATACACAGTAATGGGATTGCTGGATCGAATGATAGTTCTATTTTAAGTTCTTTGAGAAATATACAAACTGTTTCCCACAGTGACTGAACTAATGTGCATTCCCACTAACACTCAATGTGTTCCCTTTTCTCTGCAGCCTCACCAGCATCTGTTGTTCTGTCGTTTTTAGATCTTGTTTTTTTGTTTTGTTTTGTTTTGTTTTGTTTTTTGAGATGGAATCTCTCTCTGTTGCCAGGCCAGAGTGCAGTGTCAGGATCTCGGCTCACTGCAACCTCCAC
Source organism: Colobus angolensis palliatus (assembly GCF_000951035.1). NCBI lineage: Eukaryota > Metazoa > Chordata > Mammalia > Primates > Cercopithecidae > Colobus > Colobus angolensis. Next base: position 3,058,441 of record NW_012113697.1, read on the forward strand.
CTCCCGGGTTCAAGCGATTCTTGTGCCTCAGCCTCCCGAGTAGCTGGGACTACAGGCGTACGCCACTGCACCCAGCTAATTTTTTGTATTTTTAGTAGAGATGGGGTTTCCCCATATTGGCCAGGATGGTCTCGATTTCTTGACCTCATGATCTGCCCACCTCAGCCTCTGAAAGTGCTGGGATTACAGGCATGAGCCACCGCACCTGGCCGGACCTTTTAGTAGTAGCGGTTCTGACTGGTGTGACATGGTATCTCAGTGTGAACTCCTTCTCTTTGATGACCCAAACTTGATGTCTAGAAAAATTTCCATACCCCACTTCCCCAACTATGTTATTGACCCAACTATATACTCTAATATCACCTAACAGTTCTTCTACCATAGCCCTTATGACGTTTCATTGCCAGTACGTATAATAAGAGGTAACATTATCCAGTGTTTACTGTTTGCCAGGAACTGGGCAAAGTCCTTTGAAAATATTATCCGTTTGGCCGGGCGCGGTGGCTCAAGCCTGTAATCCCAGCACTTTGGGAGGCCGAGATGGGCGGATCACGAGGTCAGGAGATCGAGACCATCCTAGCTAACATGGTGAAACCCCGTCTC
>NW_012113697.1:3060303-3064337 GCF_000951035.1 Colobus angolensis palliatus
AACCTCCACCTCCCGGGTTCAAGTGATTCTCCTGCCTCAGCCTCCCAAGTAGCTGGGGTTACAGGCGCCCACCACCACACCCGGCTGATTTTTTGTGTCTTTAGTAGAGATGGGTTTTCACCATGTTGGCCAGGCCTGTCTTGAACTCCTGACCTTGTGATCCGCCCACCTCAGACTCCCAAAATGCTGAGATTACAGCCTAAGCCACCGAGGCTGGCCCTGCACTTTCATCTCCATACTGCCCTAGCCACTGGTCCACACTCAAACTGCTTCTTTTCCTCCAAACTTCCTCTCTGTCTTATGGTAAGTCAGTGTCCCTGCATCTACAACATCTGTGGCTGGATCTCATCACTTCTCAACACTCTGAGGTGGGGGCTTCTCTCTCTCCCCATTCCCATATACTTTGGGATTTGGCAGCAAGGTTGAAATCCTCCATATCCTCACCCCTGCTTCTAGACTCTTATTAATCCACCTTCAGGCAAGAGCTCCTGTGAGATTCTGGGGCTCTACCACTCCCTCTCCTTCCTTCCTGTTGTCATCTTCATACTTCTCAGTTATTTCTCCTCACTCATTGACAATATTTTTTTTAAGACAGAGTCATGCTCTGTCACTCAGGCTGAAGTGCAGTGGCACTATCTCAGCTCACTGAAACACCTCCGCCTCCTGGGTTCAAGCGATTCTCCTGCCTCAGCCTCCCAAAAAGCTGGGATTACAGGTGTGTACCACAATGCCCAATTAATTTTTGTATTTTTAGTAGAGACGGGATTTCACCATGTTAGCCAGGCTGGTCTCAAACTCCTGGCCTCAAGTGATCTGCCCACCTCAGCCTCCCAAAGTGCTGGGATTACAGGCTGTGAGCCACCACGCCCAGCCTCATTGACAACGTTTAAGCTTGGATTGACCTACTCCTGCACTCCACGTCCTGCTGTCATTTGGGATTATATTGATGTCTACATGGCTGCAGATTTCCAGCCCTTTTACCTTGTCCATCCCAATAACTTTCACATCTGCTTCATTTCAGTTACATATCCCTAAGGCATCCTGTGGTCTTCATGGGGAGCTCCTCCTCTGCAGAATCGTCCATTCAGACATGCTCCTCTGAGACAGGCTCCTGGTCTGAAAATATTCTTGCTCACCTCACACCGCACCACGAGAACTTGGGGGAGACAATATAGCACCTGTGCCAGAATCAACCACACTGGGGTTCAAATCCTGACTCTACCATCTACTGTGTGCTCTTGGGCAAATCATTTACTTTTCCCTATCTTAAAAATGGAGATGATAGTAGAATCCAACTCTCAGAATTTAGAGAGTTAAATGAGAAAGCATATGTAGAATTGACTTATTTCATACCAGGCAAGTGACACAGGACACATTAAATTAATATTAGCTAATGCAAAAGGGTGCCTCATGGCATGCCTTCTGGGCTGGAGTGTTCTGTTTTGGAGGAGACTGTTTTTATTATAGGGAGTTCTCACTTTAGTGACCTCTCTTGATTGTGTAGAGGTAAGGTAGGTAGGTCCTTATTGTTCTGGGGACAGATATCCCAACCCTTCAGATCAATATAGGCTGCTTCTCCAGATGCCTCTTGTCACAGGTAGTGCTGAAGAAGGTTGGATTGGTTTGTATGTCAATCCCAGAGGTTCTGAGGAGGGCAGAGACCAAGAGGTGAAGGTTTTAGCTTAAGATGTAAAGTTAGAGAGACCTTGCAGGGAGAAGTGGGTTGGAACCCCACTTCTAAAGAAAACCTGGGCTACGTGCAGTAGCTCACATCTGTAATCCCAGCACTTTGGGAGGCTGAGGCGAGTGGATCACCTGAGGTCAGGAGTTTGAGACTGGCCTGGCCAACATGGTGAAACCCCATCTCTACTAAAAACATATTTAAAAATTACCTGGGTGTGGTTGTGGGTGCCTGTAATCCCAGCTACTTGGGTGGCTGAGGCAGGAGAATCACTAGAGCCTGGGAGGTAGAGGTTGCAGTGAGCTAAGATCGCACCATTGCACTCCAGCCTGGGCGACAAGAACTCTGTCTCAAAAGAAGAAGGAGGAGAAGGAGAGAAAGAAAGAGAGAAAGAGAGAGAGAGGGAGGGAGGGAGGGAGGGAAGGAAAACCTGGTGTAAGGCAAGAGGCAAGGTTGCCACTCAAATTTTCTTGAAGCTAGAAAGAGATAAGACCGAGTAGCCTGGCCCCTGCACCATGTCAGCTGAACAACTACGGTGCATGAAAGTGTATGAGGGTTTTAGGTCCTTTAAGTGGCTTGTATTTAGGGTGACCATGGGCCTTATTTTGCCTGAGATAGTCCGGAATATGCCTATTGTCTTGGCCTCCTTTAGGATTTCATATTTGTCCTGAACAAAAGTGTTGTGCTCTAGATGATAAATTATATGGTCATCCTCCCTGGGTCTTGTCCTTGCCAGACCCTGGGGAAGTAGCTGTGTGAAGCTTTACCAATTTGATACACAGCAAAAGCACACAGGTCTCAAATCTTGCCCTGGAAAGAGAGTAACAAGAGCACAGGATTTAACACCCTTTTCTAGAGGGTCATACCGCTCAGAGTTCTCTGCCAGCCCCTGGTGGAAGTCCAAGCTTACTTGGGCATGGGAATGTCTTGCCTAAGCATGATACCAAGGGAGTAACACCACACCTTTCGATGAGCCTCCTAGGCTGGTAGCAGGAGTAAGTGGAAAGTCCCTGGACTTCCCTCTTGGCAGCTGTGATACCAAATCCTTCACCTAGAGGCCAGGAGGCACCCAGGCCCATCTCAAAACAACCCATCTTAGTTGATTATTGTAGTATTCTCTAGTCTGGAAGAATATGTGTTTCTGTTCCAGTTCCACTACAAAAGATAGGAGCAGTGGATCCCTCTTCCCATTACTGGACACAAGGACATGCCTTAACATTTGGGTGTGATATGGGTTTTGGTGTGATAACGCGGACTTCTTGTCAGTCTAGGCATGTGGGTATCAAGGCTTCCATTTTGAGCCATTCCCAAGTCTCCACCCACCTAGCCTCATGACTGTGCCCAAGCTGCTCTCACCTTGGTTACCTGCGATCTTCTTACTAAATCAAATGAACACTTTTCAGTCCTTATCTTTCCTACTAAACGGTGAACATGGGTACCCATGTACATGATGGTCACGATGATGGCAATATAATTACATGATTAGTAGTATTGCATTAACACTTAGTCCACTTCTAATTTTTTTATCCAACCACTTTCTGACTCCTAGCTTCACTTTTAGCATAATACTTTGCGTATTCCATGGTTCGCTATTTTACTTCCTCTATAGTCATATCCTGAACCCCCAGTTCTGTTTTCTTGCTTTCACACCCATTTCTAAAGCACCCTCAACCTGGCTCAACTTGCCTCTCTGCCTTCTCTGCTTCCACTTTTGGGCTGTTGATGCTGTTGATGAAATCTCCTACCATTGTGCAGAGGGCATGATCTCCAGTCAAGTTTTCCAACTCTTCCCAGGCATCCTTCTATGTCTCCCAATCAGTTCTCTCTCCCATTCTCCACAGCTCTTAATTCAGACATTATCCACTGTTAGTAAAACTCCAACTTCATTCATCTTCTGCCGCATAGGTGAGTGTTATCTCTCCATCTTGTTTCGAGTATCAAATGGAGCCCACCCTCTGGAAATTTCCTCAGTGCCCTCCCACCACACCTGTATGACCCGCACACAGACCTGCATCTCCACCCACCCTCCTCTTTCCCTTCTGCCTCAACATCCCAAAGGCAACCTAACCTGGATCTCATTCTCTGCCTCCTTTTCTCTATCTTATACTACCTAATTCTCATGAGCTTTGAAATCAGCTCATATCTCTTTCCTCTTGAAAATCAGTCCTTTAGGGCCAGGCGCGGTGGCTCAAGCCTGTAATCCCAGCACTTTGGGAGGCCGAGACGGGCGGATCACGAGGTCAGGAGATCGAGACCATCGATGCCTTTATAAGCATTTCCAGAGTGGCATATTAAACACAACACTACTCTACAAAACGTGGTACATATCCTTAAAAAAAGTTCCTTGAGGGCC
>NW_012113697.1:3066232-3077579 GCF_000951035.1 Colobus angolensis palliatus
TGACAGCCCTGGCCCTCTTTTCTTTCCTACGCTTCTACCAGCAGTACCCCTGCCCCCTTGTTCTACTCTCTACATCCCCTGAAGATGGTCAATTCTCTTAAATCTTCAGGCCTTTGCATGGGCTATTTCCTCAGCCTGAATGCTCCTTTCCTTAGTAGTTTGCCTGCCTAACTCGTGTGTCATTTAATGTCTTGGCTTAGTGGCTTCCTCCTCTGGAGAGTTCTTCTTGGCCATCCATCCTTCCTCCACCTCCACCCACAAGACTTTATTAAATGCCCTTCTGGGTAGCACATAGCATGCAATTAATCAGACTACGCATTATACCCTGTTTTCTTGTCTCCTCGCTAGATGGCAAACTTCCTGAAAGTAGGAATTATGTCGTAGAAATCTACTATTTCTGCCTTTTCAGCACTCTTTGGTACTAGCACCCCAATTTTCTCTTAGAAGAACTCACCTTCCCTACTGCCGGTCCATAAGATTCAAATGATCCCACTCCATAGCTCAGGGCTGAGCAGGGATTCCAGACCCTGTGCACGTATTTATATCCACCTCTCATGGCCATAGAGATGGATTCAGGGATGACCATTACCTGCTGGGACCACTGAGAGCAAGCTCTGAGATTTCTGCCAGAACTCTCAGGACTGAGAAACTCTCTTGTTGCTGGAATTGCTACATGTGGGGCTGCTGGTAACCCATGACTTTGTCGATTCTACATGGGAGAGCCCACCAGAAAGTAAGACTGACGCAGGGGCAGAGAGAGCTGTGGTAGGGAGAAATATCAGTTCTTAGCTAAACCAGGGCTTGGGATGTTTGTCAGCTCCAGGGCTCTTTTCACAGTCTGACATTTCCCCTGTGTGGTTCATATGTTCACCAATGACAAAATAATAGGCAGGAATCACTTAAGAAGAAAAGGTAGATTAAAAACTAGGTCTTATTCAGGGTGTCTATATATATAGGCCTCTTGATACCCAGTTTATCCTGTGTTATTATTCAACTTGCTCAGTTACTAAACTGATGAAAACATTGAATTGGCTAAGTTGTATACGTATGTGTGTATCTTCATGGGCATAAGCATGGCTTGAGAATCTGTTTTGTAAAGGTTCTGATTGTATTAGTATGATCCATAATAAGTATCCGTTCAGGCAGTGTGTGCAGTGCTTAAGATCCGGGCTTTGGAGGTAGGCAAATTGCAGTCTGACTCTTGGCTCTGCCATTTCTCAGTCGTGTAACTTTAGGCAATTTATGTATCCTCTGAGCCTGGTGTCTTTATTTGCAAAAATGAGGATAATAATGATACTACTTCGTGGGGCCATTGTGGGAATAAAAGGAAATAACACATAAAAATAACACATAGCACAGGGCCTGGGTACATCACACAGCCACGAGAAAAAAAAAGCTTTACATTTCTTTTTAAAATAAACATTTTATTTAAAAATATATGCATTTTCTTTTAAAAAAAGAACACATGCCAACTTTGGTATTTTAGCCACTGCTTTTTGTCTCTTCCCAGTAACCCACATTTCTTTCTGATTATGCATAATGGAGCCAAAGAGACCAACGTGAAAACGCCACTCCCCAAGGTCCCGCAGAGAACCTATGCTTGCTCTTTTTTTCTTTACAAAGTGTCTCTTTGTGCTTTGCTGAGGGGGGATTTTAAGCACCCAGCAATACATTGTCCTCCGTTCCCACTGCAGGGCCGTTGGAGAGGAACTCTGGGGAGCAGTGTGGGTTCCTTTCCTTTGGAAACCATTAAAGTGACTTCCAGGATCCCCATCGTTATACTTCCCTTTTCCATTAACACATAGGAGCTATGAAACCACTTCTAGGAAATGCATGCTCCAGTGTTCATGACGGGAGCAGATGGTTAAAATAAGCACAGGAGACCTTCAGGCGTTGGTTTGTCTTAATCCACAGGGAAAATCGCTGAGTCCCAGAATCAAAAGGGAACTTACTCACATGTTATTGCATTCAATGAGTCCTAGGACAATTTCCCTGGCAGACGACAACAAAATTCTTCCCAGATCTCATCCTGTCTTGCAATTGTCTCCCCATGGGTAATCTCAATCTAACCATGGTTTCTCTATAAACCTGGACTCTAGAATCAAACTCAGCTCCTTAACGCAACTGACCAGATCTTGGCGCTATAGGATTGTCTTGTTCCGGGACCTGGGCTTTGTGTGTCTGTCAGTATCATCTGTCTAATAAACCATCGGCAATTTCGACCCTGAACCAGCCTACCAGTTTATATTGCATTTATGAGAAAACCAAGAACCCAGACTCTTTTCACTACAAGTTTTCTCATATCTGATATTTGATAGCAAACTGTGTACCAGCAATTAGGAACTTCCTTGTGTGAGGAAGGCAGCTGAGGGCTGTAGGGGGAAATCAAATTGCCTTCGTATTCTCAGATGATTTTCTTTTAAGGGCAAGAGGCTCACCAGTAAGTGTCCCTTTTGTCTATCAAGCTGCTATGATAAATAGGGATAGGACACAAAAAAAGCTTCCTCCATCCTTTCCTTACTTTCCAGGGGCTTCTGTATCTGGCAATGAAAACAAATCTTCAAACTCTCGTAGATGTTTTAAATGATGGGAAATATCAAAAGATCTCCAAGTGATAGACTACTGGTGTTTGTCCACCAAGAAAAAGGCAAGAATTTTGGAGTGAGAGATAGCTTTTAGCTAAAAAGTGATCCCCACCTCTATCCTCCCTTTTGGAAAAATGAAGACCTCCCCTTTTTTTTTTTTATTATAGCTAAAAGGTTTCTAGTTTGAGAACTGGGAGATTCTCAGTGTTCCTACATGTAGCAAATACAACCCGCTGGTCATTCAAATCTGAACAATCTGTGCTGAATCAATTCAGTATTGTTTATCTGAAGATTTGTGTGCTTTGCCCATGGTTGGTATCAAATATTAGCCACTGGATGAGTAAATCTGATGTGGGAGTTTTCAGCCAGACCAGAATCTGTTTCTAGAAGAGCTGATTGACTTTAAAATAAATAATATTTGGAAAGGACTATTTTGAATGCTTCGGATAGGTTTTACTGATTCTTTTTTTTTCAGATTGGATGTAAATGTTTTTGAATGGCAAAAGGCTGACAGTTCTCAGATCCTTGATTGTTCCGGTGAATGTTGTCTTGGTTTCCTCAACTACTGGTACAATTATTGTAGTGCTAAGAATGACCTGTCCTTAAAAAAATTCTGATTTACTTCTCATAGTGTTACATCTTAGCTGAACTGAGAAGTTCATAGATCAGAAAGTATGGCCCTTTTTTTCTTCCCTTCCTTCTTTCCTCTCTTCTTTCCTTCCTTCCCTTCTCCTTCCTTCTCTCTTTGCCCCCCTTCCCATCTCCTGTCTTCCCTTCCTTTCTCCCTCCCTCTCCTTCCTCCCTCCGTCCCTCTCTTCCTCCCTCTTTCTCCCTTACAATAGAATATGCGTTGTCTCATTAACGTTGTTAGAAGCAGGGTCACGACTAATAAGCACTGGCTTGCTGCAAGCACTTGCGCGAATACATTTTTTGACTTCTTTAGGTATGTATGAATCTACTAGACTGCAGCAGATAGCTGCAAATGTCTTCAAGTCTTCATCACCATGGGGGTTCAGAGGTCTTAAGAAAACTGCACATGGTCATCTTCAGGTTCTAAGAGCATTAGGGAACTTGAATGTGACCATCTTCGTAAGTTTCTGTACATCTTTTAGTCGTGCCTGAATTGTCATCACAAAAGACACAACTAAGAGTTTAAAAGAATTTAAAATAAAATTCTCAATGGGAGACAAATTCATGGATTATCTGATGTACTGGCAGCAGCCAACTTCATCAATTTTCTCCCAATTATCTCCAGTTTTCTCCCTCAAATTTCACATCTGAGCTATGAAGAGAGAGGGTGAATGTGGTTTGTGGAGACTGTGGAAGGAGGTTGAGAGCAGTTATCCAGAGATCTGCTCTTTTAACTGTGTTGGTTTGCATTGGAATATGGGAACCATTTTATCTTTTGTCTACCGTCTGGTGTACCTATCAGTCCCGGGTCATAGCCTAAAAGATCCCCATAAAAAAAGCACAATTTGGAGAAGTACAGAGGCCTCCTAACTAGGTCTAGTCTCTCAGATAGAAATACCCAAAGGAAAAATATAATTAATGCTCAGTCCCAGGTCTCAGAGTAGGGGCACTGTGTGAATTTGTTTTCCAAAGGAAGTAAGGGGAAGAAAAAGAACATACAAACAGCAAAACGTGACACCTGAAAAGTGCACTGACCAGCAAGCTTTGTCAAGACCCCAAGAAAACATCAACAGCTGAGGAATGAACAAATGTGTGGAGTGTATTAATAAGGTTTTCTTCCCCGGTAGCTTCATCTTCGAAGGAAACACAGGTGATTTTTTCTTCTGGATTTTGTTGGTTCTGATGACTGACATAAAAGCAAAATAAAAAATTTACCATGTGGATCTTTTAAAACACAATGCAGATAAAGGAATGTAAAATGATTTTCATGTTCCTTTCATATTCTTCTATAAGAGACTGTGATACCATTTCCAGCTATTAATGGTGAAGCTGTTCTGTCTTTTCACATCCATATTCACTGCCAAGATGAGCTTGTTCACGATAAGCAAGTAGCTGTGAGTCATCGGGTTGGAGCCATTAGTCACACACAGAGAGGCAACGTGTAGTCTGGTTGATTAATCAGAAATTCATAGTGAGAAAGGCCAGGTATCATTCACATCAGATTAAGGGTTAAAGGCTTTTGGTGTAGAACTCAGTAGTGCTGCTTTTGAAGATACACGCACACACAGATATAATATACACATATGTATACATCTATCATACATACATGTGTATTTGTGTGTGTATGTGTATTCGCCCACATCCCACTCCCAGAATAAGATCTGGCAGCTTTCAGAGTAGCAATCACCAAAACCTCTCTGTGTTCACACATTTTTTACGAGTTAACAATGGAATGACTTCTAAATCTTTGGTTTATCAAAAAGAGAGCTTCTAAAATCACAACATTTTTGATTATTTTTTCTATAAGTGCACAGTGAACAACGTTTTTTTTTACAAAAGATAAAAACAGTGCCTTAGTGATTTAAATTAAAAAAAAAACAACAAAACAGCAATAGCTCCTTTCTACAGCATGCAACAATATAAAATGGTGAACTGGAGCCACAGTGAGCCTTACAGAGACTGTCCTGAAATTTTAGTTTTTTCCAACTCCCAGCCAAAGCCACGAGAGGTAATGAGGAATGCACATTAGACCATTGTCTTTTTCCTTCCATTGTTTTCAATGTGCAATTCTGTTTTCTTTCAAAAACCCAGATCTGAAATTCTCTCCTGTAAATATCATCCGTATTTGTCTTTACAATGTAATGATTTCCAATTTCTCCAGAGCAACAGAAACCAATAATTTCTTGAAAACTAAATGAGAATAGAAGGAATGTTGTGGCTGATGGACCAAGTCACCAGTTTCTTCCTCAAGAAATTCTTGTGACTTCCTTTTGCAGCAAACTGTGCGTGTGGAGAATGAGTTCTCCAGAAGAACCTGGATTATTACATTTTTCAAAAATGGCTTTCTTAGGAGTATGGCAGCTTGTTAGAGCTGAGAAGTCCTCCCCTCCTAATGTTGGGGCAGAAAAAGAAAGATGGCCAAATGAGGAACAGGAAAGGATTGGTACCTTGAGGGAAAAGTGGAGTGAGAGAAAGATAAACCGATAATAACAAAACAAAAGGAGAAGTTGGACTCCCATAAGTAACAGTCCTGTTATAGGAACCCAGGGTGTTTATTCCAGGGTATGTGAAATGATGTTATTCTCTAGTCCTGTCTGAATTATCCCTGGTATGGCTTCCTTCCTGTGCCTCGAGATATGTTTCTACCAATGCGGTCATCTCTAGTCTTTGGAACTAAAGGGGGCTGGCTGTGTTGGGGAGCTTGTGGCATCTCCTTCGAAGGAAGAAGGTCTGCATCCTTCAGGGTTCTCATCTAGGACATGTGCTTATCAGCAAAGATATGGTGGGAATGACTGGGCCACTGGTTAAAAAAGAAGAAAGTTCTGGGTGGAGTTCTGTGGACTCGGTTCAGGTTGTTATTAGTGACCACACAGAGTCCTGGGTACAGGTTCAGAACCACTCCAGTGGGGCAGTTTTTTCATAGAGGGACATTGAGTTGATTTAGCTTTCCTCGAAAAAGATTGGTTTTGTCCCTCTGTCTCAAGAACTTTTGATTTGAAGCTGGGTCTGGCTTCTCTTTTGAAAGATAGTAATGGAGACATTGGGCAACAGCTTCCATCGCAGGTATGTCTTCCGTAACTTTGGAGGGCTGGCTTCCCTGTGCTCCCAAAAGACTGTGTTTCCTTTCCACGTTATCTCTAGTGAATTAATGAGAAAAGCTTGCAGTGTGAGCTTATGCCCCAACAATGCCTGAGAAAAATAATGGGCTAGAAAATATACTGGTCTTTGAAAAGGCAGTGAAATATCTTTTTTGGCATCCTTAATCTGAGAAAGCACATTTTTGAATGCATTGTTGAAATCATTAACAGGTACTGAATGTTGGAGAATATTAACAGTATATGTATTTCTAAAAATGTCTTCTATTTGTTCTTGTTGATTGGCACAGAAGTCTCCATTGCTTCTCTTTAATTCTCTTCTTCTTCTTCTTCTTCTTCTATTTTTGGACAGTAAAGTACGTATGGCTGTGTGCTTTCCCCCATGGAACTCCTATTGGTCTTCCGTAGTGCTGGTGCATCGGGCATTCTACCACTGCTGTAAGTGAAGGTCCATGGAAGAACTCAAATTGAGATCAGTGACATCCAGGAAATCCATGTTGAAGATGCTGGGACTGCTGGTGCTGAGGGCGCTAAAGCCTGGTGTGGAACTTGGAGGAGTGAGGTCCAGCCACTCCATGGTTTCCCAAGGAGATTCAGTGAAGCTTAACTGCAGCCCACTGCTGTCCACAGAAGAGGGTGAAAACTGTGTCTGCATTGGAGAGAGGGGACCTGGCAAGATCTCATGTGCATTGAAGAGGTCTTCTGCAGCCTTCCCAGAGAATCCATCCATTATCCCATCAAAATGAGGTTCTTCGCTCCCAATTTTTAGAAGGGTGACATCACTCACCTTTCCTAGAGGGCTCTGGGAATTTAATAAGACTTCAAGATGCTCATCACTGTCGGTGGCATAGGGATCAAAGGGGATCTGGCTGCCTGAAGAGGCTTGTTCAAAGGAAGCCGCGGGCTTGGGGAGGACAGCTGTTGGACTTCGGGAAGATCTGGATATCTTTGGGACTTTTTGAAGACATGAGTGATCCTCTCTAGCGTCTGCTGGCATTTCTGTGGGCAATACACGATGTGACTTGTTAAATCACTTCAAATTGAGCATGCCGCGCAATATGAGTGAGTTACACTTAGATACAGAAGACAGCCATGCTTCCCTGGTCACCGCTCACCACCCAATCTCATCTCTAAGCTGCTCTGTCAATCTCCAATTCATCTTCCCTCTGGTTTTTCCCAAACCCTTTCCTCTTGGGAATTCCACTCTGTGATTCTTCAACTCTCTTCCCTGAAGGTTCCTGTGCCAACTCCTCTGACCCCTGGTAGTCCCTTGAGGACACTGAGTCCATCCTGACACCCTCAGTGAGGGCCTGAAGATGAGGCACCAGGTGCCACGCCATTGCCACTTTCTGATTGCTACTCCCCCTCCTTCTGATGAGAACTCAGCAGTTTTGGGTTTTGAGGGTGACACCAATGCCTCACGCCTAGCCTCCTGGTCACTCCTCCTCATTCACTGAAAACTCTACTTCCTACTCCATTGCCTTTTCCCCACTTCAGCCCTTCTCATTCTGTAATCTGAGCATCCTTGGAAATCATAGCGTTCATGGTGGCCTCTCAGCTCCCGACTTGCTCCTCAACTCCAGTGATTCCCTCTTTACTACCCTGTCAGACACACCTTGGATTGTGTCATCTCCAAATACTGCATCCCTCTGAAAGCTCACTTTCAACCTATATTTTCTACTCTCTGTCCATCCTCTCCCAACCCTCCAAGCCACTTATTAAGTACCTGGTAACAATAATTTCCCAACCATTTACAGTCACACCAATCCATAGACTCTACTACTCTACTACACTGTCCACCAGTCCCTCTGGTCTTCACTTCTTTCCTTGTCCAGCCTGTAGTTTTGGCAGAACCCCACCCCTGGAAGAACCTGATCGTCTGCCTTAGCTGAGCATGCTCTGGATCAGCAGAACGTTGCAAGAGAAAAATTAAACAACTAAGCTGACTTGGTTTCACTTTAGATTTCTGATGTCAGACCTACCGCTGGCATTTAAGACTACAAAACAACCCTGCTGTGTTTCTCCAGAAAACTCAATTCATTCATGATTAAGTCATAACTGCTCTTCTTCCCCTGAATCTTCCACACTCCCCTTCTGCACCCTCATGCGTTTCTGTCCTTGCCACATATTTCATTAAAGATATACAAGGGCAGGCCGGGTGTGGTGGCTCACGCTTGTAATCCCAGCACTTTGGGAGGCCAAGGTGGGCGGATCATGAGGTCAGGAGATCGAGACCATCCTGGCCAACATGGTGAAACCTCGTCTCTAATAAACATACAAAAAATTAGCTGGGCATGGTGGCGCATGCCTGTAGTCCCAGGTACTCGGGAGGCTGAGGCAGGAGAATTGCTTGATCCCGGGAGGCGGAGGTTGCAGTGAGCCGAGATTGTGCCACTGCACTTCAGCCTGGTGACAGAGTGAGACTCTGTCTTAAAAAAAATATATATATATATGTGTGTGTGTGTGTGTGTATGTATATGTATGTGTGTGTGTATATATATGTATAAATGCAGGCATCTGATATGAACTCTTCTCATTTTTCCATCACAGAACTCATATACACACATATGTTTGTACCCATCTCTTTCTTCTTCCCTCTTGTTACAGTGGAGGAAAGGTCTGTTCACTTGCTAGTTGTCTGTCTCCCTTACCAGACTGTAAACTCCATAGAAATCAGGACTTTGTCTGATGCAGCACTGAGACTAGCACAATGCCTGTCTACCCCTTCTCTGAGTCCTTTGCTATACCTCCGTCTCTGAAATTTTAAATGTTTTTGGCACAAGGATTCCTCCCTGAGTTCTTTTCTTTTTTTCTACACATCCTCCTCAGGTCATCTTATTCATTTGTGTGGTTTGAAATTCTAGGTACACACTCTGTAATTTTTTAAGTAAATAAATGAACAAATTAAAAGATGACAAAAAGCACATGTTGATTATGTTTTATTGCTAGCATGAATAACATTTAAGCCTGAATGAACCATCCAGCGGAAGGTTACTAATTGAATTTCACTTTGAGTAGGTGGCACAAAACGTTCATTATCTGCTTTTTTCTTTTCTCATAATTGAGAAGGCAGGCACTTTGAGATTAGAACATAGAAAGAAGTGGTGCAGCAAGAGAAAACACTTAGGGAAACAAGGATTAGGCCGAAACATGAAAACTATTAAAATGATTCTGAAAAATGCTCCTAGGACAAAGGCAGTGAGGAATCATCCACTATGCTTTCTTTTATCAGCTCTAGAAATGCGCGAGAAGCGCAAAGGAAATGACTCTCCCTGAGGACTGCCTGGTACATCCGACTCACAGTGTGCATCTGATCTTGCTACCGAGAGTTCATTCCTTAAGAGTTCACGCGGGCTCAGAATGTCCTAATGGACAGGACACAGGCAGTCTTACCTCCACTTTCAATAAGCACGTCCAGGAGTTCATCCATATGCTGACTCCGGGTCATTTGCTATTACAGATTAACCAAAGGAGGACAGACAATTTAGAAGGCGGTTATCTCCGTAGGAAATCATTAGAAGCAGCACTGCAGGATTTTGAACTAGGTTTGGTTAAGGTTTTTTTTTTCTTTTCTAATTGTGGTAAAATACACATAACTTTCAATTTACTATCAACCATTTTTAAGTGTACAGTTAAGGGGCATTAGGTACATTCACACTGTGGTGTGACCATCACCACCATCTGTCTTCCTACAAGATTAAAACTGTGTACCCATTAAACCATAATTTCCCACGCCCCATCCTGTAGCCCCCGGCAACCACCATTTTCCTTTCTGCCTTTACAAATTTGATTATTTTATCTAAGTCCTTCATATAAGTGAATCAGACAGTATTTGTTCTTTTGCAACCAGCTTATTTCCCTAAGCGTAATGTCCTCAAGGTTGATCTATGTTGTGACATGTGTCAGAATTTCTTTTTTTTTAGAGACTGAATAAAATTCCATTGTATAGACATAACACATGTTGTTTATCAGTTCATTTGTCAATGGACATTTGGGTTGTGTCTACCTTAGGGCTACGGTGAATCATGCTGCTATGAACATGGGTCTATTGGCTAATGGCTTTTTAATCATGTTTGATTCGGCTTCAGTATTAATTTTAGGCAGATAAACTGCTGAATGAAACAGTCTACTACAACAGGAGAAAGGAAAAAGAAGGCAGAATGCTTCCTAGCACAGAGTACTTGAGAGTCAGTTCTATTGTTTGAGAAGTTTTCCTCCCAGGAGCAGGACATTTTAGTATATACAAAATGTCTTTTTAGGCTCTTACTTTGAAGTGACCTGAATCTACCTCTTGCTTGGCTTTTGCAATGTGGTCCAAGAACTTGGCTCGTATTTTGTTGGTTCCTCATTGCAGTAGCTTGAGGAAGCTGTAGACACTTGTAGGGTATGTCCCCTCCTCTCTGGCTCATCTCAGTAGAGTCTTATTTCTGGACGTCCACTTTGCCTGGCCCTCTTCTTTTGAAACTGAAGAATCAGCTGATGTTTACAGAAACCAGGGGAGAGGAATGGGGAGAACAAAGGCATATATCCATCTCACTACTCTGAGAGCCCAGACTCAATAACCACAGGTATCAGTAATCAATATGGATGGGAGCATTGACCAAAAAATGAGTCATTTATGGGTTCAGAAGGTACCAGAAGCCTAAGTGTCTGGCAGGTAATTGAAATGAACTGAATATAGAATAAGAAAAAGAGGCAGCGAGCAGAGCATTGCTGTGGCTCAAAGTAGCAGAAGAACCTTGCTTTAGGCAATTGTCCCCCAGCAATGTTGCTCCTGGGTTGCCAGATCCTCTAACTTTTCGGAAATGAGAAAGCCCACTTTGCATACCATCTCCTGTTATTTAAAATATTCTTTAAGCCAAACAAAACTTAACTGCAGGCTGACTTTGATCTGTGGGATATCCGTATACAGCAACTGATGTAAATGTTCTTCTCTGGGTTAAGCACATATGAAGGGCTATCAGATACCTTATCCAAGCTCAGACTATTTGAAATAGGGGATCATTAATTGTTTTCTGTTTTTCTTTTCTTTTCTTT
>NW_012113697.1:3077730-3078829 GCF_000951035.1 Colobus angolensis palliatus
GTGATCCACCCACCTTGGCCTCCCAAAGTGCTGGGATTACAGGTGTGAGCCACCAGACCCAGCCTTGTTTTTTCTTTTTCCTACTTTTCAACTTTGAGACTTTCCAAATACAAACGAAAGCAGAGGATACAGTGAACCTCCTTGCGTTTATTATCCAGCTTCAACACCCATCAGTGTTTTGGCAGGGTCATTGAATTTTAAAGCCAGGGAGAACCTTAGGAAGTATTACCCTGACAATAACTGTCATCTATTTGAGAAGCTATTATGTACCTGAACAAAGTGGTAAGTGCTAGGTTATCTAGAATCCTTCCCAAGTAAATATCCCTATTTTGTGTAAGAGAGGTGAGGTGCTCACCTGAGCGACAGTGGCAGCTGGCAGATGGCAGAGCTGGTACCAAAGCCAGACAGGTGACCCTCTCTCTTCTCTCCCTGCCTCACACAGCGACGCACGCAACACTGTCTTCCAATTACTGTCTACATAATTTGCTGATTTTGGTGGCGTGGCACGTGACACACTCAGCATCAGAATTTACAAACTGCGTGAAGTTTAATCATATAAAACAATGTCTGTTCGTTGAGTCAGTCTATTTATTCTTCCATAAAGAACAAATCACATGGTTACCTGCTTTACGGCATCTTCATAGGATGGAGGCTGTGTTATCTCTGAAATTGCTGAACTTGACTTAGAGAAAGTTGGGGATGGAACTGAAAACTTTGGCCCCACCTTATCAGAAGAGTGTAAACCAGCCATCTGCACGGGTAAAATACGGAGAAAGGCATTGAATTCATGGGTCTGACATGATACTGTTTCTGTTCTGGAAACAACAGGCTAAATTGAGGAAAAATTGATCTAAGAGGAAAAGAAAAGCTCCAGGGCTTAGAAAATAACTTCCATATATTAACAATAGTGAATGGTACCATGGGTTTATTGGTGGTGGCATCTTAGAATGGGAATCTTGCAGATCTTTTCCCCCTTAAGGCGCACCCTCTTCTTTTAGGGGAAAATAAGTAAGAGTCCAGTTCAATACGAAAAAGATCAGGCCGGGTGCGGTGGCTCATGGCTGTAATCCTAGCACTTTGGGAGGCCGAGGTGGGCAGA
>NW_012113697.1:3079080-3082263 GCF_000951035.1 Colobus angolensis palliatus
AAAAAAAAAAAAAAAAAAAATGAACCCAGGAATTTCCAGAGAAATCTATCCCACAGGTCATTTATTCCAAACGGGTTATTTTGCAGAGAGCTGGAGGCATTGCTGGGGTCTCTTATGAACCAGCTTTGTTGATTATGAGTGTGTTCTCCTGTGGAGTGCCTGGCCCACGTCAGGGTCTCTGCCCCTTCCCTGACTTGTGGTATGTGGCACTTTTATGTCATGCTTATGTTGTTTGTCTCCTTCCTGCCACCTCTTCTTTGCCCCCTGAGACTCTCCATACCCTGAATCCTTCATACCCCTGACTTCTTCCACCAGCTGAAGGGTGACGTCTCTTCCTTTTCCATAAAGATACTGCACTATGACCCCTGCTTTGAGCATCTCTCTAATCCTGTCCAGGGATCTGTGTCCCTCTCTCTTCCTCCAACATGTTTCCCACACACCCTGATCCCAATCTTTAACTTCACAGAAATTGGTTAATTGTTCACGTTGTTTTGCAAACAGATTATGGCCGTTTTAGTCATCACGATTTCTGGGATGACCCCAGGAAATGACCCCCTGGGAAAACTTCTAACTCATATTTGTACATCCTTTTACATGCACTTGGAGTGGACTTGTTTCTCTCTAAAACGAAACTGACTTCTGCCTTTAAAGGGAACTTCATTATTGCTCACTTTGGAGGACCTTTCCAGCCCTTTATAATCAATCTGTCCCTCCCTCCCACCAGCATTTAATGTTGTAAGCATAGATCAGTCATTATTAACCTATATTGTTCTTTGTTTTTTTATTTTATTTATTTATTTTTTGAGACGGAGTCTCGCTCTGTCACCCCGGCTGGAGTGCAGTGGTGTGATCTCGGCTCATTGCAACCTCTGCCTCATGGGTTACAGAAGAGAGAAGAGGCAAAGTGAATCCCATGTTGAAGCCTTTTTTCAGGTGCCTACCTTTTGCTGTACACATGGGCTTTTGGGACAAGGGTTGCCCCCAGCACCGTGACTGCTGTCTGCTTGGGCTCCAGAGAAGGGTGGGTGGAGGCTGGAAGAACGGGGAGAGAAGCTTGGAGGATGGCCATCGTGAGCTCCTGAGTTCTGTAAAGGAAGAAGTGACAAATTACATGACCAGCACCAGCTTAATTGAGTGTGACCTTGGCTGACAATTCTGGTTCCTGCCCTGTGTCCCCTGGTGTCATCTTTATAAACCTTCCTAAATTCCATTACCAGATGAACTTGCCTAAAATCTGGCTTTTTAGACGTCACCTGCTGCTAAAAAACTTCCAGTGGCTCCAGATATCCACATCATAAGATTTCCACTTTCAACCCAGATGGGTGTTCGAGACTCTACAGTTTGGTGCTATTTACTTCTGCAAGCTTAAGTTCTACTATTCCCACCACGGACCTCCAGCAGCATGGCCCGTACATTCCATCTCCCTACCCTGTCCTTTTCCTGGCCCTCTACTTTTTAACATGACACTTCCTGTCAAGTCCAACCCCTTCACAAAAGCTTCCTGGACCTTTCCAGCCCTCTATAATCAATCTGTCCCTCCCTCCCACAAGCATTTAATGTTGTAAGCATAGATCAGTCATTGTTAACCTATATTGTTCTTTTTTTTTATTTTATTCATTTTTTTTTAGATGGAGTCTCGCTCTGTCGCCTGGGCTGGAGTGCAGTGGTGCAATCTCGGTTCACTGCAACCTCTGCCTCCCGGGTTCAAGCTATTCTCCTGCCTCAGCCTCCTGAGTAGCTGGGACTACAGGTGCATGCCACCACGCCCGGCTAGTTTTTGTACTTTTAGTAGAGATGGAGTTTCACCATATTGGTCATATTGGTCAGGCTGGTCTCTATCTCCTGACCTCATGATCCACCCACCTCAGCCTCCCAAAGTGCTAGGATTGCAGTCATGAACCACCGCGCCTGGCCTAATTTCTGTATTTTTAGTAGAGATGAGGTTTCACCATATTGACCAAGCTGGTCTTGAACTCCTGACCTTGTGATCCACCTGCTCAGCTTCCCAAAGTGCTGGGATTACAGGCATGAGCCACTGTGCCTGGCCTAATTTTTGTATTTTTAGTAGAGATGAGGTGTCACTGTGTTGGCCAGGCTGGTCTTGAACTCTTGACCTTGTCATCCGCCCACCTCGGCCTCCCAAAGTGCTAGGGTTACAGGTGTGAGCCACCGCACCCGGCCTGTTCTTTATCATTTTATCATGAAATTTTTAATGTCTTCAAAGAGTCTTTGTGAACCATAAATCACTGTACAATGTTAACAGCCATATCGTCAGTACTGAAAAGTTTGGTCCAGAGCTGTGTCTCAAGAGCTATTTTTACTTTTGTTTCCCAGGACACTACACACTCAATAAATGTTTGTTAATTATGACAATAATTTATTTAGGTCCTAATTTCTCCCAGAGTGCCCCTCAGGGGTAGACATCATTCATTGGAATGCATGGTTCCTGTAGGTTTGTAAAAATTAATTCCCATTACCTTTTGCCACCCTTCACACTCTTGGGGTGGAGATATTCCCCTTGAATAAGGCATGCACTTAGAATTAGCAGATCTTGGGTTCCTGTGATCCTGGGTAACTAATTTAAGCTCTCTGAGCCTCATTTTCTTCAATGACAAATAAGGAAGAATACATTGGAGCTCATAGGGTTCTTGTGACAATAACTGAGATTACTCACAGACATGTCTCTTAATGCTTGGCACTTAGCAGGTATTCAATCAATGTGAGTTTTCATCTGATTCCTTTTCTAATAATGTTGATTTCAGAACCTTCTGAAAATGTAACCTTTCTCAACTTGACTTATACAGGCTTTCCTAGTAATTCCTCAGCTCATGAGCATAAAAGTCTTTGTCAGTTTGCCTAGTCTTTGAATTAGTGAGTCTCCTAAGCCATCTCCTATGACCACTCCCATTCTGCTCCAGCCACTGGCCCTCTTTCTGATCCTTAACAGTCCCTACAAGCTCCAACCTCAGGACCTCTGCATGTGCTATTTCTCCTTTGCCTTCAATGCCTTCATCCCACATATCCACAACATTTTCTTTTTACTGCTTTCAAGGTTTTGCTAAATGTCCCTGGCCCTTCTAATTAGAGTTGCAAATTTCCAGCTGGGCGTGGTGGCTCACGCCTGTAATCCCAGCACTTTGGGAGGCCAAGGCGGGCAGATCATGAGGTCAGGAGTTTGAGACC
>NW_012113697.1:3082419-3083743 GCF_000951035.1 Colobus angolensis palliatus
GGAGGCGGAGGTTGCAGTGAGCCAAGATCGTGCCACTGCACTCCAGCCTGGGTGATAGAGTGAGACTCCATCTTAAGAAAAAAGTAGCAAACTTCCAAATTACACACACACACACCCTTTTGCTTTTTCTCCATAAGATGTACCATCTTCTAATATAGTACATAATTTACTTTGAAATTGTTTCACTTGCTTTTAAACTGTCTCTGTTCCCACGAGAATAGAAATTTTTGTTTGACTAGCTCAACACTAATTCCCAGAGATGAGAACAGGGCCTGACACATAGTAGGTGCTCAGTAAATGTTTGCACTATGCAGACCATTACATGAGGAGTAAGATCTGATGATTTCCCCTTTAAACCTTTGAGGCATTGGTTTGGCCTATGATAAGGTTGGATACCAAGGAATCCTGGGAATCCTGAGAGCAGTGGTCAGCAAACTGCAGCCCACAAGCCAAGTCTTGCTCACTGATGTTTTTTTAAATAAAGTTTTATTGGGACGTAGCCATGTGCATTTGCTTACATGATATCTGTGGCTGCTTTTGTGATACAAAGGCAAAATTGGGTAGGACTGACACAGACAGTGTGAGCTGCAAAGCAAAAAATATTTACCATCTGGCCCTTTACAGAGCAAGTTTGCCAACCCCTGCCTTAGAGGATGAGTGAGTTTGGTCTACCATAGAGATTCAAGGATTGTAGTGTCTGGGAGATGCTGGTATGCTTTTGGTAAACTCTTCACATCGAAAGTTCTGACATTAGCTTTTTAGCAGTTGAAAATTTGTAACCCACTTCCAGAAAGAGGTGTGCACCAGGCATGGTGCAAGGTGCTCTTACCTGTGCAGTGCACACCTGGCTGCTGATGGGCGAGGAGACCCTGTGCCCTTCTCCCTGGGCCCCGGAGGATGAGGGCAGAAAGTGAGGGTTGTTGGGTGATGGGGGCAAACTGATGTGCTGTGGGCTTTTCACAATCCCAAGCGGTGAATGCTGAGGGGAACACTGGGGGCTGAGAAATGTGGAAGAAAGTACATTGGTTTGATCTGAGGACTCCACACAATGAGCATTTCCAAGAGGCTGGAGTTGAGCCGCTTCACAAGCCGGCGGGTGACACTCTGAGCTGCTGCTTTGTCTTTTCACAGGTACTTGGGATGCAAAAGGGCAGCTGGAGGCAGCCTCTTCCTGCTTGATGGAGGCAGCCAGGAAAGGCAGCGGCTTCTTCTCTGAACAGTTATTCCTTTTCTGCTTCTGAAGCTGCATCCTCAGCTCCTCCACCTGCCTCTGCTCTTGCTGGAGTTTCCAGGTGAGTTCATTGATCACCTTCTGCTTCTCCAC
>NW_012113697.1:3083953-3089165 GCF_000951035.1 Colobus angolensis palliatus
GGGGGGCTGGAGCTGGTGCTGCCAAAGTGGTAGAAACCATTGGAGAGGGCACTGGTGGAAGAAGTCTGGTAACTGGGTAGCGTGTTGGGTGTGACAGGAAAAGTGACAGTCGTTATATCCCCAAAGTTGGGCCCTGGGTTGCCAGAGCAGTCCTGGAAGGGTCGAAGCCGGTCCATGAGGGCCGTTTTGGTGCCTGACACAGGCAGGCCCCGAATTCGAAGCTGTTGTCTTAATTCAGAGACCTAAAGAAATCAGAATGTGGTTCGTGTGCTGTTTAACGACAATATTTCTAAAAGTGTATTCATTATAAAATTAGCTTCAAAACATCACAAATGGAATTCTACAATACCCATTCTTTTTTATACTTCTTTCCAATTTCCTCTCCTACCCCTGATATAAACCGGTTTTGCACAATTTTAACAATTACTTTTAACTTTATCATATATGATGTTTTCACGGCCTTAGAGTCATAGAAATGTAGAGCTTGAATGAATGGTAGAAGTCGTCTAATCTACTGCCCGTCATCCCTCATGGCGATCCGTGCCCCCGTTTTCTAGATGAGAAAACATCCGCCTGGGTTTAGACACAAACCCTCCAACAATAGTCTTGAAGTACAGCGAAGTCGGCAGCTTTTCTGGCTTCCTTGGTGAGGGCTCTTCCTACCACATTCTCTTCCTCAAACCTGAGCATGCATTAGAACCACTGGAGAGTGTGTTGCAAAGCAGACTGCAGGGCCCCACTGTGGGGTTTCTGGCTCAGTTGATAATGTATTTCTAACAAGTCCCCAGGTGATGCTCAGACCTGACTTTGAGAACCACGGCTCCTTATGAACATTTATACCCTGATTTTAAAGACCAGCTGGATAATAGTCGTCTACTGAGAGAGTAGGCGGTGATAAGGCCATCGGTTCAAATCCTGGCCCTGCCTGTTACTAACTCAGTGATCAATCACTCCGTGCCTCAGTTTCCCTTCTGGGAAATGGAGGGAATAACACTTTATGCATTTTTGTGAGGGTTAAAATGGCTTAAAATGCATAAAGCACTTGGAATAGTGCCTGGCAAATGGTTGTGCAATATAAAGTTTTACTAATATTATTATGTTAATTCACATGTAATTATCTTATCCCTGTATTTTTTATAATATTCTTAAACTGCAAAGTCTTAATATCTACAAGTATGAGAACTGGTTAGGTAAATGATGGTGTATGCAAATGATGGGACACTACAGATCCAGTAAAGCTGATGCTATAAATATTTGCTGACATTGGATGATTAATTGCTTGTGGTGTAGTAATAAGTGAACAAAGTTTGAATTGATTGTATTTTTCTAAAAATTATATAAACACTGTATGGATATATATACATACACATATATATTTAAAGCTATGTTTGCATATGAAATTATCCAGATAAAAATATGCTAAAATGTTAACAATGGTTCTCCTTATCTGTATGTTCCAAACATTTCATATAAATGTATTACTTTTGTAATTAAAACAGGAAACATATTAAATACCTAAATTTCAATAATTTCATAAAACAGAAGACTATAGGCAAATATTCTGATATTATAGGAAATTCTGATATCTGTAGGAAAAGATTGCTTGAGAAAAATATTGAAAACAAAATTTAAAACTTCTGTAAGTCAAGAAACTACAAAGCTCAAATACAAATAGCTACCTTGGGAAAAACTAATTGCAACACAAATAATAAAGTGAATTGATTAAAAAGGAGATTGATACCCAGTATAAAAATGGGCAAGGGATATATGATCCAGCTTTTCAGAAACAAAAATAAAATTTAAAGTATGGACAATAATGTGTGTATATCATCATTAGTAATCAAAGAAATGCAAATCAAAAGAATATATATATGTATTTGTATTTATTAAATTGGCAAAAGAATAAGAAGACTTTGTGTTAGTTAAGTAGGAGCAAAAATTAAACAAAACTAATTTTTTTTTTTGAGGCAGAGTCTTGCTCTGTTGGTCAGGCTGGAGTGCAGTGGCACAATCTCAGCTCACTGCAACCTCCGCCTCCTGGGTTCAAGCAATTCTCCTGCGTCAGCCTCCCAAGTAGCTGGGATTACAGGCACGCACCACCACACCAGGCTAATTTTTGTATTTTAAGTAGAGACGGGGTTTCACCATGTTGGCCAGGCTAATCTGGAACTCCTGACCTCAGATGATCCACTCACCTCAGCCTCCCAAAGTGCTGGGATTACAGGCGTGAGGCACAGCGCCCCACCCCAAATTACAACATTTTTGAAAAGCTCTTTACTACATTGCTATTCAAAGTATGGCCCTTAGACAAACAGCATCAGCATCGCCTGGGAGCTAGTTGGAAATGCAGAATCTTGGGCCTCTCCACAAACCTGAATCAGAATCTGCATGCTACCAAGAGCCCGGGTGATTCAGTTCACACATGAATGCTTGAGAAGTGTTGCTTCTGGGAACAGACTGACACAAACATTCAGGGCAGAAATTTTACAATATATATCAAAGACTTTAGACAATATTAATATATTTAATTCAGGAATTTTATTCTAGCCTGAGGAAATAATCAGAGCAACTAATAAATGTAGGCACAAAGGTCACTGAAATCATATATATGTGTATATATATATATATGGCACTTGGAATAGTGCCTGGCAAATGTTTGTGCAATATAAAGTTTTACTAATATTATTATGTTAATTCACATGTATGTATATATATAGGTTTTGAGACAGAGTCTCGTTCTGTCTCCCAGGCTGGAGTGCAGTGGTACAATCTCAGCTCACTGTAACCTCCACCTCCCGGGTTCAAGCAATTCCCCTGCCTCAGCCTCCTGAGTAGCTGGGATTACAGGTGTGCACTACCACATCCGGCTAATTGTTTGTATTTTCAGTAGAGATGGGGTTTCACCATGTTGGCCAAGCTGGTTTTGAACACCTGACCTCAAGTGATCTGCCCACCTTGGCCTCCCGAACTGCTAGGATTACAGGCGTGAGCCACTGCGCCCGGACTGACATCACAGTTTGAATAGCCAAAATCTGGTAGCTAGTTAAGTGTCCAGCAGTGGAATGTTAACTAGGTGGTGAAGTGATATGCTGCTGTTAAAAAGAAAAAAATGTATTGAATATTAACAGTTATGAAAAATGTTTGCGATGTGTTACGAAAAGAAGTATGCCAGTAATTAATGTACACGTAAGTTTTTCAAGACAATTATTTTAAAACAAAATGTTTATATGCATTTTAAACCTAGAAGGAAATATAATCTACTTTCTGTGAGTCTTAATTATTTTTTAAAATACTGTTGACTTTTCTACATACTATCATATTTCGACAGTCAATATATGTTACTTTATAATCAGCTAAAAGTTATCAGAAAGGATTGAATTAACTTACATTAGCAATTATTTAGTTATTCACCCTACAGTCTTGCTGGAATTGTTTTATCATTATCTTTTAGATTTGCCGGTTTGGAAAAGTACAAAATGGCATCTCATTATTGTTTTAATTTTGAATTACTTAAAATTGATGAGTTCTACATTTATTTTTAGAAACTGTCTTGGCACTGAATAATTTAACTACATTATTAAATAATGCGGCTCATATTCTAAAATAAAATGAATACGTTTGAGTTTAATTTACCTTAAACTTCAGAATATTACACTGTATGGGCTTGTTCAGGACAAAGGTTTGTATACACCTTTTTCCTACATTCACTGATGTTTTAGTCATTAATAAATTTTAAAACTATTATGGAAAAATTGAAACATACACAGAAGTAGATAGAAAAGTCTAATGAACCCTATCTACTAATCAACAAACTTCAACAATTATCACTCATGTCCAATCTTGTTTATTTTATACTCCAACCCACTTCTCCTACCTTTCCTGAATTATTTTGAAGCAAATCATATAATTTCATCCAAATAATTTGGTCTCTAGCTCTAAAAGATAAGTACTCTTAAAAAACCAAAGATACAATAACATTATCACACCTTAAAATATGAATCATTACTTCTTAATATCAATAAGATATTTTCCCAGTTTTTTAAACTTTCAGTCTCTCTCTCTCTCTGTCTCTCTCTGTCTCTCTGGTATGCTCTCTCTCTCTCTCCAGTTTTTTCTTTTTTTTTTTTTTGAGATGGAGTCTCGCTCTGTCGCCAGGCTGGAGTGCAGTGGCCCGATCTTGGCTCACTGCAACCTCCGCCTCCCGGGTTCACGCCATTCTCCTGCCTCAGCTTCCCAAGTAGCTGGGACTACAGGTGCCCGCCACCTCGCCCGGCTAATTTTTGTATTTTTAGTAGAGATGGGGTTTCAACATGTTGGTTAGGCTGGTCTTGATCTCTTGACTTCATGATCTGCCTACCTTGGCCTCCCAAAGTGCTGGGATTATAGGCATGAGTCACCGCGCCTGGCCAATTTTTATTTTTTTAATAGGATGCAAAAAATTGTCCACATACTGTCATATATAACCATGAACTTTTCAAAAAGAAATCAAAGACTTTTCTCTCAGTGTTCTTTTCTTTTTATGTAGCAAAACGTGAAAATTGCTTGCAAATGTCACCTCATTATATGACCTTTCTGATTACTATCTGGGGGGGTCACCTTCATCCATTCCTCTTATTTCTTCCTTTCCCCAATTGTGGTTGCATCACATGTCTCCTTCATTCCTCTTCTCCCCTTCCATCTCACTCTTTCCATTTTGTTCTTTGTCAGTCACATTCACCCTTCCAGGTTCAATGCTCCAAACATTACACATGATTCTGAAATTTCTTTTCCCACCCCTGACAACACAGCCTGGCTAATTCTTACTGATGGAAATGGATGCCTTTTCTCTCGGTTGTCCCGCTGGTACCTGAGACTTGACTTTCCCAAACTGAATGAACTTGCCACTGTCCCTTCATATCAACTCCTCATTCTACTCTCCCTCTTTCTGTCACTGATGTCACTCTCCCAGGACTCAGATGGCGCCTCTCCCCATACACACAGTGAGTGGTCAAGTCCAGCCACGTTCTCTCCTGCCCATCCCTCTCTTTCCACTCATCTCTCATACAATAGCAAAGCCCTTGAAATAAGTTACTTAGCTTCAAGCCTCAGTTCTGTCATTCATAAGCTGGTTAAACTGCCTATTATTTGATCTCTTTATGATTCTGGCTTTTTTTTTTTTTTTTGAGATGGAGTCTTGCTCTCACCCAGGCTGGAGTGCAGTGGCGTGATCTCC